>NC_132881.1:1315444-1627944 GCF_030463535.1 Salminus brasiliensis | reverse complement strand
TGTTGCTGAATGCCATCAAATCCTCACAGCAATGCTCCATCCTCCAAAATCTGGTAGAAAGTCTTCCTCCATGGACAGTAGAGACAGTTACAGAGTCCTATTCTATTGGCAGTACTTCTCTACATTGCAAGTAGCTGAATGCATTCATTAGAAGGGGTGTCCACAAACATTTGGACAGTGTATAAACAATGTAAACGTACCCTAAGGTGCAATATAGTCCATAGGGTCCAGCTCTGAAACTGATGTGCAAATGCACACACACACACACACACACACACACACACACACACACACACACACAGAGCTTAAGCAGGTCCAAGATGATTAATGCAGTTACAGTCTCGTGTTTGTCCTGATGAGCTCGGGACTGCCGACTCGGGCCGCCAATCTCCTCCAGCCCTCTCAGGACACGCGTCTAGATTAACGCGTCCCTCCGTAAAGCCCCCCCAATCATTCTCAGGCTTTCCCAGCTTCATTACTCCTCTACTGGACTGCATCTCATTGAAGGCCTTAGCAGCCAGGCATGCAGAGGCATGAATTATTCCAGCTTCCAGCTGCTGGATTACTGGAAGCTCCTGAGCAAACGGTTGGAGAGGGAAGGATCCCGAGATTCCGAGGCTCCTGCCTACTCTCCACTACACTGCTAATGAACCCACCGGTTCGTAGCCCCCCCAGCACTAGCAATGCTCCCCACACTAGGAGGGTAAGGACCTAAGAGAGAGAGAGCAGCATCTAGCCACCCAGAGAGCACGGCCAGTTGATGCTGCTGATGGCGAAGTGGCATGGCCCGGGATTCGACCTCGTGACCCCCGGGTTGTAGTGGTAGTGCATTAGACCACTGTGCCACATTTATGACCGCTGCATGCTTTCTTTAGTGTTAGATGGCTTTCTTCTAGATCCCCAACTCCCCACCTCATCCCATCTGAAAGTACTGGATGGAGCTCCACCACCATCATTCCAGAGAGCACAGTTCATCCACTGCTCCACTGGGCTTTACACCCCTCTAGCCAATAGGTTCATGTTCCAGAGAGTCCTATTCTATTGGCAGTACTTCTCTGCACAGACTAGACAAGCTGTGCGTGTGCATCTGTCAGCAATGGGGGCAACTTAAAGTAGCCGAGTGCATTTGTTAGAAGGGGTGTCCACAAACTTTTGCAAGGCTCAAAGCTTGGATTTAGGTTCTCATCAGATTCAGATCCTGATGAAAGATCTCCTGGGCTGATGGTTTATGGTCTGCACTCAGCCCAGTCCAGCCTGCGAAGGTGAGTATGGTCCCCTGTTGGCCAGAGTGTGGCTCTGATGCGGTGGTGTAGAGGCTGTGGGCTGAATAATTAGCATTTGCTAATGGAGTCTAATGGAAGAGTGTTACGCAGCGCTTTCGGCTCTGATGGACTGCTGTGGGTTTCCCTTACTCTGGCAGAGCATTAGAGCAAAAGGGATTGGTCAAGCTGTGGTCAGAGATCCCTGCATTGCAGCAGCCATAACATGTACACACACACACACACACAGACCATGCAGTCATACCGTCTAGAAGACGTGAGGTTACTCGGTAATAAAACAGACCCAGTTAGACTCGGTTCTATGTCCAACGTCCAGAAGCACACTGGTTCCACTTTTGAGTCCTGGTTCCTCCAAGTGGTTCTTCCTCATGTTCTTAGAGTCCTGGTTCCTCCAAGTGGTTCTTCCTCATGTTCTTAGAGTCCTGGTTCCTCCAAGTGGTTCCTCCTCTTTTTGAGTCTTGGTTCCTAAGTGGTTCAGTTGTTCATTGACTCTTCCTCCTGTTTTTAAGGAGGTTCTCCTGTTGAGTCTTGGTTCCTTAGTGGTTCAGTGGTTCTTCCTTATGCTCTTAGGGAGGTTCTCCTGTTGAATCCTGGTTCCTTTTAGTGATTCTTCTTCATGTTCTTAGGGAGGTTCTTCTTTTGAGCCTTGGTTCCTCTCAGTGGTTGTTCCTCTTAGGGAGGTTCTCCTGTTGAATCCTGGTTTCTTTCAGTAATTCTTCTTCATGTTGTTTTGGGCATCGTCCTTTTAAGTCCTTCAAGTGGTTCCTTCACATGTTCTTAGAGACATTGTCAAGCGTGGTTCCTGTATGTGGTTCCTCCTCTTTTTGAGTCTTGGTTCCTTAGTGGTTCAGTGGTTCTTCCTTATGCTCTTAGGGAGGTTCTCCTGTTGAATCCTAGTTCCTTTTATTGATTCTTCTTTATGTTTTAAGGGAGGTTCTCCTTCTGAGCCTTGGTTCCTGCTTGTGGGTTTTCCTCATGTTCTTAGAGACATTGTCTTTCTAAGTCCTGGTTCTTGTGTATTGTTCCTCCTCTTTTTGAGTCTTGGTTCCTTAGTGGTTCAGTGGTTCTTCCTCATTTTCTTATGGAAGTTCTCCTGTTGAATCTTGGTTCCTTTCAGTGATTCTTCGTCACATTCTTAAGGAGGTTCTACTTTTGAGTCCTGGTTCCTTCAAGTGGTTCTTCCTCATGTTCTTAGAGTCCTGGTCCCTGTTCCTCTTTTTTTAAGTCTTGGTTTCTCTCAGTGGCTCTTTCTCGTGTTCTTAGGGAGTTTCTCCTTGTAAATCTCGGTTCCGCTTGATGGTTCATAAACGATGAGACCCGTGTAAAACCTCTTGCTCGTATCTTCATCACATACTGACCTTTGGTTAAAGGCAGTGAGCCTTGCTGCTCGTGCCCTTTATTTAAGTTTCACATTAACCTTTAGAATTGCTTTCCTTCAAGAACACGGGTTCCACCACTAACCGTCAGGCAGCACCTACTGCTTAACAGGTCAGAGAAGGTAGAGATGCTGATAAAGCCTCTCATGTTTGATATCGGTCATTATATTATATTTTCTGCAAAGTAGCTTTTCTACTGGAGGTTTTATCACCTGCTCCTGTTACCAGAGAACCGGTCCTGTTACCGCCCCACCAGTCTGTACTGAAGTCCCTGTAGATACTGAGCACTACACCCTAGTGTGCGATGAGGCTTGGAGGTTTAAGGGGTTAAATATCGAGAAATGTATAAGTGAAATGTACTTAATAGACCTTTTTGTGGGACGGATTTTGTAGGCGTATATTAATTATGCTTGACTCTGAGCTCACTGAGGATAAATATGGATAAAATAAAGTATAAAATAAAGAGCAAATTCTATCATAATCATAAAATCTCATTTTCTGCTTACAGACGCTGATGTGGATGGACTAAACGTTCAGAATGTCACAGTTCAGTGAAATCAGAATCAGAAATCACCAATCAGCAGAAATCAAGCCACAATATACAGTACACCTATATGTTCTACAGGCCTACCAACCAAGGCCTCTTGTCCACTGCAGGGCCAAATCCTGCCGTTCCACGCTGGTGCTGACCGGTTTACTGGACCAGAAACTGCTTATAAAGCATCTCCTGATAATTATGCAACAGTTTTGCTGTTTAGTCTTGCACTGCAACTCTTAGGCTGACCGCCTGCGGGCTTAAATGACCAGGAAAAGCCCCTGGAATGGTTACCCTCCGTGCTCAGAACTGTTTGGTACTGCAGTGGAAAAGTGGCCCAAGTGTCAAGGAACCAAAACCAGAACTACTTCCTTTTATTTGTTTTTCCAAACAAAAATACTGAAGTTCAAGGTTCTTGTTGGATGCGCTATGTTTTTTCCCACACTCATTCAGAGCCCTGTTTGGATTAGATTGTCTATTTTAATCAGAATTACTTTATAAAAAAAGTGATATGTGTGGCCTGTATTTCTCTTTATGGTCAAAACTAAGAGTTGATCTATAATGAGGCATCTTGTGGGCTAGAGGAGTATAAAGCCCTCCAGCATTGAGCTGTGAAGCAGTGGAACGGTGTTCTCTGGAATGATGGATTTTGCTGCATCCAGTACTTGGATAGAAATGAGTTCAATGGAAGCATTTTAATACGCTTGATATCAAAAGAAACAGTGAATGAGTTGGTGTCCCAATACTTTTGTCCACATAAACCTAACATTTTTTAGTGGAAGTCTGAAGCTGTTAGCGGAGGTCAATAGTTTGTTTATGTTATGACTGGATTCGGAGACGTTCTGTGTCTAGTGAAGGCTCCCTGACAGCGGTGAGATGTGATGCAGGGCTATATTTGGGCTAACCCTGTCTCCCTGTGCAGTGACCTCAGTTTGGGATATTGACCGTGACCTTCAAAAAACGACCGGAGGAAAGGAAGGTGCCACCTCGGGGTCGCTGCAGTGGTCTTCATCAGCACTTTTAAAGCTCGTACAAACCTTAACCTAGTGGGCCCCGCCCCCCGCCCACCCCCTCTACCCTCTCCAGCCGCTCTATTCTGGGCTGAAGGATTAAACTGAAATCACCTCCCCCTTCTCACTCTGGGGAAACACATGAGGGGACACCGTTGCATTTTTAACGCAGAGGCTCTGTCAGCAGGCGGAGTCAGTGGAGGGTGAAGGAGCTCCTGGGCAAAACACTTTGTCATGCCGTTTAACACACGAGTTCACCTCCAGCCAGCTTCGGACGGCCTGTTCCTCAATTACCGCTCACCTTTACAGCGCTAACCTGTACGCTCATGAAATGAACGATGACTTAATTAACCTTTAGAATTCGTTATTAGCGGCATATGAATGGAAATGCAATTATGGAAGGATGTGATTAACCAGTTAAAGGTGCTGTGTATGATTTCAGTTCAGTATGCTTCTGGTAACATTTAGCAAAAGTGTGCTAACGGTTTGTTTTGGATGCTGGGAAAAGGTTGAGGTTAAGGCCATCTGGTTTGGCCCACGGCCTAGACCAACATTTCTACCATGGTAGACTTTCTACCTAGGCCTTATCCAGCATCGCTAACACAGTATTAGTGGGTCGACCAACATCACTACCGTGATGATAGCGTTTAGGCCATCGGCCTTGTCCAGCATCGCTAACGTGGTGTTAGTGGTCAGTGTTAGTGCCTAGGCCAGTGGCCTTGTCCAGCATCGCTAACGTGGTGTTAGTGGCCAGTGTTAGTGCCTAGGCCAGTGGCCTTGTCCAGCATCGCTAACGTGGTGTTAGTGGCCAGTGTTAGTGCCTAGGCCAGTGGCCTTGTCCAGCATCGCTAACACAGTATTAGTGGGTCGACCAACATCACTACCGTGATGATAGCGTTTAGGCCATCGGCCTTGTCCAGCATCGCTAACGTGGTGTTAGTGGTCAGTGTTAGTGCCTAGGCCAGTGGCCTTGTCCAGCATCGCTAACGTGGTGTTAGTGGCCAGTGTTAGTGCCTAGGCCAGTGGCCTTGTCCAGCATCGCTAACACAGTATTAGTGGGTCGACCAACATCGCTACAGTGATGGTAGCGTTTAGGCCATCGGCCTTGTCCAGCATCGCTAACGTGGTGTTAGTGGCCAGTGTTAGTGCCTAGGCCAGTGGCCTTGTCCAGCATCGCTAACACAGTATTAGTGGGTCGACCAACATCGCTACAGTGATGGTAGCGTTTAGGCCATCGGCCTTGTCCAGCATTGCTAACGTGGTGTTAGTGGGCCGGCTGACAGCCTTTGACCAACATCACTACCGCAGTGTTAAAGCAGACATCCTGCATCACTAACACTATCGGCCTTGTCCAGCATCGCTAACGTGGTGTCAGTGGGCCGGCCAGCTGCCTTGACCAACATCGCTACTGTGGTGTCAGTGCCTAGGCCTGTGGCCTTGACCAGCATCACTAACACAGTATTAGTGGGTTGGCTTACTACCGTGATGGTAGCATGTAGGCCATCGGCCTTGTCCAGCATCACTAACGTGGTTTTGGCGTGCTGGCCAACAGCCTCGTCCAACATCGCTACTGTGGTGTTAGCGTGCCGGCAGTAGTGGCGTTAGACTAGGCTAACGTTAGCCAACGTGCTAACACCACCGTGCTGGACGAGGCTGGCAGTCCGCAGTCTTTTGGTGCGCAAGCCCAGTGTTGTTACCTTGACAATGCGTGTGGGGGGCGGAGCTTGGTGTTGGCTTTTCCTTGAACCGTCCCCGATGTCCCAGATGATGGTCAGGACTGCCTGCTGATCTAGGCTCAGGCCTTCCTGCTTGAATTAAGGGCCAGCCCTGCCCTGTCCGGCTCTCAGGGACAGGAAATAACCTCATGCATTACCTCATGCTGGTCAAATGCTAATGCATTAATTCTTACATCGACGCTCCAGTAGAACAGACAACAGGGACACTCTGCGTCATCGTCTAGACGACCTATGCTAACACTTTTTTTTTCCTCACACTCCTCCATACACCTCACACTAGATACCAAACAACAGATTAGTACTCGGATCAGTGCCTCAACTACAGCACAGCCTACTTCCAAAATCTTCGTTAAAATACACCATTTGGACAAAAGTATTGGGACACCTGCTCGTTCCTTGTCTCTTCTGAAATCAAGGGGATTAAAAAGAGCTGATCCTGCTTCTGTTGGAGTAACTGTCTCTACTGTCCAAAGGAGAAGACTTTCTACTAGATTTTGGACTTCAGCATTGCTGTGAGGGTTTGATTGCATTCAGCAACAAGAGCAATACTTAGTGAGGTCAGGATGTTGAAGGATGCGCACCACCCCACCTCATCATCCCCAACTTCTCAACTCAACCTTTAAAGTATTGATGGAGCACCACCACCATCAGTCCAGAGTACAGTGGTTCCATAGCTCCACAGCTCAATGTTGGGGGGGCTTTATACCCCTCTAGCCAAAATTGTACAATTGAGTGGTTGTCTGGTTGGCTGAGGGCCTGTAGCCTTTGAACCACTGAAGAACCGGATGTGGAAATCACTGGATGGCTTTTCTTTATTCCACCGTTCTAGAGGAACTCCAGAGGCTGTTGTGCTGAAGATCTTAAGAGATCAGTATTGAGGGGAGGCGGGTATCCTAAACCTACAGTTCCAGGCTCTTCAGTTTGGGACCAGAATACTTTGCTGTGAAATGTCAAACAACCAGGTGAGGCGTAGAGGTGCACTTGACACCAGAGGACCTGAGATGATCCCAGAGCCACAATGTTCTTGTCCTGAGAGAGCAAGAGGGGCGGAAACTGGAGCCCACTGTGCTGTCTCAGGTTTCTGAGGATTAAAGGATGCAGAGTCTGGTTTGTGCTGTTTGGCTCTCCTTACTCATGGTTTCAGTTTGGGCGCGACTGCAACATCACACAGCCTCCGCTCCGCTGCGCCAGCCTGCCTCCCCTTCACTGCAGAGTCGGTGGAGAGGGGATCTGCAGGCTGCTCACATTCTCCCCCCTCTCATATTTCAGAGCGGAGCGGCGTAACGAGTCCGGAGGGGTTGAATCTCACCTAAACATAAATGTGCTGAAACAGTCATCATAGTTAACCCCTTAATCTCCTCACACGCCAGGCCCTGCAGACCTGACTGATGTTTCTGGTGTTCTACTAGTTACTGGATCATTCATAGTAGATCTATAATAATCAATTATAGCTAATGAATAACTCATCATAGATACTAATTCATTTGCAGTAGTCACTGAGTAAGTCATATATACTGAAATCAGTGTAGTTACTAAGTCATTCATATATACTTAATATGTAATCATGGTAAAGATCCTGAAGTATTTGTAGTAGATACTAAAAAATAATAGTATGTACTAAGAAATGTATATTTATAGTAGATACTTATGAGATACTTATAATGAATGAATACTTATTATTATTAATAGTAATTCATAATTAGAAATAATAGTAACTGAATAATAAGTTATTGAATGATTTGTAGTGGGTACTTAATAATTAATTGTAGTTAATGAATAAATCATAGTGGATACTAATTCATTTGTAGTAGTCCTCTATTAATGAATAATAGATACTAATCCATTGTAGTTTTTTAATAATTCACAATACTGAATCTTTTGTAGTTACTAATGTAGTTACTAGTGTAGTTACTAACTAAATTTATACAGAACATTTGATCACTAATGTACTAAAAATGTATATTAGTAAAAATTGTACTATTAAATGTATATTAAATTAAGAATTAGGGTCGTTATTAAATAAGTTATAGTGGTTTCTGAATAATCCATTGCTGAATAATTCGTAATAGACACTGAATTTATTGTATTTATTGTAGTTACTGAATAATAATTGAATAATAATAATACTTATTAGTATTATTATTAATAACAATTAATAGTTATAATTAATAGTAATTGAATAATACTAATAGTTATTAAATAATTCATAGAATATTCTGAATGATTTGTAGTGGGTACTGAATAAATGAATAAATAATAGTACATACTAATTCATTTGTAGTAATCATTGATTAATCAAAATGTGTTTAATAATCTATTGTAGTTATAGTAATCTATTGTGAATTAGTAATAATTTACAATAGATACTGAATCATTTCTTACTAACTAATTTATACTGAAAATTTGATCATTAATAGTATGTACTGAAGAAGTTATAATAGATACTGAAGACTTTAGGATAGTTATTAAATACGTTAGTAGTTTCTGAATAAGTTATAGTGGTTTCTAAATGATCAGTTGAAGCTATTGAATAATTCATTGAAATTAATGTGTATACAGAATTATACAGAATGTTTAATTGTAGTTTCTGAATATTTCTACTCTATTTCTAATTGCTGAATAATTTGTATAGTAGAATAGTAGACATTAAAGATTTTATAGTAGTTAGTGAATAATAGTTCTGAATAATGCAGAGCAGTTTCGGAGTACTCTGAATAATCAGCCTGTGATTATTGAGGTCACAGATTAATGTGCATTAGGCCTTTAGTTCATTCTTAGTCTTAGTCTTCATCAGTGATGAATTATAAGACCTCCTCTGGTGTTGAATGGGGCAGTGTTTTAATTACGCTGAGACTAAACGAGTTCATAGTGTTTTAATGAACTCGCTGATGCTCAGCCACACTGAGGAGTTCACTCAGCTCCACTCTGACATCTGAGGGACTGATGATTGGCAGATGGGTTGGGTGTGCTACAGCAGAGAGGAGCACTGATGCTGACGGGCACTGTTAGGCAGGCACTGTTAGATGGGCACTGTTAGACAGGCACTGTTCATTGGGCACTGTTAGATGAGCACTGCTGGGGGCACTGTTAGGCGGGCACTGTTAGGTGGGCACTGTGAGATGGGCACTGTTAGACGGGCACTGTTAGACTGGCGCTGTTAGGCTGGCACTGTTAGGCAGGCACTGTTAGATTAGCACTGCTGTGTGGGCACTGTTAGGTGGGCACTGTTAGGGGGAAAATGTTGGATGGGCACTTTTAGGGGCACTTTTTGGTGGGCACTGTTAGGCAGGCACTGTTAGGCTGGCACTCTTAGACGGGCACTGTTAGGCTGGCACTGTTAGGTGGGCACTGTTAGGCGGGCACTGTTAGGTGGGCACTGTTAGGCTGGCACTCTTAGACGGGCACTGTTAGGTGGGCACTGATAGGCGGGCACTGTTAAGTGGGCTCAAAAAGGTTCTGAGAGTGAGAATTAGGTGATGTATCTGTGAGAGCAGGTGAGCTTGGCCCGTGGAAGCGATGGAGACATCACGTAGTCTTTGTCCGGCCGGTCAGCTCTTAATAAAGTGCAGCGGCTAGAACAAGGTCTCGGGCACTGCTGACAACTCCAGTAGCCGGCCTTCATTCTTTCTGGCTGTTTATTGCCCATATTCATCACACACTGCCGACTGTGCCGAGCCTCCGAGTGTCATTATAACTCTTCCTCTCTCGCCCTTGTTCTCTCTCTCTCTCTCTCTCTCGTTATGCTTCTCATAAAAACCTTCATTTCAATTTCAAACAGTTGTTTTCCGTATCGCTCCATCAGTGTGCACTCATGTTAAATTAATCATTAGTGTCAATTTTCATCCTCTCTCTCTCTCTCTCTCTCTCTCTCTCTCTCATGCTCTCTCTCTCTGTCTCTCTCTATCTCTCTCTCTCTCTCATGCTCTCTCTCTCTCTCTCTCTCTATCTCTTTCTCTCTCTCATGCTATCTCTCTCTCTCTCTCTCTCTCTCTCTCTCTCGCTCTCTTTCTCTCTCTCTCTCTCTCTCTCTCTCTCTCTCTCTCAGTACAGAGCTGGCTTTTAAAAGCTCCTCCATCTCTCTCGCTGCATCAGCAATCACGGAGATTATCGTGAATGTGTCTGCTTATCATTTTTCTCTCTAAAGGATCGGAGTTGTGTGCGTTCAGCAGGACGACGCTGTATGTATTGAACGGTTGCTCTCAGGCTTTTTTGATTTTTTGCCAATATTGAGAATGTTTTTACGTGCTGACTCCAACCTCTGCCTTCCTTTTACTCCTCACGCTTTTCCCCACTGTGATGATAAAGCTGTACGATAAATATACAAGTCAATATTAACAGTACTCCATGAATAAAACACCTCCCAGTACAACCGAAACCCATCCAAGTATAACCGAAACCCATCCCAGTATAGCCTAAACCATCCCAGTATAGCCTAAACCATCCCAGTACAACTGAAACCCATCCCAGTACAACTGAAACCCATCCCAGTACAACTGAAACCCACCCCAGTACAACTGAAACCCACCCCAGTACAACTGAAACCCACCCCAGTACAACCAAAACTTCTCCTAGCACAACCAAAACCCCTCCCAGTACAACCTAAATCTCTCCCAGTCTCTCTCTCTCTCTCTCTCTCTCTCTCTCTCTCTCTCTCTGTCGGTCATTTGGCAGGGGGAGGGGGGCAGTAAGATCTATGGAGTGGATATAATGGCCGGTGGAATGAGGAACGTGTGAAGGTCTTGCGGTCATCAGGCTGATAGAGGAGTCATCCCGTGCATATTGATATGAGTCAGGCCTCGTCTAACACACATGCACACACAGGCGTAGGCTAGAGGGGTGTGAAGCCCCCCAGCATCGAGCTGTGGAGTGTACTTCTGAATGGGTGGAGTGGTGATCATCCTCCAACATCCTGACCTCACTGATGTGTAACTTTTCCTCCCTGGACCGTTGAGACAGAGACGCTCTTTTTTAGCCCCTTGATTTTTTAGAAGAAACAATGAACGAGCAGGTGTCCCAATACTTTTGTCATATTGTGTAAAACATACATGGACAGCTGATATTTTTCCTTTGGTGGAATCGGTTGTCAGTAATGTCAGTACAGCCCCGCCCCCAGGCCTGCTTGTAATGGACAGTTGCATGGTGTTATCTGATGACCAGCTATCTGAACACAGGCCAGTAAAGAAGGGGTAATTAATGTGGTTTCTATTATGTGGTTTTCTGACCATTATGGAGAAAGCTCTGCATGTCGGACTATAATAGTGATGATGATGATGATGCTGATGCTGATGATGGCATTTTTTATGATGGAACCACTCCTGACACTCCTGATAATGACTATGATGTTGATGAAGAGGACAAAGCGTGACTGCCCACCCATTAAAGTCTTCTGCCCGGGGCCGTCACTGACTGAATGGGTATTGCTGTTAATCCTCTGTCATCCATACAGGCCCTTGTGGACGGCAGATGCTGAAAACTAAACCAGGACGGCTGCTGACAGTGAGTTGAGCTGCCAAGATACTGCCATAACTGCTCTCAGACCTCCTCTAGACCTTTGAAGGTGTCCTGTTAGCAGCAGAACCCTTAATTTGTTCTGTAGCTCCTTGAGCTTCAATGATCTTTGGGCGTCCATGACCCAGGCATGAGGTGATGTGGTGACCATCCATCCTCACATCATCCTCAGTAGAAAGACAGTAGAAAGTCTTCTTCCCTGGACAGTGGAGACAGCTACCCCAACAAAAGCTGGATCAACTCTTTTTAATGAGCAGGTGTCCCAATACTTTTGTCAATTTCTTGCATTGTTAAGCATTGGCCAAGCACTAAGCTCCTAAATCTTAATTTTGCTTGTTGTGTGTTCCACAGGACCTTACCTCGGCCGACCCGCTTCATCGCCGGCTTTTCCCCCTCAGCAGTTCGTCCTGATCCAGTTTCCTCAGCCAGGTAATTCAGGTTGTCTTTGGTGGAGGGTCTGTTTTGGGCGGCGCTCATCAGTAACGGGCAGGGAGGGAGAAGGTTTGGGGCAAAGGCGATTTACTGAAGCAATTACTGCAGGCGCTCTAAATCTGGTTTATTTGACTCCGCTGGGGAGTCGTCGTTAGCGGCACTGTTTATGTATTCCGGACCCGCTTAGAATACCAATGCTTTATCCACCAGAGTGTGAACTGAGTGGAGCTGGGTGGCTGAGTCCATTACTAGTCCAGTCTTCTCGGGAGGGGTTTTTGGGATTTACACAGGTTCCTCTTGCCACCGACAACATGACCAACCTCGTATCTCAGCAGCTTTACAGGAGGAGGAAAAAACATCTGGTTCCTCCAGACGACCAGCATGGTCATACTGTGCATACTCGTCGAATAGCATGGTCATACTGGTCAGGCTAATCAAGTAGGGTGGTCATACTGGTCAGGCTGGTCGACTGGAGTGCTCATTCTGATCAGGCTGGTTCACTAGCATAGTCAGGCTGGTTGACTTGCATGGTCATACTGGTTAGACTAATCAAGTAGGGTGGTCATACTGGTCAGGCTGGTCGACTACTGTAGTAATGCTGGGCGACTAGCACGGTCATACTGGGTATGCTGGGTGCTCATTCTGGACAGGCTGGGCCGGCCAGCGTCATAATAATCAGGCTAATCAACTAGCGTGGTCATACTGGTCAGGCTGGTCGACTGGAGTGCTCATTCCGATCAGGCTGATTCACTAGCATAGTCAGGCTGGTTGACTTGCATGGTCATACTGGGCATGCAGATTGACTAGGGTGGTCATACTGGTCAGGCTGGTCACTTGTGTCATAATTGTTAGGCTAATCAACTAGCGTGGTCATACTGGCCAGGCTTTTCAACTAGCATGGTCTTATTGGTCTGACCGGTTTAACCAAGGTGGCTGACCAGTGTGGTTAAACTGGTCAGGCTGGTTCGAGAGTGCACTTGATTGATATGCACTGGACGACCAACCTATTGATCTGTTCCTCCTGGAGCTTCATTATTCCCCCAATACGGAGCAGCGGCCCAATCCCTCACCCAGTCAGAGCTGATGGTCACTCAGCAGGTGTTTTGGTCACGGTGTTCAGGCTTAGCGCCGTTTCTGTCACTTTAATGGGTCCCGGAGTTCAGAGGAGACGTGATTGAGTGAACTGCAGGTTTCTCTGACAGACCTGGATAAGAGCTCCATCACAGCGTAAACGCAGGATTAGCATAATAATGGTGTCAGAGCCTGAGTGAGCCGTGCTGCCTTAACCGAGCCTCTAACGAGCTCTCTGTGATCAGGAGCGCTGACAAATAAACCTCAGCCATCAGCAGAGCAGAGACACGCCTAATTAAAAAGACCATTCAGGAAGCATGATGAACCCGACCAGTTCCCCCAGTTCCCCCAGTTCCTCCAGTTCATCCAGTTCATCCAGTTTCCCCAGTTTCCCCAGTTCCCCCAGTTCCCCCAGTTCCCCCAGTTCCTCCAGTTCATCCAGTTCCCCGAGTTCCCCCAGTTCCCCCAGTTCCTCCAGTTCATCCAGTTCCTCCAGTTCATCCAGTTCCCCCAGTTCCCCCAGTTCCTCCAGTTCCCTCAGTTCCTCCAGTTTCCCCAGTTCCTCCAGTTCATCCAGTTCTCCCAGTTTCTCCAGTTCATCCAGTTCATCCAGTTCCCCCAGTTCCCCCAGTTCCCCCAGTTCCTCCAGTTCCCTCAGTTCCTCCAGTGTCCCCAGTTCCTCCAGTTCATCCAGTTCTCCCAGTTTCTCCAGTTCATCCAGTTCCTCCAGTTCCTCCAGTTCTCTGTACAGATGTTCTCTCTCTTTCTGTAAACATTCAGGTCATCTGTAACTTTCTATATATAATATTTTTCAACTAAATCTGTTTCACATCTCTCAGCTTCTTCAGCTCTTGTTACCTTTAGTTCTTTTTACTTATTTACGATCAGTTCTGTCTGATCAGTTCTGTCTGATTAGTTCTGTCAGATCAGTTCTGTCTGATCAGTTCTGTCTGATTAGTTCTGTCTGATCGGTTCTGTCTGATCAGTTCTGTCTGATTAGTTCTGTCAGATCAGTTCTGTCTGATCAGTTCTGTCTGATTAGTTCTGTCAGATCAGTTCTGTCTGATCGGTTCTGTCTGATTAGTTCTGTCTGATTAGTTCTGTCTGATCAGTTCTGTCTGATCAGTTCTGTCTGATCAGTTCTGTCTGATCAGTTCTGTCTGATCGGTTCTTTCTGATCAGTTCTTTCTGATCAGTTCTGTCTGATTAGTTCTGTCTGATTAGTTCTGTCTGATCAGTTCTTTCTGATCAGTTCTTTCTGATCAGTTCTTTCTGATCAGTTCTGTCTGATCAGTTCTGTCTGATTAGTTCTGTCTGATCGGTTCTTTCTGATCAGTTCTGTCTGATTAGTTCTGTCTGATTAGTTCTGTCTGATTAGTTCTTTCTGATCAGTTCTTTCTGATCAGTTCTTTCTGATCAGTTCTTTCTGATCAGTTCTGTCTGATCAGTTCTTTCTGATCAGTTCTGTCTGATTAGTTCTTTCTGATCAGTTCTGTCTGATCAGTTCTGTCTGATCAGTTCTGTCTGATTAGTTCTGTCTGATCAGTTCTGTCTGATTAGTTCTTTCTGATCAGTTCTGTCTGATTAGTTCTGTCTGATCAGTTCTGTCTGATTAGTTCTTTCTGATCAGTTCTGTCTGATCAGTTCTGTCTGATCAGTTCTGTCTGATTAGTTCTGTCTGATCAGTTCTGTCTGATCAGTTCTTTCTGATCAGTTCTGTCTGATCAGTTCTGTCTGATTAGTTCTGTCTGATTAGTTCTGTCTGATCAGTTCTTTCTGATTAGTTCGGTCTGATTAGTCCGGTGTCATCAGTTCTGTCTGATTAGTTCTGTCTAATCATTAGAATTAATCCCAAGTGCATCCAACCTTCATTACATGTGACATGTTAAGATACTGACTAATTAATAGTAGTTCTAATAATTGAACAGTTATTGAGTAGAAAAAGAAGAATTGTATTATTTGTAAATAATTTGAATATTTACTGAAGAAGATCCTGCAGAACCAGAATAATTCATAAAATTCACCTTATTTATAGTAACTGAATAATATTCATACTAGTTACGAAAATATAATAGTAGTTATTAAATAACTTTAGTAAGTGTTGAATAATTTTTTAGTAATCACTCAATAATTTGCTGAGGAAAATGAATAATTCTGAAATACTGAATAATTCATATTAGATACCTCTAATAATTCAATGTCCATTTTATTAAATAATAGTAATAGAAAATTAAATAATTTATTGCAGTTGTTGAATCATTTCTAGCATATATAATAATTTGCAGTAATTACTGAAGAATTTCTAGTAGTTTTAAATAAATAATGGTAGATCCTCATAATGCACAGTGGTCACTGAAGCAGGTACAGTACAGTACTGTACACTGAAGTACAGTAGACACTGAATAATCTGTGATTAATGAAGTTATAATATAATAATATATATATAATATAAATATATATGATATTATAAGTCCATCCTGCTGTTTTCCACAGTTATGTTTAAGAACAGGGTGAGTGGAATCTAATGAGGAATATTACGTTAAGGGTGTGATTCTGCTAAAACGAACATCTGCGTGGGAAACCAGGCAGATCCTGATGACGGCATTAAAACCCTGACTGATACCTCCTGATCTGCTGTAGCTGCTGCCCACAGCGAGACCCCCTCAACTCCAGAGGCAATTCTGCAAGTTGGTTAAACCCTGCAGTAAAACACAGTGATATAATTAAGATAAAGCTAATTTTACAGAGTCACTGTTCCCCTTAGACTCGTTCACTCGCACAATTAAAATGGCCTTTGATGGCATTTCTGGACACTGCGAACAGTAAAAGTGTCAGATATGGCGCCGAGAGAGAGAGGGAGAGAGAGAGGAGAGAGAGAGAGAGAGAGAGAGAGAGAGAGAGAGAGAGAGAGAGAGAGAGAGAGTGTGTTCAGGTTACAGTGTGAGAGGTGATGAAAGACTAACAGTCTGTAAAGGTAAGTGTGAGACACACTTCATCACATTTGGACCCTTTCTGAGCTGTGTATTATATTTAATAATCTGTTTTTATTTTTTTTTGAGACCCCTGTAATATCAGTGTGATAACTAATTATCCTAAATATGTATTCAATAATATATAAGTATAAAATAATAACAATAATATATATAATAAATTAAATAAGGAATAAGAACAAAAAAGTATTTGCGTGTTTTTCTGCCCCCTGGTGGATTATCTGTGCACTGCACACACCAGAACAATACAGACAGATTTCTAAGTTGGGAGTTGAGTAAACGAACATTCAGCTCAGTCTGTAGTAAATGCAACTGAACTTTAAGCTGAATGTAAACGACTGCATGTAACCCTACACCCTACACCCTAACACTAACCCTACACCCTACACCCTAACACTAACCCTACACCCTAACACTAACCCTACACCCTACACCCTAACACTAACCCTACACCCTACACCCTAACACTAACCCTACACCCTAACACTAACCCTACACCCTACACCCTAACACTAACCCTACACCCTACACCCTAACACTAACCCTACACCCTAACACTAACCCTACACCCTAACTCTAACCCTACACTTTAACCCTAACCCTACACCCTAACACTAACCCTACACCCTACACCCTAACCCTACACCCTAACACTACACTCTAACCCTAACACTAACCCTACACCATAACACTAACCCTACACCCTACACGCTAACACTAACCCTAACCCTAACACTAACCCTACACCCTAACACTACACTCTAACCCTAACACTAACCCTACACCATAACACTAACCCTACACCCTACACGCTAACACTAACCCTAACCCTAACACTAACCCTACACCCTAACACTAACCCTACACCCTAACTCTAACCCTACACTTTAACCCTAACCCTACACCCTAACACTAACCCTACACCCTACACCCTAACACTAACCCTACACCCTACACCCTAACCCTACACCCTAACACTACACTCTAACCCTAACACTAACCCTACACCATAACACTAACCCTACACGCTAACGCTAACACTAACCCTAACCCTAACACTAACCCTAACACTAACCCTACACCCTAACCCTACACCCTATCCCTAACCCTAACCCTACACCCTATCCCTAACCCTAACCCTAAAACCTAAACCTTACCCTCACATTAACCTTCACCTTAAATCTAACCCTAAAGGGATAAAAGGTTACGGTTAGGGTTTAAGGTTAAGGTTAGGGTTAGGGTTTAGGTTAGGGTTTAAGGTTAGGGTTAGGGTTAGGGTTTAAGGTTAGGGTTAGGGTTAGGGTTTAAGATTGAGCTAAAGTTAGGGTTAGGATATAGGGTTTATTTTAAGAGTAAGGTTAGGGTTAGGATATAGGGTTTATTTTAAGAGTAAGGTTAGGGTTTAAGGTTAGGGTTAGGGTTTAAGGTTAGGGTTAGGGTTAGGGTTTAAGGATGAGTTAAAGTTAGGGTTAGGATATAGGGTTTATTCTAAGAGTAAGGTTAGGGTTAGGGTTTAAGAGTTAGATTAGGGTTAAAGGTTGATCCACGGTTATGGTTAGGAGGTGGGGCTTAGTGAGGAGTGGGCAGGGTAGAAAGGTTGCTTCTGCTGAACTTTCATCCACTAGGGGGCGCACTAGCCAGGTTTGCAGCAGAACAAGTGTAATTAATCAGCATGAAGTGGCTTTTTGGGAGTGTCTTCGTGCTTTAAATTCTGCAGACGTTACATTGCTGCTTTCACTGCTCGGCCTCTCCAAAAACTTGGCTTCTGTCGGGTTGGCCGTTCATCCAGCGTCAGTGTTGTTTGCTTTTTCAGTACGTTTCGTTTCCTAGAACGCTTTCTTCCAGAGCTGTGGAAGAATGATTTACTGTACCGAGGTCCACCGACTGTGGACGTCTGCACTGAGGGCCTGAGTGACTCAGAGTAACCTGCAGTGATGAACGGCTGTGTTCATGAAGGAGGTTTCAGATGGGTTTATGGTGATGTTCTGTTCTGTTGTCAGTCATTCTGCAAATGATCAGTGCAGGTGAGGAGCGCTAATGCATCTCATTTTAATGTGACAACCACCCGGGCCGGGCCTTAAATTCCTGCCAACCAGCAGCACACGTCATTCTCTCCAAAATGAAGAGCAGATTTGTGTATGTTGTCAGTGGAGAGCTATCACCTCTACTCATCCTACAGCTGTTCAGAAGAGGTCCATTATTCCAGCTCATCCTGGGTGTGCCTGTGCCGGCCAACACTGTGGTGATGAGGGGAGACCGCACCATCTACCTGCCCCGAGAGAGCACGGCCAAAGGTGCACCCGCGACTCCTGGGCCGTAGTGGTAGGGCATTAGACCGCTGAGCCAATCAGAGCCCCCAAATTTATTCAATGGAGGTCCATCATTCCAACTTATCACATAGTGTTATTGGACATCCATCACTCCCAATCATTCCAAAGGTGTTCAGTGGGGGTCCGTCACTCCAGCTTATCCAAATCAGTGGAGGTCCATCATTCCAGCTCATCCTGAAGCTGTTCAGTGGGGGTCCTTCACTCCAGCTCATCCTGAAGCTGTTCAGTGGGGGTCCGTCACTCCAGCTCATCCTGAAGCTGTTCAGTGGAGGTCCGTCACTCCAGCTCATCCTGAAGCTGTTCAGTGGGGGTCCGTCACTCCAGCTCATCCTGAAGCTGTTCAGTGGGGGTCCTTCACTCCAGCTCATCCTGAAGCTGTTCAGTGGGGGTCCGTCACTCCAGCTCATCCTGAAGCTGTTCAGTGGAGGTCCGTCACTCCAGCTCATCCTGAAGCTGTTCAGTGGAGCATACAGGTCAACCATGTGGTCCAACAGTCTTGATGGACGTAGACGGGATAAAGGGATACAGATGGACTCTGCGTCGGACTTGCTTGAGCAGCAGGCCCATGTAAAGATCGTCCGATTGCGCTGCGTCAGTGTGAGATAACCGCCGCCGTTCTGGATTTGTTTATATGGAGACAGCGAGCGGCGCTGAGGATTGATTGGGTCTGTGCTGCTACTAATGAAATGCTATAGATTTTCAATAAGTGCCTCAGTCACGCTCAGAGAACAATGCTCTGAATGAAGACCTTATCTTTCCCCCACATACGAGGCCTCCTGAACGGACACACCAGAAGTCATCTCGGATGTTTTATCTGGTAATTAGTTCAGGACAAATAGCAGACATATATTCCAGAGCCTCGTCTTTCTTTTCCCCCTTTTCTCTTCGCTCTGTCCACCTAACCGTCTCGGGCCACGCCTACGCCATTTCCAGAGCTGCTGGAGATGTAACCCTTGGAGGACTGGACCGATGATAGCTATCTCTATACGGTTTAACCTCAGAGCCTTAAGATGTAGACCACATATTTACTAGGCTATTTTTGAAGGCCCCCGGACCTCAGTAACATGGCTTGTGACTAATAATGCGGTAGCGATGCTGAAGGTCATCAGCCGTCGCAGTAGCGATGGTAAAGTAGTGATAGTGATGAAAACACTGCTGTAGCGATGCTGGGCGAGACCGGTGGCCGCCATGGCAGCAATGCTAAAGCTGTGATAGTGATGCTGGACGAGGCAGGTGGCTGGCGGCCGGCACAGTAGTGATGCTAACACTGCAATAGTGATGCAGGACGAGGCTGGTGACTGGCAGCCGGCGGCCGGCACAGTAGTGATGCTAAAGCCATGATAGTGATGCTGGGTGAGGCCGGTGACGGTCATGTGCAGCAATGCTAAAGACATGATAGTGATGCTAACACTGCGGTAGCGATGCAGGGCGAGGCTGGTCACTACTGCGCTGGTGGCTGGCAGCAATGTGCAGTAGCGATGCTAAAGCCGTGATAGTGATGCTAACACCGCAGTACGCTACTCTTCACGCTTCTTTGAACTCTCTGTTTCTCTGATGTCACAGGAACCATCTGATTTACATATCTCCGCCTATTCAGCCTACCACAGTTTTGTCAGGAGTATTTCTGGGATCAATTAGTATATCAGCGCTGTAACCTTGTATGTTCATTTTTGCCATTTTTTTTACTTTTTGACATAATGTGAATCTGAATGTCCTGATAAATGGACCAATAGAAATGCTCCAAAATGACAGTGGTGATACTGTATATCAGTCTTGATTGGGCAATAACAGAAAAATGAGGGATAAAGGAAGGCTGGAAAATGATGGTGTGAAAAATGAATGATGAATTATGTTTATAAAGCCACACATAATTGGGTCTCAAGAGGGAGGAAATAAAATGGTAGAAAGATCAGAATCTCTTCTTTCCAACAAACTCTGTGGAAATAACTCCTGTTAAATTAGGGCCTGTTTTTATTATCGCCGCCCATAAAGAAGGTAATTAACACCTTAGATGTAACGATGCAGCGCAAACCTGTAAACCCAGACGAAGCTCTTATTCATGAGCGACGCCAAAAACGCCAAGCTAGACCCGTCTCTCAGACGGATCACCCCTCTCCGCAGCTCGGTCAGTGTGTCCACTCTAACACGGTCAGAAGTGTCCTGCTTGTTCTGCTCTGACTTAAAGAGCAAAACCATGTTCTGTTTCCTCAACTGCCGTAAACTGTGAGCGCACTGATCGCCAGGAGAGGGAACGAACATCTGCCTGAACTGCCTGATGTACTTTTAGAGACACTGGCCACTTTATTAGAAACCTCTACCCACCTTGTGCATATCCACTCCTGGCCACTTTATTAGAAACCCCTACCCACTTTGTGCTTCTACTTGCTGGCCACTTTATTAGAAACGCCTACCTACCTTGAGCTTCCACTTGCTGGCCACTTTATTAGAAACACCTACCCATCTTGTGCTTCCACTCACTGGCCACTTTATTAGAAACACTGACCAGGTCATTCCTTTAGTCCTGTGTGGAGGATTGGCTGATGCAGGACCTCCGTGGTTTCGCACAGTGAGGTGACGTGGTGATTAGGAAAGATGGATGAAGACGGCAGAGCTCTCCGGCAAAAAAGTCTCTCTCTCTCACACACACACACACACACACACACACACGCTAGTGCAAGGCCTATCGCCTGCATTCATCAGCGCCTGATTTCCTTACACATGGCTCGCCGTCTGCCAGAGGGTTAAACGCCATCATAACTTAAATGGCTTTGCCAATTAAAAGCGTAATTGATTAAACTATTAGGAGGTGAGGTAATGCCGTCGGTGGCTTACAGCAGATTAATCCTCTACCCCGCTCAAAACTGACCGAGCGTGAAAAACACTTTCAGAGGCGGAGTAAAATATCTCCACATACATCAGGCCCCTTCCCACCGAGCCTGGAGGCGCAGGGACTGAGCTGACAGCGGAATAAAGAGGAGGTGTTATGAAGAACACTGGAGCTACAGGAAGGATGGATGAGCTGTAGCACACACACACACACACACACACTACAACCCAGGCTCCTTTACTCCACACGAGCAGAATCTACTGATGTTCATGAAGAACTCTCATGCAGAAACTTCGTATCTCCAACATGAAAACTTTTGTGTTGTGTTTTTGTGTGGATTGATTGATTGATTGATTGATTGATTTATTTATTTTCCCCAAATCTGGTTCTGCCAATGAACCCACCTGTTCATAGCTCCCCCTAGCACTGACAATGCCTCCGACCCTACAAGGTTGGTAGGTGTTTCTAATAAAGTGGCCAGTAAGGGGAAGCACAAGATGGGTGTTTCTAATAAAGTGGCCAGTGAGTAAAAGCAGAAGGTAGGTGTTTCTAATAAAGTGGCCAGAGAGTGGAAGCAGAAGGTAGGTGTTTCTAATAAAGTGGCCAGAGAGTGAAAGCAGAAGGTAGGTGTTTCTAATAAAGTGGCCAGAGAGTGGAAGCAGAAGGTAGGTGTTTCTAATAAAGTGGCCAGAGAGTAGAAGTGCAGGGTGAGAGAGGCTCTGATGGATCTGAGAGTGTTTGTTCGGAGAGTTGGGAGGTATTTCTCTGCTGTGGATGATTTATCCTCCCTAAACTGATGAACTATCGCGCCAAGGGTGAACAAGGGTGAACAAGGGTGTACTATCTGGGTGAGATCCATCTGGCAGGCGGGTGAAAGGGGTGGAGGGGGGGGTTGTGTATGTGCTCAGCAGTGAAAACTGTTTAAGGTAGCAGTGTGGAAAGAAACAGAACACAGAGCCCGGAGAACCGTTACTGCTACTGACAAACCTTGTGCTTCCACTGACTGGCCATTTTATTAGAAACACATGCCTTGAAAAAGACACTGAATTTTACCTTGTGCTTCCACTGACTGGCCATTTTATTAGAAACACCTACCTTGTGACTCATGTTCCCCCCGTAATTTTACTGGGGCACATGCTGATGTCCCTGTATGTTACACCATTCATGTACCCCTGAAGCCCAGTCCCCACCGAGACCAGCAGAAAAGCATCCCTACTGCCTGATGCTCCCACCACCATGTTTCACTGTTGAGATGGTGTGTGTTGAGCAAGGGGCAGTGTTAGGTTCCCACCAAGGTTTTGACTTCTAAGCAAAAAGCTCCACTTCAAAGCGTCGTATGCAGAGCTCTTAATAACCAGTAGCTAACTGGTGAACACCTCACTCCAGTCTCAGCCACTGAACTCTGCAGCTCCTTCAAAGTGATTGTTGTTCTCTCTGTGGTTTCCCTCTGATGCTGGGTTTTGAGAGACAGCCCAGTAAAGCAGGTTCCCTTTTCTTTACCACTGATCCACCAGGGCTTAGTGGGTTTTCCAGACACGTGGCTGTTACTGTGTAGCCTCATCGCGTCTTAGTCTGGAATCTGATCTCTTTCGCTTAGATCGCTCTTCAGTCTTCAGACTCGCGGTCAGATCAATGGTACTTGAGTTATGGACCTTGTAATGAAACCTTTCCTTGATGCATTGATTTTTACTGAATGTGATTACATTTTTACATTTAATTTAAAACTGTTGTGGGCTTGAAGATGTTCAGATTAGTTAAAGTGTGTGTGTGTGTGTGTGTGTGTGTGTGTGTATGTGTGTGTGTGTGTGTGAGGGAGAGAGTTAGGTGAAGTGTGAACCCTTGCAGTTCTCAGCAAAATGCTGCGGAGATGTTCGATCTCTAAAAATAATGGAGCTGCATTATTCATGTTGCAACCTGCACCATCATCAGAAAGCTGGGGGTATCTCTCCATCACACACACACACACACACACACGCAGTTTATTTTATTCCTCATAAAACGCACATCCAGGACCCCCGCTGCTCATAACTTAACACCCCCACGATCTCACGTGAGGGTGATGGAGTGTCGTTTATTCCTCCCCTCTCGCGCTCCACGCTGCAATTTCTTCTGATATGACTGTAAATCTGTCTTTGTGGTGGGGAGGGGGGGGGGTCTTCAAAGCACGTCAAGCCCCGTTCTTGCCGAGCTCCAACTCAATCAGCACTGATGATCCCTGTCGGCCTCTGCGCTGGGCGAGGGAGCCGCCTGTCGCCTCCACTTACTCCGCTCAGTAAAGGGCGGAGGTGTCCCCGTGACTCAATTCAGGCACTGTGCAGACTTCCACACTGTCTAGTGCCTAAGTAATAAATCTATGCTAATAACGTTAGCGCTCTCAGCCAGCCTTGCTAATATTACCATTGCAACGTCTTTATACAGCAATACATCTCCGAGAAGATACCAGTCGAGAGGTCATGTGGTAGTTCTGGAGTGGAAGAGTAGGTAGATGACTCTCTGATCCAGAGTCAAAGGAAATTGAGATCACTTGAGAGATCACTGGAGTGCCCAGGTGGTGGAACGGTGGTGGTGGTGGGGGGGGGGGGGGGGGGGGATCTAAACAGATTCTTGCGGTCCTCAAACACCGACTGAAGGCCATCTCTGGATTGAGTCATTTGTGATTGCGCTTGAATCTAGGCATGGTAGTAGTGGACAGTAGCTTATGTACACTTTCTAGGGATATTTCCTGAGTGGACCAAGTACTTTCTGAAAGACCTGTACATTTGGAGGGGTGAAAATGACTCTTTTCAAAACTGGTAAGGAGTCCTGGGGAGGTTTGACCCCAGTTACATTACACCCCTGCATTTAGGCCAGTGTGGGCCACTGTGGTCCCTCTGTACAGGTTCAATCATTGTGCTGGAGATAAATGACATGAGGGGCTCTGGTTCTCTCATCAATCTCGGCGGGAGCCTTATTTATGTGTTAATGATGCTGCGGGGAGATTGCGCACTCCGGGAGGCCGGGAGCAATCAGTCTTCTCTAACTTAGTGCTTTCAAAGCGTTTAAAGAGCTTTTAATTTAAACGCTGCTTGATTAAGAGACTCAAAATGCAGGTGCACAGCAAAATCAATCCCATATAGGGTGCACTTCGTCTGGGGAAACTGGCTCGAGAGCATCCATCACATCACAGGATGAATGGGGTGGGGTGTACATTTAGAGTTTATTAAAAAGGCAAACATTTTAATCAGGTTCTGAGTGAAAGAATTCTGTTCACTGCGACTTCATCTGTGATCCTAAACAGCTTTCAGGCATGAAACTCATGAGTCTGACCACGACCCCTGGTCAGATTTCTTTCTTTCCGGACCCTGGTCCGCTTGCTTCACAAGCTCTGTACGTTTGGTGAAGTGTTAAGGCTTAGGTGCCTGGGTGCTTCGGTGGGGTCCAGAGCATCAATCTCTGGGCCTCCCTCTTCTGGCCCGGTGTGGAAGGTATCTGCTACCAGCACTGCATGTGGGGTGGAAGGATTGGTTATTTTTTATTGGTTCGCCTTATCCCTACAATTCTGGTTTGCAGATGTTCCTACACAGTGAAATGCCAGGACTTCAGAAAAATAAGGATGAATAACGGACGGTCCTTGGTCCTTCCATTTAGCAAAAATGCACGCAGAAAAATGACGTTCGAAATTGCACACGGTTCGAATGGTCTTCTTCTGTGTGAAAGCAAACCAGCCATAATGAGCCCCTCCTCCAAAACGAGCCCAGAATCAGCTTGTGGGTTCGGGACAAATGTGAAAACGCTCTACATGAGGAAAGAAACCCAAGCAAGAGTTTGGATTCTTGTTTGAGGGATTTTCACCCGTTTGTCCTGTAGAAGGTTCTTGCTCAGGTTCTGTCAGGGCCATCTTGCTGCTCTGCTCTTTTGAAGTCTATCCACAGATGTTTGCTGATGTTTGGGTCAGGAATCTATGAGGGCCATGGCAAAAAGCCTTCAGCTGAGCTTCTTTAAGGTAGTCTGCTGTGGAGGTTGAGGTGTATTTAGGGTCATTAACCTGCTGTAAAAGCTCCTCCCCCTTTTCATATTCAGCTTTTTAAAAGATTTGTACAGATGGTGAGATGTTTGATGTTTGCTTCGAGAACATGCTGGAATCTACCAGTGAAATGCTCCCTGTGTCACTGGCTGCAACACAAGCTCAAAGCTTAACAGTTGGAGAAAGGTTCTTCTCATGGAATTCAGCACCCTGTGCTCTCCAAACGTATCTTTACCCACTGCAGACAAAAGGTTCTACTTTGTCCTCATCACTGGAAAGGTCTTCTTCTGATGGTTGTTCCATGAAGGTCATACTAGTGCAGGTGCCACAGTGCACCACCACCCCAGACTCTTCTGGAAGGTCTTCTGCAGTCAATCGTGCGATTTCATTGGCAGTTCTCTCTGAAAGTCCTCAACTTGACCTTTTTGAGGTTTGAGCTCCATGCTCGCAGATCTCCTTTCCAAACATGGTTCTTTAGGAAACCAAAAGAGTCTGAGAGTCGCTCAAACTCTTTCTGGCACCACCCATGGTATTCCCTTTGTGGGATCTTATCGCTCATTAGCACCTTTTAGGCTAAAAGAGCTCCTCTTCATTCCAAGGAAGACTCTTAGATGAGCATGACACTGAGTGTTGACGATGGATATGCCCAAAAAAAACCCTACACAAACCCTAAACCCTCAAAAAAAGAAAAAGAAAAGCTTTCCGTAATCTGTAATCTCAGGAATTTAAGGCCGGTTTATTTTTAATAGCTCTGAGTTCTACAAACAAGGCTCATATCCATCAGAGTGTCTCACAATTGGAAAAGCTGTAGAAATTAATGGTGTGTAAGTTCATGACTGTAAGCGATGCTTCCTTGTTTCTCACTTATACAGTGGCTTGACCGGCCAATTGGAGCGAATGTGGCATTTATGAGCAGTATATATTTAACACTCCATCTCTCGCAGCCCTTGCCTGATGGAAGCGAGGCTCACTGAGTTTCGATGTAATTGAAAATAGCCACGTTTACTCGGACAGTATTGAACATCATCTTTATAGCACCTGCAAACTGCCTGCCCGGTCCATTAAAGCTGCAGCATTACCCTCCCCCAAACCCCCCCACCCCCCAACCGGCCCGCACGCGATATGCAGCTGTAAATGAAGATGCTGTAACTAGCCCGTGGCAGAACGGTGTCCACTGGCCAGTAGATACCTCATATCAGTCGATTTCCAATCTTACGCTGCTTATTAAAACCTGGAGCATCCCCACAGCTTAAAGGGAACGACATAACCCTTAAAATATACCGCAGCCCCCCCAAGAACATTACATGTGAAAACCATGGAGCTCAGCAGCTCGGAGATGTGGGAGATATATGGGGTGATGGGATGGACATTGCTGTGGAAATTAAATAGGGATCCTAAGGCATAGAGAAGACAAGGACATGACGATACTCGATCACAATGAAGGCTAGGGGGGAGGGGGGGTGGTGGTTCATACCTTTTCAGGACAGAAATGTGTTGTCTTGGCTGAAGCAGATTAAGACCTTTGACTTTGAAGGATTTTAGAAATATTAGAAAATATTTAGCCACAAAAATGAGTATTTACTAAGTGTTAAAGCCCGGAGGCTCCAGGTTTACACTTAGTGAAATGCTGGCCTGACTTGGAAGGACTTGGACCATGAGCTTACAGTTGAGCTTACGTCAAACTCCGGGTGGGTAGAGGGCGCTCTTTCCTCTCTGACACAACCCATCCCCTCTGACATCATCTTACAGAAGGACCATTTAGGACCCAATATGTTAGCCAGCCGATGTAGCTAGCATGCTACTCGTTGGTCCACCCCCTCAACTATATTAGCTATCATGCTACTAGTTAGCCAGTCAAGCTGTTCTCCCTTCAATTCCATTAGCTAGCATGCTACTGGTTAGCCAGCCGTGTTGTTGCCTCTCCCCCGCACAGTGTGTTTTTTTTATTGCTTAGCAAGTGCACAATAGCTAGCTTTACCTTTTGGTATCAGCTTTCTATGCCAGCATAGCAACAACAGTATTATATCATAGAACTTGCCAATAAGTGTTTAATGTTCAATAAATAAAGTTAAATAGCGACGCTTTATCCAGATAAAAACGCCTCAGTAATGATCAGTTTCCATAAATGTTACGCTGGCGTATAATTACGACATATAGCTGTAGACTAGAAGAAGGTATAGAAGAAGAAAAACTGAGTCAACTGAGAAGAACCGGAAGCTGCGTCGCACTGCAGAGGCAGTAGACTAGGCCGTCCCTCAAAACACAGCATCAGAGCTTGGGAAAACGCTAAGAAGGCCAACAATCACTTTGAAGGAGCTCCAGAGTTCAGTGAATGCGATTGGTGTCAAGCTGCATCAGTCAACATTATCAAGAGTTTGGCTTGAAAGGGGCCATTACTGAAGATGAACCACACTGAGGCATCAGGGTAACCCAGCTGCAATGTGAGATAAGGGTTTATGTTCAAGTGATGCAAACAATAGAAGCTTTTTTGGCCAGAATTTATCAGAGGGGGGCGGGCTTCTTCCAAAAGCTGAAGGATGGAAGTACAGGGAGATACTGCAGGACAAGCTTCAGCTAAATTCTGAATATTTCAGATATACAGCAGAACAGTAATCCCATCCCAAGCACAAGGCCCGACAAGACAGGAGTGGCCAAGTCAAAGTCCTGACCTCCAGGTCCAGTCGATTGCTAGTCGAGTGTCTTTTGTAATCCACACAAATCGCATGACTCTTAAAGGGGTTGAACACTTGGCAAAGCACAGGATGTATAAAACACACGGGACCCATGTGTGTCCCCATGTCCTGACAAGGTACAAAAACCAACCAGTGTGTGTGTGAGAGATAGAGAGATCCATTTATAGTCACGGGGTCCTGACCCCAGATTGATCAAGGCTCAGTTAAGGCCCTGTCCTTGACCTTGACAGCCTTCTAATAGAACGTTAAGGAGTGTGTGTGTGTGTGTGTGTGGCCATGCGCAAGTGTGTGAGCATTTGCGGGGTCAGGGATCCGGCGTTAATGCAGTTCCTTCTAACACTCCGAAATACTGACCACCCTTTGACCCCACTCTGGTCATTTCCCATGATCACATGTCAAATGGAGGAGGAGAACAGAGTGATGGAAGCCCACCTGAGATCATTATATCATCACTGACCTCAGTGTCGTCATTGCCATGTTGCATGTTCTAAACGGGATGTCCTTGATCGGACTGTGTGTGTGTGTGTGTGTGTGTGTGTGTGAAGCATACTCACACACACATTCACACACACACACTGTTTTTATTTATTTATTTAAATTTACAAAAAATTTAACAAAAACTAATTTCTATACATACATTAATTGACAAAAGTATTGGGACACCTTCCAATTCCACCTGCAGGAGCTTGTATAACATCTGATTCTAAACCCATAGGCATTAATATTAATCACACCTCCACGGAGAGGGTGGGTTCTGATTTGAGAGAACGGCTCATGTTGGATTGAAGAGAAGACAAATCAGAACCCCTGTTTGACCTTCATATCTAAGAGTCATCAGAAGAAACCTGAGTCTTCACCTCCAAAATGCAGGTCAGACGTTTTCCAAGAATCATCTGATTAAGCCTGGTGTGTTCTGGAAACATGTCCATGTCCATGTCCATGAGAAGAACCCCTCTCCAACTGTTAAACACAGGGGGGTGGGTTCATGCTTTGGGCTTGTGCTGCAGCCAGTGGCACCAGGAACATTTCACTGGTAGAGGAACGAATGGATTTGGTTAAATCCCAACAAATTCTGTAAACAAACATCAAACATCTCATCACCTTTAAGAAGCTCAGCTGAAGGCCTTTTGCCATGGCCTTCACAGTCCCCCAACCCGAACCTCGTCAAGCATCTCTAGATAGGCCTCAAAAGAGCAGAGCAGCAAGGCGACCCAAGAACCTCCCAGAACCTCACTAAGCTAGAACCTTCTACAGGAATAATAATTGAATCCCCCCCCAAACAAGGACTGAAGGACTCTTCAGCATGAAGAACAGCTCGTTTTGCTGTTCGTGCTCTGAGATCAGGCTGGGAACCGGTGTGGAGCCGGTTTCACACAGGAGGACCGTGCCGTTCCCGCCAGTGTATGCAAATGTCCTCAAGATTGAATTTGAGCGAGCGAGCGAATTGAACAGAGCGAGCGTCAGCGGCTCTGAAGTGGGACATGCTGCAGTTTTATGGGGGAGAATCTGCGCTACGTGGCTGTAGGCTCCTCGCAGTTGAGGGTGATTTATGAGCCTGCACTTCATGCTGTAGAGTAAGTGACCGATTCTGAACGTCCCTGGAGAGCTGTTTTACATACAGAATGATCCGGTGTGTGGGGTGAGGGGTATCGGGGGACTTTTTGAAAAGAAGAGAAATGAGGTGGAGTGCAGTAATCGTACAATACAATCTTGTAGAAAGAAAGAGCATGAGAGAGAGAGAGAGATAAAGGGCAAGGGCAAAAGGGTGATCTCACTGAAGGCAATCAAATCCTCACAGCAATGCTCCTCCAAAATCTAGTGGAATCTAGTCTTCTTCTCTGGACAGTACAGAGACAGTCACTCCAACAAAAGCAGGAGAAACCCTTGATTTGCAGAGCGTGTCCCAATACTTTTGTCAGTGTAGTGTATATGTGTTATATACACATGACCCTTATGTAATATGTGTGATCAGGTTCCATTGTGAATCGCTGAGTCAGCGATTTCTAACAGTCATAAATGATTCACACTGTAACCTCACCAGCTCAGAGCACCGCTCTCAGTCTGTCTGTCTCACAGGCCTTCAGACATGTGTGGAGGTCGAACTGCAGGAAAGGCTGCAGGACAGTGTCAATAGGACTGTATTATTTAGTCAACACAGGGCCTTTCTGTGTTTGTTTACCTCTAGGAAAATGGCGAGTGCAGAGGAATGACGCTCAGCAAGGTGCTCGCCCTGAGAGAAGCTGTTGGAGAAGCAGGCCGAGCTCCACTAACAGAAGACAAGGCTGGAGGCAGCCCGGGATACCTCCTTCGCGGCCGCCTCAACCCCAGCTCCCATCCCAGCTCGGGGAACGCCGTCTCCACTTCCGCACCAGAGAGGGCCTGGGATCATCAACGTGGCCAGGGAAAGCCGAGGTCGTAGCTCATAACTCACAGATGTAGCTCATAGCTCACAGCTCATAACTCACAGCTCATAACTCACAGCTCATAGCTCATAACTCACAGCTCATAGCTCATAACTCACAGCTCATAGCTCATAGCTCACAGCTCATTACTCCTAACTCACAGCTCATAACTCACAGCTCATAGCTCATAGCTCACAGCTCATAACTCACAGCTCATAACTCACAGCTCATAGCTCATAGCTCACAGCTCATTACTCCTAACTCACAGCTCATAACTCACAGCTCATAACTCACAGCTCATAACTCATAGCTCACAGCTCATAACTCACAGCTCATAACTCACAGCTCACATCTCATTACTCCTAACTCACAGCTCATAACTCACAGCTCACAGCTCATAACTCACAGCTCATAACTCACAGCTCATAGCTCATAACTCACAGCTCATAGCTCATAACTCACAGCTCATAGCTCATAGCTCATAGCTCACAGCTCATTACTCCTAACTCACAGCTCATAACTCACAGCTCATAGCTCATAGCTCATAACTCACAGCTCATAACTCACAGCTCATAGCTCATAACTCACAGCTCATAGCTCATAGCTCACAGCTCATTACTCCTAACTCACAGCTCATAACTCATAGCTCACAGCTCATAACTCACAGCTCATAACTCACAGCTCATAGCTCATTACTCCTAACTCACAGCTCATAACTCACAGCTCATAGCTCATAGCTCACAGCTCACAACTCACAGCTCATAACTCACAGCTCATAGCTCATAACTCACAGCTCATAGCTCATAACTCACAGCTCATAGCTCATAGCTCACAGCTCATTACTCCTAACTCACAGCTCATAACTCACAGCTCATAACTCACAGCTCACAGCTCATAACTCACAGCTCATAACTCACAGCTCATAGCTCATAACTCACAGCTCATAGCTCATAACTCACAGCTCATAGCTCATAGCTCACAGCTCATTACTCCTAACTCACAGCTCATAACTCACAGCTCATAGCTCATAGCTCATAACTCACAGCTCATAACTCACAGCTCATAGCTCATAACTCACAGCTCATAGCTCATAGCTCACAGCTCATTACTCCTAACTCACAGCTCATAACTCATAGCTCACAGCTCATAACTCACAGCTCATAACTCACAGCTCATAGCTCATTACTCCTAACTCACAGCTCATAACTCACAGCTCATAGCTCATAGCTCACAGCTCACAACTCACAGCTCATAACTCACAGCTCATAGCTCATAACTCACAGCTCATAGCTCATAACTCACAGCTCATAGCTCATAGCTCACAGCTCATTACTCCTAACTCACAGCTCATAACTCACAGCTCATAACTCACAGCTCACAGCTCATAACTCACAGCTCATAACTCACAGCTCATAGCTCATAACTCACAGCTCATAGCTCACAGCTCATAGCTCATAACTCACAGCTCATAACTCACAGCTCATAACTCACAGCTCATAGCTCATAACTCACAGCTCATAACTCACAGCTCATAGCTCATAACTCACAGCTCATAGCTCATAGCTCACAACTCACAGCTCATAACTCACAGCTCATAGCTCATAACTCACAGCTCATAGCTCATAACTCACAGCTCATAGCTCATAGCTCACAGCTCACAACTCACAGCTCATAACTCACAGCTCATAGCTCATAACTCACAGCTCATAGCTCATAACTCACAGCTCATAGCTCATAGCTCACAGCTCATTACTCCTAACTCACAGCTCATAACTCACAGCTCATAACTCATAGCTCACAGCTCATAACTCACAGCTCATAACTCACAGCTCATAGCTCATAACTCACAGCTCATAGCTCATAACTCACAGCTCATAACTCACAGCTCATAACTCACAGCTCATAGCTCATAACTCACAGCTCATAACTCATAGCTCACAGCTCATAACTCACAGCTCATAACTCACAGCTCATAGCTCATAACTCACAGCTCATAGCTCATAACTCACAGCTCATAACTCACAGCTCATAACTCACAGCTCATAGCTCATAACTCACAGCTCATAACTCACAGCTCATAGCTCATAACTCACAGGTCATAACTCACAGCTCATAGCTCATAACTCACAGCTCATAGCTCATAACTCACAGCTCATAGCTCACAGCTTATAGCTTGTAACTCATAGCTCATAACTCACAGCTCATAGCTCACAGCTCATAGCTTATAGCTCATAGCTCATAGCTCACAGCTTATAGCTCGTAGCTCACAGCTCATAGCTTATAGCTCATAGCTCATAGCTCACAGCTTATAGCTCGTAGCTCATAGCTCATAACTCACAGCTCACAGCTCATAGCTTATAGCTCGTAGCTCATAGCTTACAGGTCATAGCTCATAACTCATAGCTCATAGCTTATAGCTCGTAGCTCGTAGCTCATAGCTCACAGCTCGTAGCTCATAGCTCACAGCTCATAGCTCATAACTCACAGCTCAAAGCTCACAGCTCATAGCTCACAGCTCATAGTTTATAGCTCGTAGCTCGCAGCTCATAGCTCATAGCTCATAGCTTATAGCTCATAGCTCATAGCTTATAGCTCGTAGCTCATAACTCACAGCTCATAGCTCACAGCTCATAGTTTATAGCTTGTAGCTCGCAGCTCATAGCTCACAGCTCATAGCTCATAGCTCGTAGCTCACAGCTCGTAGCTCATAGCTCACACAGGTCTTCCTCTGGTCCATCATAGAGAGGCACCACTGAGACAGATCATCTGGCCTATTCTGCTATTAGCATTTCTGAACGAGGGTGAGACCGTCCTCGTTTCTGGAGCAGATCCACGTACTCGCTGAGATGCTGATCACTGAATGAATGAAAACGCCTCTGTCCAGCCTGTATTAGTATTAGTGAGCTCCATATACATAGCAGGGTCAGTTGGGCATAGCGCCAGTGCTGGCTAATAACACTAAGTGCCGGTCAAGGCATTGGTCTTTTCTAACAGGCGGTTGCGGCATGGTCCCTCGGGAGCGGCTGAAAAACGTGGGGTTGCCACCGTGCCTGTTTGGTAGTGAACGAGGGGCTAACGCACAACCTTTTAAACCCTCCTAGCTTCTGGAAGTGCTTGTCCTGTGGTCAGGACAAGATTGAAGATCTTTGAAGAAGGTTGAAGATTTCCTCCTCCCAATCTGAAGTCCTACACATTCTCCTCTCTACCTTCCATTGGCCATGACAAAGTTTCTGCAGCCCACCACCACCCGTCACCTCCCTTGAACTTAGCCATAGCTCCATATTTCCACTTATCAGTTGGGATCTGACTTTCTAGCCCAAAGCAGAAGCCGCCCGGGCCAAAGTTCTCAGAGATTCCTCCCACTCCTACAGTATCCTCCCACATTATCGCATGCTAAAGGCCTGCCCAGAACCCTCAAACTAACATTATGCTATTAGTCATGTAATCTTCTGTATTGCACCGTTGCATCCTTCAGCCTCACCAAGAAACGCTGAATGAGCAGGTGTCCCAAAACTTTTGTCCATTTATACTAGTGTATGTTTTTGAGATTCTTTAGAGATCCTCTCAAGGAATTTGGAGGGCAAATGTTTTCCTGCACCATGAGTAGGCAAAACTTATGAAGGTCACCTGTCACGATGAAGCATGATGATGCCAAGTGTTTGGTGCCAGATGATAGATGCTTACACTCTAGAGCTGTGCTTCTCAGAACTTATCACAGGCTATGAGAGCACTGCCAAAGATTTATACAAAGAAATATTATCACAGAAATGGCACTGAGTGATGGGAAGGGCAACCTCAGACTGTCAAGTAGTGAAAGTCCCCCCTAGTGGCCATTCTGTCAGCAGATGAGAAATCCACTGGTTGAATGCTATGTTACTGGTTGAAATATATACACTAAAATGACAAAAGTATTGGGACACACCTCTTAATCATTAAATCCCAGTGTTTGATTCGGTCCTATTGCCACAGGTGTGTAAAATAAAGCCCCTAGTCCTGCAGTCGGCCTTTCTTAGACACATCAGTGAAAGAACGGGAGGTTCTGAAGAGCTCACTGAACTCCAGCGTGGTTCTGTATGTAATAGGAGACACCGCTGCACCAACAAGTCAGCTGGTGAAATTTCCTCCCTCCTAGAGACAGAGACAAAGTCTGAGTGGTTTCAGGTGGTTGACTTGGTGTTGCTAAGCAGTTTATATAGTGTCCAAGATGCTGTGACATTGCAAGGTGGTTGCTATGGTATCCCAGGTGGTTGCTTTTGTGTTCATGTAGGGTGCGCAAGTTTTACCATTTATTCCTAGAATTTGGACGGGTTGGAGTGATCGGATGACGGACATTCTGACGGATGGCTGTGTAGAACCGGCCATGGACTGTGATGGAGGTGGTAATGGAATGCATCCAAACCTGCTCCAGCAAGTGGTTGCCTTGGTGTTGCTAGGCAGTGTCCAAGGTGCTGTGATGTTGCACGGTGGTTGCTATGGTATCCCAGAGGGTTGCTTTGGTATCCCAAGAGGGGATGCACATAAGTTCTACCCTTTATTCCTGTTGAAGAAAGTGATAAGACAGTTCCTGTATAGAAGCTCACCATTCCCGATCAGACCCGGACATTCCGGACGGGTTGGAGTGACCGCTTAATGGATGGCGGGGATGGCTGTGTAGAACCGACCCGGACTGTGATGGAGGTGGTAATGGAATGCATCCAGTGCTGCTCTAGCCAACATGCACACAGGTGGTCAGAAGTGATGGGAGGTCAGAACTTGGGCTGGGATTCCCAAAAGCATCTTAGTGCATATGGTGGAGCGAGCATCACACCGAACGCTCTCTCTCTTCTTGGGTTTGGAAAACTTTGGGAAACGGATGATGTGGATGGTTTTTTTTGTAGTGTGCTCCTCGCATCCTGAAGGCAGGTGCGGAGCGGTCGCTGAGGTGGCCGAGTTTGTTTAGCGGTTTGTTTAGCTTGCTATTCTCAGTGCCGCCTCTGTTCCACGCTGGGACAGTGCACTGCTCCAGCCTGGCTACAGATGTTACACAGCATGGTACTCTCTCTCTCTCACTCACTCACTCTCTCTCTCTCTCTCTCACCTTTTTTTTTTGTTGTTTCCTTTCCTGACTTTCTATCATACAGTTTTTGGACAAAAGTATTGGGACACCTGCTGTTTTCATCGTTTCCTCTGAAATCAAGGCTATTAAAAAGAGTTTCTCCTGCTTTTGTTGGAGTAAAGAAGAAGGCTTCCTACCAAATTTTAGAGGTGCATTGCTGTGATGATTTAATTGCATTCAGTGACAAGAGCTTAATGCTCTTCAGAACGCCGAATGCTGAAATATATATATTTAGCTACCATACTTTTTTAAATATTCACTGTTCATTTTGTTGGTTTTTGTGACATCACGATGAAGACGCATCCATTTAATGTTGGTTCCTTGTTTTTCATTCCACGTGCAGTTCTTCCGTTGGCCAGCAGAGGGGGACAGACACTCAGCTATGCCTGAGGTTTGGTGCCTCCAGCCAGACATGGGATCAAGGACCTCAGCAGCTCCCACCTGCAAGAAGAACAGTCATAACTCCATCACCCGCCACGCAGCCGGCCGCTCCAGGCCGTTAGGTCAGGTCCTCAGATGTTCTGGCTCTCTAGCAGTGGTCAGAGGTCAAAGGTGGGACCAGCAGGTGGGTAGGGTTGGGGGGAGGGGGGGGGGTCTGCTGCCTATCAAAGCCCCCCTCTAAATAAAGTAGAAGCAGCTGTAGAAGTCAGTGAGAGAGAGCGAGAGAGAGAGAGGCATACAGTGTACAGTAAATCTTACAGGATAAGCAAACCGTAGAAGAGTGGGATCCTCTTAAGTGTAACTGTCAAAAAGGCCTCATTTGCTTTGGCCGAGGATGAATTAAGGGCACGTCCAGGAGAGTGAGCGTCCCCGAGAATGAATCCCTGTGTGATTTAAGATACACACTTGTCAAGGAGAGAGATTGGGAGGCTTAAACGTGGTGATTGCAGCAGAAGGAACGTCGAGGAACATTGACGGCTTTGTTTGACCGAGTCAGGATTTATCCACTGAACTATAGAAAGAGTGGCGGAAGACGTCTGGTCTGGAGATACGGTGGAGACGTCCCTCAGATCGGTCGGACAGAAATACGTACAGTGCGCAGAACTGATACCACTGAGAAGCAAAGCCAAGACATGATTAGTCTCTAACAACAAGAGACATGTTTGGTGTGTGATGGGATGTGCGCGTCTTTAGTTTGCAACGGGAGATGCTAGGCTAACGTCATAACGTCACTAGGAAACACTCACCAATCTCATCTCTGTAAACATACACCCTAACCTGTCTCCCAAATCTCCTCCAGATCTTCACTAGTTTGGTGAAAGGATGGGGTTTAGAATCTGGTGGGTCTTACTTTACACTTCTAAGTTCAGTGATTGTTAGCCTAGCATCTCCTGTTGTAAATGAAAGAAGCACACATCAGATAGCGAACATTTTCCTGGCTAAATGACTAAATCTTCGGTCAGAGATCAATCAACATTACGCATTATGGACTATCTAGAACACCAAGACTATTGTTAGCAGCAGAACCTTTAAGAAGTCCTGTAAGCTGAACTGACATGAGGTGGGACCTCCATGAGCCACCATGACCCAAGGTTCCTCAGAGCAGTTTTGGTAGGTACCGACCACTTCATACCGGGAACATCCTACAAGACCTGCCTGATAAGATGGAGATGTTCTGACCCAGTCGTTGTCTAGAACATCACAGTTCGCCCATTTTCCCCTGTTTTAACTCCTGCACATGACCGTTCACTTGCTGCCTAATAGATCCACCCCTTGACAGATGATATATTGGAACCAGATCATGGACGTTCTCCTGTTGACCCGACAGCGGCTGATGGGTGTGTATTTAAGCAGGTGCAGATGATGCAGGTCCCGCTTCAGCACATCCATGTGATAAGTGATCGATCGTGACTGAAACACGCTCCTCTACTGTTGCAATGGAGGGGCTGATTTCTGCACAGCGGTTTGTCAGGACGTACAGATGGTACACTCACCTGAATATGAAGGTAAACCATGTCCCGATGTCTTCATAAAGCCGCTCTCGTCCCGCTCTCGGGGAGGACACGGCGGTGTACAGCGCTGATTAAAACGAATGGGCATAATCAGCCGCAGTATTTGTGTTCCCTGTCTCTTTGTGGGGAGCTATGGACGCCCGGGGTCAGGGGAAGGCCCATAAATGTTCCCGAAGCCTGCAGCTATCAAACGGAGGTAAGTCCACTGTGTGCTGTAAATAGCCCATTTGATGCATGTTACCTCTTAATGCCATGACTACAACTCCCGGGCCTACCTGGGATATCGGCTGAGATTTATTTCCAGCTCTTAAGCCCTACATCAGCCGGGCCTAGCTTTGTAGAGTCACGCCACTGGGCGAGCGAGGGAGATCAAACACAGATGAGAAAGATGTAGAGAGAGGTAAATGGGAGCGCACCCCCCTCATCCCTCATCCCTTCATTCTTTCCTCTCTTGGCCGGGGCCCCACTGATGCATGGCGAGTCGGCCCCTCTGTGGCAGTGTTTTTAGGGACCGTGACGCTGAGCAGACTCGGTAGGACTCGCCGTGGTCCGGCCCGATGACAGGACGAATCCGACTGATATGAACAATAAACGCTCGGCCGGGTCCCCGGGAGAAAGAGAAGCGCTGAGATCAACAATAAACAGAGCGGCTGCATGACTCGACTGACTCGGCGAAGAGCGCTGGAGCTTCCAGCTGCCTCCAGTTCCCTGAGGAGCAGCACCACACGACAGGACCTGTTTGCACACTGGGCACAGGGAGAGAGTATTGCACTACACACACACACACACACACAGTGCTATACACACTATATAGCATTCCTAAAACGGCACTGTGCCTTTAAGACCGACTCTGTATGTAAACAACCTCTGCTCTGATTGGCTGCACGGTGGCGCTGAGCCTTATTCAAGGCTAAAACACTCCTCACAGTGTACTTCTCTGTTTCTCTGCATACTGTGTTTGCCTCCTTTCACCCTGTTCTTCAGTGGTCAGGACCCCACAGGACTGACCACCAGTGTTTGGGTGGTGGGTCATTCTCAGTGCTGCAGTGACACTGACTGACCTGGTGGTGGCGAGTTAGTAGTGTTGCACCACAGCAGTGCTGCTGGAGTGCTTAAACCCCTCAGCATCACTGCTGGACTAAGAATTGTCCACCGACCAGAAATGTCCAGCCAACAGCGTCCTATGGGCAGCATCCTTAGATCCACTGATGGATCACTAGAGGATGACCAACACAAACTGTCTCTGACCTTACCTTCATCTACAAGCTGGACCAACTAGTTAGGAGTGTCTAATAGAGTGGACCGTGAGTGGACACCCAAAAAATGACCCGCCACCCAAATACCACCTGCTCTGTGATGATCAGTCCTGTGGGGTCCTGATGATCGAAGGGTAAAACAGGGTAAAAGGAGGCAGAGAAAAACAGCTTATTTACATATTATTCAGCCTACAGTAGTTTAGCCCCGCCCTCTCTCATTATAACTGAAGTTATACAGAGTGTTTTAGCCCAGGCTGCTTTGTGAATTAGCAGCCAATCAGAACAGAGCTCGATGTACATGAATCAGTTTTAAAGGAGCAGTAACAAAAACTGTGAGATGTTTATTTCTAAACCAATTAAAGGAACCTTACACACACACACACACACACACACACACACACACAGTTCGCAAGTAGCACTGTCTCTGAGTTCTATCAAGGGTTCTTCAACGGCCGGTTCGTGATCGGCGTTCCTCTTTGCTGCTTTTTGTTTCAGGATCTGCTTCATGTTTATGATTAGACCGAGCTGCACACCTCAACCCAGCACAGCACATTAATTCATCATCGCTACCAGATAAGAGAGGACCTGGACAAGTGTGTGAGCTTTTAAGGGGCCGTATTACACAGACTCTCTTCTCTAACTACTGTAAAGCTACCATGTTGGAGATACGAGGCTCAGTCAGTCAGTTCTTGAAGGTGATCTGTAGAGAAAATGGGCAAGCATGAGAATTCTGAGGCATTTTGACAAGAACCGAACTGTGATGTTCTAGACGATGACTGGGTCAGAACATCTCCCTCCCAAACATCAGGCAGGTCCTGTGCGGGGGGTGTTTCCGGTACACTCCCAGTGGTCAGTACCTGCCAAAGGTGCTCCAAGAAAGGACAACTTTGGAGCGACCACGGGCCCCTAGGGCTTACTGATTCTGGTACCACTGGCCAGAGGACCCCTTTAGAGGTCTTGTGGAGTCCATGCCTTGATGGGTCAGAACTGTTTTGGTGGCACGAGGATGACATACACCTGTTATGCTGACGTCATAGTGAGCGCTTCAGGTCGGACTACTTTTTGAACGAAGCCCAATGCAGGGCAGCCAATCAGAACAGAGCTTATTTACAAATATCAGTATCAAAGGCACAGGCTGTTTAATTAAGGGATTAAGAAGGTTTGGCTTTTTTAAAGTTTCTAAACCCACATAAGTGTCATGAAAAGGAAGAAAACGTAGGGTACAGGCCCTTTAACGTTATTGGGCTCAGGCTTTAAGAAGAGTGTAAGTGACTTGGTGTGCATAAGGAAAGAGGCCTGGAACAGGTTAAGCTGGACAGCTTCAGAAAGAAATCATGAAAGACAGGAAAAGGGGGAGAAAGTCTGAGATGGAGCTCGAATTCAATTACTAGTTTCTTTTCGTTCCTTTTTTCCCCCACTTTTATTGTTTTCCTTTCTCAAAACAATTCCCTGCTGGCTACTAATGTCCTCCGGAGCATTGTTCTCCTCCTGCTAACTCATCTGTGTGATTGATGACCCTCCCTCTCTTGCTCGTTCTCATATGAGAAGAAGAAGAAAAAAAAAACTCAAACGGGTTTCACCCTCGCCCTGCTTTGCTGCTTCGCTCTTAATGTCCATCTCTGCTAATGTCCTTCTCCCGTCCATTACCCTGATTTAGGACAGAATGAACAGAAACCCATCCACCCAATAAAATCCAATTGGAACGCAATGCATCACACTGCAGTGAGCATCAGGGCTCAGGGTTCTCCGCAGTGCTGAATAGGTGCTTTATAGAACCCTCTACCATTCAGTCTTCAACCAATCCAAAGAACCCTTCACCCAGATGAAGAATCATTTAAGCATCCAGGCGGTTCTTTGAGTTCTATGTAGAATCATTGCCTTACTGAAGAACCCTTTTTTAAAGTCTTGAAAGGGAGTCCTTTGATTTATGATGATGGGGGAACCGTTTCTGGTGCTATATTGAATCATCTATAAAATATTTTCAACCAATCCAAAGAATCCTTTACCCAGAACCATTTAGGAACCATCCAGATGACCCTTTATAGAACTGAAAAGGGGGTTATGGCTATATAGAAGTTTTGTAGCCAGTCTGAAGAACCCTTTACTTAAGCAAAGATTAAGCAAAGATTCCAGATTGGAGTTGAGTTGTCTTGGTTCTATATAGAACCATTGCCGTACTATAAAACCCTTTTTTGGACTGAAAGAGGTTCTTTGGCTCATGATAAGAATACCCTTCTTGGTATGTATATATATATATATATATATATATATATATATAAGACCCAGTCTGGTTATATATATATATATATATATATATATATATATATATATATATCCATCAACAAAAGGTTTTCAACCAATCCGTAGAACCCTTTATCCAAACGAAGGACATTTTAAGCATCCAGGCGGCTCTTTGAGTTACGGTGACGGTTCTTTATAAAACCATTGCCTTACTTAATAAGCCTTTTTATAGAACTGAAAATGAGTTACTTGATTTGTGGCAATAAAATAACCCATATGGTGCTTTATATAACCCTCTATAAAAGGTTTTTAACCAGTCTGACGGACCCAGATGAAGCCTCCTGAGGTATCATGGTTCTGTATAGAACGAAACTAAGGGTTATTTGACTAATGACAACAGGGGAATCCTTATATAAAATCATCTATTAAAGGTTTTCAACCAATCCGAAGAACCTTTTATCCAGGTAAAGAAGCTTTTAAGCTAAGTCTAACGTTAGCAGCAGATCCTGTACGTCCTGCAAGTTGTGAGGTGGGACCTCCATGAACATGAGCCTTGGGCGCCCAAGGTAGTTCCCAAGAAAGTGTCAAAGTGTCTCCTGCTTGAACACCTTCATCACCTTCAACAACTGTCGGCTCACCTCCTGCCTAATATTGCCACCCCTTGACAAACAGGAGCGACTGTAGATGAGGATCATCATGGCTTTTGATGTTCTAGCTGATACAGTCTTTCTTGTTCACCGGATTTGCACATCATTTGCTGTATGCAGGCCACTGACGTTGGTCTAATCCACCTGTCAGACCACTGTAGGCTGACAGTAAGTCCAAATCTGTTCGGTTCTACAGATGTGATGGAACATAAGGGGATATACCCGACCTCCATCTAGTATCTCAGATACTGGTGCGAGTATTCTCATCTCAGAGGGATTCTTGGAGATCCTAGCTCTCAGAAGCTGCTCCATGCTTAGCGTAGAGCCACAGTCAGCGCGCGGGAACTGGCCGAGGCTGTTCGCCCCGAAGGTTGAAAAGTTCAGAACGGAACATCTCTCCAACTGATTCCAGGCCAAACGAAACCCTCCCAGGTCCCATCCTGCTCTGCTCCTGATAAGCTCGGCCTTCAGCCAGCGAGCATTAAGAGGGATGCTGACAGACAGAGATAAATAATAGTAACCTCAGTCACACGGGGATGGAGAACCCGGGGTAGACGTGGGTGACGGTTCCACTGACGGAGTGTGGAGCGTGTTGATGTGGACGGGAGCGTTTGAACGTGACGTGTGGAAATCTAGCTTAATGGAGGAGACCGCTCGCCGTGTTTGGACGCCTCGCTCTGTAGACACAACACGCACAACGGCACGACCACCCACATCTCCCCATCTCCCCCTCGCTGATACTCGCTCCCATAACTCAGCCTGTCAGCAGTCGCTGGCGTTCTGGAGGTGGTTCCTCCAATCTGCTACCAATTTCACTCCTTCACCCCAGCTCTAACCACTTCATGCCTTTCTAATGCTATAATTCACCGTCTAAATGGGTCGTAGACCGAAGCTGGCAGCGCGAATCCTTCTTCAACTAGCCTGCATTCAGCTGCACCTCCAGGGGCCTCCAGAGTGCCGGTTCTACAACTGTGCCTGGCCTCGTTATCTGGTTAAATGTAGGTCGTAACAACATGGTTAGAGAAGTACTGCCAATAGAATAGGACTCTCTGCAGGAGCAGATCAACATTATGACCCTATCGGCACCATGCTGCCTAATAATGCCAGTCGTGGGCTAGTAGAGGGGTATAAAGCCCCCCAGCATTGAGGAGCTGTGGAGCAGTGGAAGAACTGTGTTCTCTGGAATGATGGTGGTGGTGGTTCTCCATCCAGTACTTTTGGGATTGATGTTGGGGAGAATGAGGTGGGTGGTGATCTCTCACCGTCCAACATCCTGAGCTCGCTAACGCCCTTGTTACTGAATGTAGTCAAATCCTCACCGCAATGCTCCTCCTCCAAAATCTAGTAGAAAGTCTTCTTCTCTGGACAGTAGAGACAGTTACTCCAACAAAAGCAGGATCAGCTCTTTTTAATACCTTGAATGAAACAATAAATGAGCAAGTGTCCAAATACTTTTGTCAATATAGTGTATTTGTTTTTTTGTTATTATGTCAGGTATTAAGGAGCCAAAATTCAACGTCTTTTAACGGCAATGCCACGGCAACGTCTGTGCAACACAACATTGCATTTGAAGTCATTCCGGCGTCAAATTGAGATCTGCTGCCTGCTGGGAATGAATGGGGTGGTCATGGGGTGGCAACATTAGGGGTCATTGGGTCAGTGACGGGACATGTATTATAATGGTGTCCAAATGTAATATTTTCCTGTAAAATAATTGAACAAATGAGTCACACACTTGCTGAGCACTTTATTAGGAACACTGTTATCACGCCTAATACGGGACAGTGCCTCATGTTGCTCTTAACACAGCCTCGACTTATCCTGGCATGGGTTCGGCAAGATTTCGGAAGCCATGGATCCATGGATTCATGCTACAGGTGCAAACCCCTCAGGAGTAATTCAGGAGATTCATCAGGGCAGTCTAGCTTTAGTTTTCTGTTCTAGTGTTGGTGAGCCTGCAGCCGCTGCAGCCTCAGCTTTCTGGCCTTGGCTGAAAGATGCAGAACCAGACTCGAGGTCTGATGCTGCTGTAGCCCGTCCGCCTGGAGGTTGGACGTGCTGTGCCTAATGTAACAGCCTTGCCGTTTTCCTCTGTGGGTCTTTGGGCCTCATTGATGAAGCTTTTTTTATTGCGTGCGTTTGGGCCGTTGAATTTCGGACTTCGTTCACTGATTTCCACGCTGTTTGTAGTCTGATTAGATTAGATGTAATTCAGCTGTAAAAAACATCATGATTGGGAGCTCTTGCACCATACACATTCCATAACTGCATCTGATAAAACCCAGCATAAACGTAATCACCGTTCCGTGTGATAGAAACAATTCCCCACTGGAAACAATCAGCCGTACGCTCGGCGCTCACCGGCCGGACCCCAGGGTCTTCCCTTTTGAGTCACGCCAATAAGTAGCGTTCCATTAGGCTTTTCATCACTCCGTGTAATCGCTGTGCGTCAGACTCCGTTCCTGCATCTCAGACGACTGTGTTTGATGTGTGTCTGTTTCGCGTCCCGCGGACAGACGGGCCCGTCGGGGGAGTCTCACGCGGCTCAGCCCTCCAAGCTTTCATCATCGCCAGACCAAACGCCTGCTAAAACACATCACCGTTCACTTTGACCCCCGGTGTCACTCCGGCATGAGCGGAGTGCGGGTGGGGAGCCGGGGAGAGCGAGGCGTGTCAGGACTAAATGCCTTTGAGAGATGAAGTGAGAGCGCTGTGTGATACAAAGCAAAAGAGTCATTCTGAGATTTGAGGGAAAGCAGATGCCTCAGTGAAGGCACTGTATGGAGAAAGTGTGTAAGAGTCCCATAGTCCTTCAAGTGTGGACCCTTTTAACCTTATGACTTCACGTCCTTGCTCATATTAAAGGATAATTCCACTGTAAACAAAGCTCCTTCTGGCTGACCTCCCTGCATGTTCTCTCTTCACTGTCGCTTCCTGTAGCTGCTGCCCTGGTCATCAGATTCAGACCCCTGACTCTGGCCTACAAAGCCAAGACTGGACCAGCCAGCCCCTCCGTACTTGATGGCGATGGTCAAAAGCCGATCTGCACCAAGAGCCCTTCCAGCTTCAAGTCCGGCTCGGCTCGACCCGCCATCCTTTAGGACACACGGAAGACGAGCGTCCAGACTTTTTACTGTCCTGCACCGAAGTGGTGGAACGAACTTCCAACGCTTGCTGTCCTCAAACCCAGACTGAAGACCCTCCTCTTCAGAGAGGACTTGGACAAAGTGTGTAGAGGACTGTGTCTCCGGACTGACTTCTGTATTTAGTAGAGTCTCAGATTAGAGGGATCCTTTGGATCCTAGTCTGTACAATCTAGAAAAATCCCATTTCTGGCATATCTAGATTGTATCCAATCAAATTTTATGACAGTCTGGACAGCAAAAACCACATGAAATCAGATTCTTGTATATTGGAGTTGGTTTGAAATTGCCATTACGGTCAGATTTGTACAGAGGAGTCTCAGTCTGGACGCTCTGGACACTCAAACCGGATTCTAAAGTTTCTTTTGCTGTGACGGAAGTGTGGAGATCCAAGAAGAGCACCGCAGGTTAGTTACTGATGCCATCATTGTTACCACAGCAACCACAAATCCGATCTGCAAATCCGATCTTAACGCTTGCAAATAACCAGATGTGATTTGCCTGCAACCTGAATGCAGCCTAACAGCTCCTCACAGAAAGTTCTTCACCTAATGGTGATGAAGACGCTGCCTGATGCCTGAGACACTGTTCTACCAGAGTTCTGAGAAGAGTTCGGCTCTAGAACCTGCTTTTAAAATCAGATCATTAAAATGGTGGAGGGATACATGCTGCAGGGTGTAGTGCGGATACAGAAAGTAGTCCCTAAAGAGAACTGCATTAGTGGAGATTCTCTATTCACTATTTTACCTTCATCATCATCATCATCATCATCCATATAAAACTCAGAAGACTCGTGTGTAGCTTCACTGGTGGGTTCAGATATGAGATAAATTATGGGCTGTATCTGTGTTGTAGTCATGGAGACAGACGCCCATCTATGTTGCAGTCCTGCCAACCAAATCCAACCAGTACAGGAAGATGCGCACAGTAAGAGCAGGGATGGAAGTGGTGGCACATTGCTGATATCCAGTGTAAGGCCACGTCCTGACCATTGTAGACCTATAGGACATTGCAGACCCCCCTAACATGTTCGTCTTCAGTGCTTCTGTCCTGTGTAGCAGTGCAGCCACATAAAAGGTTTCATACCTGGGAAACAGTCCCAGCGTAGCTTGCGGGTTTGATCTCTCTCTGGAAGGCCCGCTCTGAGCTGTAAAACTGAAGCTGTGCTTACATTGGAGGCGATGGGAGCTTAGGCTCCTATGAGCCGTTTGGAGAGCGAAGGCCTCCTGCCCTTTCATCTGCAGCAGGGCTGAGGATTTGCAGGATTTGTAAATCACGCCGCAAACAGCACCCAGAGTTCCCATTAACACACCAGAGCTTCTCCTGAAGCGGGAGCAGCGAGAGTTTCCTGTAAAATGGTGTTTACATCCACCTGGTTATGGTTTTCCTGTTAACTGCAGGCTTTCCCCCAGAAACAGCTACAGCGTTCAGCAGTGATGCCCACTGGAGTCCCACAGCAGATAAGACACGGAAAAGTACACTGCAGGTCACTGCAAGTGTGGAAGCCTTTGATATCATCTCAATTCCATGTTGAAATAATATTTTTTCTCTAAGATTCAGATATCTTCACATAATGACATTCAAAGAATCTCAGAGCATGTCAAAGAGCACTGATTCTGAGTCAAACTTCAGATACTAAATCAGATGCTGGGTCAGAATTTGGAGATACCAAAAGTCAAAAATCATGAATTACTAAGTCGGAATTGTGAGATACTAATTCAGAACTCTGAGGTTTGAACTGAGATACTAGTACGAAACTGAGAGTCAGAACTGTGAGACACTAGTACAGAACTGTGGGAGAACTGTGAGATACTTGTTCAGAACTGTGAGATTCTTAGTCAGAACTGTGAGATACTAGTTCAAGACTGTGATACAGAGTCAGTGTATGCCAGGATTGTACTAAGCAATTATTTAAATAAAATGAACCAAGATGGCATTTTTTTTTTTAATTCTAAGAATTTGTTTTGAGAAAGTATCCAGAAAGATCATTGAGGAAAGTTTCGAGGTTCAAGGAAAGGTTTTAAGAAGAAACTGGGAATGCCAAAGACATCTGGTCCAAGAAAATCATTTTTTTAATAAAAAAAACCCCAAAACAACTGGAAATAAATCAGAACAGTTTCACGTGTCAGAAACAGGCGTCTGTAGCAAGACATGTTTTTAACATTGACATTGTCCATCACCCAAACCAGAGTTCTGCACTGGTGTTTCAGTGCCTGTATAAACCGTACTCGTCTACAGAGTCGGCCACAGAGCCGCCCACAGAGCCGCCCACAGAGTCGCCTACACCTGCACTTAAAGTGGTTCTTCAGCTCTTGTTACACACCCTAGAACCTTGTTTTGGTACTATATAGATCTGGCGTACCAGCAAAGAGGTCCCGGAGTGTTCCTCCGTTCACATTAACCTTTGACACGGCCTTCCACCGGCCTCCGGAGTCTCCAGTACCGCTTACAGATGAGCATTCTGCTTAGCTGTAGCGTCCTGAGAACCTCAAACAGACTGAAGTCAAACACGGTCTTGGTTCAGGAGGGATGTTTTAAAAAAAGGCAGTTTTATTTCATGAGGGCCTGCAGAGAAAGCTTTGAACTTTACAGCGTTCCAGAGTCAAAAAGTCCCTTGGATTAAACAGTCTGGTCAGTTTGTAGATAAATACGAGCGCCACGTCCAGGAACCTGTCACGAAAGCACTTCCAGAGCGATGCGCGATCTGCCTGAGCAGCTCTCGAGTTATCAGCTTGATTTTGGCACGGCTGCGTTTTGTAATACTTTGGAAAACCTACACATTTCCCATGAAGGGATTTACACTTAAACAATCATTTCCATGTGTGTGTGTGTGTGTGTGTCGTGCAGGACTAAACCATGCTGAAAAGTCTAGAAGCGAAAAAGCAAAAAAAAAAAAAAAAGCAAAAGCAAAATATGTCCTTAAACCCTGAGAAAAACTCGCCGTGTTTTCAGGAGCGAGTCAAAACACAGCGCTCCGGCTCGGGGGGAAGGCTCCTCCTCGTCCCGGCCAGGCTGTCACTCGGGAAAGCCGAGCCATCAGTCAGATTACCTGGTCGGACAGCAAGCCATAAATAAATAAACAGATAGGGCTTTCGGGCCTGTTTCGCTGGCAGTGCTGTTTTTTGCGCTCGGGCTTCTTTCAGGCCGCAGTCGTCGCTGGTTCCTGGAAGCAGCTGGGAGTGAACTCGGGGTCGTCGTCATCTACTCACAGTGAAGCGCTCCCACTTCTTGGCTTTCCCGCTCCATTCGTATCCGTCCAATTTACAGCAACACCACGAAAGCCTTGAAGGATCCCTCTCCGTTCCTCTTCTCCAAATGACCCCGGGAGCGAGAGCTGGCTCCGAGGCCTCCTGAGCTGAGCTCCTGCTGTTTCGCTGACACCCACAGCAGCGGTGCTGTCACTGTTTGGGCCGGAACGGGGTGCACACCTAGGCGCCTCGCTACATCTCCAACCACCACTTGAAGGGGAGTTTGAGCGTCGTCCTGGCAGCGCAGCGGGTCGGCCGCATATGGCGTGATGGATGGTGGTACTAATAGACGTCAGGCTGATGGAAGCGTTCCTCAGGATCGGCTTGATGCTCGTTTGCAGGGAACAAACGCGCTCGGCTCCTGTGTTTGGTTTGGACGTGAGGTCCAGCAGGAACACGGTACAGTGGAGCTGGCTGAGGAGAAGAAAGCTGAAAGGCTAGGTAACGGCAAGTCGGGCCAACATGCTTCTGGATGGCTACTCCTTCTTCTGTTTTTTTCAGCTTTGTGACGCCCTTCAGGTCATGGTTCTAGATAACAGTGAGTCATACTGAGTCAGAAGCCTCGTAAACAGGCCGATTAGAGGTTACTGAACTCCTCCACATGGGTCAGAACTCTGGAGATCTACAGGGTTTTGGACGGAACGGTACCTAATGCCACCCCCATGCCTTGGGCTACAGCTTGACTTCGGGCCAGTACTGAACTCTGTGGGGCTAAAAATTGATGGTTTAGTGAAGTAACACAAGAAGGTGACAAGACCTTGTATCTAACAACATGGGTTCCACGTAGGGCCCAGGCCATTCCCTTCCCCTATACTGTACACATCCTCCACTCACCCTACATCTCCGGCTCTTCTCAGGGGTCATCAGGTCAGCGCTTCTCTGAATCAAGCCCACGACACCTCCGGAAGGCTCCAGCGTCCAAGCTCACTTCTTGGGATTTCACAGGATTTGACTCCCAGCCTCAGTAACACTAATTACAGTGTGAGAAGTGTAAGATCCTCGAGGAACCTTTGGAGGTTCTTCAGTTTTTTTGCTTTGTGGAACATTCAAGGAACCTTTTTCTTCTTAAAGGTTCCACCACAACCTGATCTTATATTTTTTTCTTATACTACACTGTACCAACACCAGACAATAACCCCCCCAGTGACGTGACTCACTTCACTACAAACGGTATAATTTAGAGAGAATTGTTGTTTAAAATGCTCATTTCTATTGTCAGCCACAGATATGAACAAATTTCATACCCAGGCATCGTCCCAAAAGTCCTATATCAGTGCGTCCCTAATTTTTTACTTTTCATTTTCATATTTTCTCATAAAGTCTTTTAATATAAAACAAACTTGGCCAGCCGTGGTTGCGTCTGAAATCTGACAGATACGGCCTGGTCGGTCTGCGCTGTGAGACTGGGAGGCACCTGGGTATTTTTTCTGAACGCACAGACTTACTAGCAGCAAGGCTTCAAGGCACCCGCATATGGACGAAAGTATTGGGACACCTGCTCATTCGTTGTTTCTTCTGAAACATTTGTGTACCATCTTTGCAGCTCAGTGGACGCGGGTATCAATCTCACAACCCTCTGATCAATAACCCATATATATATTATATATAAAGACCTGAGCCACGCCACAGCGCCCCCTGGAGCAGGGAGGGTTAAAGGCCTAATATATAGGCCCTTAACTGTGGCAGCTCAATGGACCAGGGTATCAATCCCACAACCCTGTGATCAATAACCCAGTGCTGCACAGTTGACCGCGTGTGTGTGTGTGTGTAGGCAGTGGTGCACTGGGCTCAGCGGTCAGAGAGAGCTCTGGGCTATTGCTGATAGGGTTGTGGGTTCGATACCCGGGCTTGGCAAGCTGCCACTGTTGGGCCCTTGAGCAATGCCCTTCCCCCCTTCCTGCTCCCTGTTTATCGCTCACAGTCACTATGTGTGTGTGTTTGATCACTAGTGTGTGTGTGTGTGTTCACAACGCGGATTGGTTAAAGGCGGAGGCCAAATTCCATGTGTCCATATGGTTGTCTTGTTGTGTGTGTGTGTAAAATACATGAGTGACAGAAAGTAAGAGGGGGCGGAGGAGGTCTAGTCTGTAATCACGGCATCCCGCTCCCTCCCCGGCAGCTTGGCACGGCGGCCCTGATGTGGCATCGCCTCTGAACGCATCATTAAAGCCATTAGCGCTCACAATTTCAGCAATTTTCCTTATTCCAAAAACAAACAGCCTTTGGCTTCCACAGCCCAGCGCGCCGAGACCTCCCTCTAGTTGGGAGCGAGCTGAATTCTGACAAATGCTCCCCAGGCTGCGAGGGGCTTCTTGGCAAGGCCCGGCTCCCTGTCTAAATGAGCCTGCAAATGCCCTAATGGCGAGCACAGGTGGGAAAAACATTAGCAAGCCATTGGGGAGCGCTGCTGCGGTTCTGAGAGAGATGCTTAATCTCCCATTAACGCAAAGAGAAAACATTCCGATATAATCAGCGCGAGGGGAGGCCGTGTGTGTGTGTGTGTTTGTGTCAGAGAGGAGGCAGTGATGAGGTACAGCACTACTGCTGCCTCGCGTAATTAGAGGTTCGCTGCACTCGGAGCGGCGCGGTTTACTGCTCGAATTAAGCTGGGCCAGCGATGCAGGACGATGCGGGACGTCCAGGCGGGGCAGGGGTCAAAACGTGGAAAGTCAGACCGTGGTCGTGTCTGAAACCTGACAAATGCGGCCTGGTCGGACTGCGCTGCGAGGCTGAGGTACCTCCAGTTGGTCCGTTTTTGAAGCTAATGGTCTAGAGGTCCGTCAGCAGGTACCTTCTCCCCAATGTACAGACTTCTAATGTACAGACTTATGGCCAGCAAGGCTTCAAGGCATCCACGGTCATTGGACAAAAGTATTGGGACACCTGCTCACTCATTGTTTTTTCTGAGATCAAGGATATTAAAAAGAGCTGATCCTGCTTTTGTTGGAGTAACTCACTAAGTCTCTACTGTCCAGAGAAGAAGACTTTCTACTAGATTTTAGAGGATGGAGCACTGCTGTGAGGATTTGATTGCATTTAGTGGGTCAGGATGTTGTACCTCATCATCCCCAAGCCCTCAGCTCATTCCAGAAGTACTGGATGGGAGATACTGGTGAACCACAGCAGATGATGTTCAGTAGACTATAGGAAGATTTTCACAAGACTCTGTAAGACCCCCGACGAGCCAGATTTAGGTTCCCAGGTGGTTTATTTTGTGGGTGTAGTGCATGTTTGTGTGCAGCTCGCTGTTTAGCCGTTAGCATTTGGCATGTTTACCGTACAAACTCCACTTACGGTGGCAGCTGTGTCATTTGAGGTATATGTGAGGCTTTGGTTTTGAGGCGTTTTCAGGTTGAATCAGGTCCAGATATAATTTTATATTTTTTATTTATTTGTTTTTTTTTATGTGTAAGGAAGGGGGCGGAGCCTGTGCAGCACCTGCAGGATTCATGGCAGCAGGACACAAAAAGTACCCTGCGGTAATAGCAGTGTTTTGTTTACAGCATGGCGAAAGACTCCCCTCAATGAGGTCATCAACACGCCCACTGTGAATGCTCTGGACAATTACCAGCCCTGTTCACACATGGGCTCACTTTGGGGTTGTGGGTTCGATACCCGGGCTCAGCAAACTGCCACCGTTGAGCCCTTGAGCTAGACCCCTAACCCTCTCTGCTCTCAGGGTGCTGCAGAGATGGCTACCCACAGCTCCGGGAGTGTGTGCTCACTGTTTACGGTGTGTGTGTGTGTGTGTGTGTTTGGAATGGCCTCAACCGGACTAGTCTATTCGGCTGAGGTGCAGACATGGGAGAGGACATTTTCAGTGGAGAAAGAACTGACTTGGCTCGTTTTCTAGTAGGGTTTGGAACCAGGCTGATTTATTAGTTTGCTCACTGGTGACAGGTGTTCACTTTTGGGTCAGTACAGAACCAAATCAGATAAGGCATAACTCTTAATTGTCCATCGGATGTTCATCGATGGTCCGTTGCTCAGCAAGGAGCCGCTCCTCTAGGTGTTGATGCCCACCATCACCTCACTGATGTCCCACAGTTTCTTAGCCACCTCTTCATCCGTGGCTTTAGGAAGCAGGTTCTCCTCACGGCAGTCGGCAAAGCACTTCCCCTGCACCCCCTCCACGTCTGGGGAGCAGGCAAGGTAGACGGAGGTCTGCGCCCCCTGCTCCGGTGTTCTGAAGAAAGCCCAGGAGACCAGACTGAACAGGGGCTTCACCAGCAGAGGGATGTAGACGTGCCGACCCAGGTTAGTCCTCACGATGCCGGGGGTGAGGGCGTTCACCGTCACGCCCGTGTCCTCCAGCCTCCGGCCCAGCTCCAGCGTGAAGAGCAGGTTGGCCAGCTTACTGCGTCCGTAGGCGAAAGCCTTGTCGTAGCTCTGCTCGCTGTTCAGGTCGTCGAAGTTGATGTCGGCGTATTTGTAGAGCTTGGAGGAGACCACCACGATGCGGCTGGGGGCGGAGCGCTTGAGGAGGTCCAGCAGGAGGTGGGTGAGGAGGAAGTGGCCCAAGTGGTTCACGCCGAACTGCATCTCGAAGCCGTCCTCCGTCTTCTCGTAGGGACACTGGTAGACCCCGGCATTGTTGATCAGAACGTCGATCCTGGGCTCCTCCTGGTTTGAGATATTAAAGATGGGAACAGAGTTTTTAGACTGCAAAAGGTGAGAGGTTCAGAAACCCAACGCCTGTAGGAACCCTGCCAGGAATGGCGTTGTTCCTTTTGAGCTCTACTGGCTCCATAATAGCAAACAGTGCTTGGACCCCGATGATTGCCACTTGCCACGTCATTTGAAAACGTGTGCTAAACTCTGTGTGTTTCCATGGAAACAAACATTATACCTCAATTTCAATCCAAAACTGAATACCCAATATGGACAAAAGTATTGGGACACCTGCTCATTCATATCGTCTTCTGAAATCTAGGGCTTTTGTTGGAGTAACTGTCTCTACTGTCCACGAAAAAAGACTTTCTACTAGATTTTGGAGGATGGAGCATTGCTGTGAGGATTTGATTGCATTCGTCATTCCAGAGAACACAGTTCTTCCACTGCTCCACAGCTCAATAGTCGGAGACATTAGGCAGCATGGTGCTGCATAGGCTCATCAATGTTTATCTGCTCCAGGGAGTCCTATTCTTTTGGCAGTACTTCTATACAAGGAATAGACAAGCTGAAATTCTGTGTCAGCAATGGGTGCAGCGTAAAAGTAGCTGAATGCATTCATTGCAAGGGATGTCCACAAACTTTTGGACACGTAGTGCTGCAGGCCTATTGATCAAGTAAAAGGGCAAAAGCCACCAGTCAGCATTGGCATTGTGTAGACTACAGGACCTACAGGAGACAAGGCCAGCTTTTACTGGTAGCTGGTCTTTGATGGTCAGGGTGGTTGGAAGGCTGGTCATCCAGGAGAAACCCCCCCTACCCCCATACTGGTGATCGAGGTGGCTATTCAGCTTAGCTCTCGATCATTCATTGGCGTTTGATGGACTAGCAGGTCTATTAGCAGGGCCGACATGACCAGGCTGGTGGTCAGGCTGGTCATACTGGCGGACCAGTGTGGTCAGGTTGGTCATGCTGCTCATGCTGGTCCTGCTGAACGGCCCCAAGAATGATGTGGGAGGTTCTACTGCCTAATTCATTTGAACCAGGTGTACCAGGTGTGCCAGATAAGGGACCACCCCCCCCCCCCCCTTCCCAGCTCCACCACACCCAGCTCATCTCAGAGGGGGCTTGCTGATTGGGTCAGGAGCTGGATCAGGTGTGCTGGCAGCTGTGTATAGCAGAGGTGCTCCGGGATGGGGGTTGAGGTACGCTGCTAGAAAGACGCGTGTGGAGGAGCTGTGTGAGTAAGTGGAGGTTAGCCAGTGATTTGAGACCGTACTGGACCTTTCCCCTTCCGTTCCACCTTAAACAGCTCAGTCTCGGGCATGTAGCTACCTGCTGCTCCGTTTAAGGTGGAACGGAGAATTCGCTGTCGTTAGCTTTAGCGTTAGCATTAGCTTTAGCATTAGCAGCGGCTGTGGCTTCTCCTCCTGTCCTGCAGAGAAACAAACAAAAGCACAGCGAAACTTTAAATGTATTTAATGTAATTAAGCTCTTAATCAAACGCTACCTTGATGATCTCGTCGCAGAAGCTGCGCACCGACTTCAGCGACGCTAAATCCAGGAGCTTGACCCGGAGCTCGCCCTGCTCCTGCCCGGCCTCCTGCCGGATCTCCTGCGCCGCCTGCTCCGCTCTCTCCGTGCTCCTGCAGGCCATGATCACCCGGGCCTGCCGGCGCAGGAGCTCCACCGCCGTGGCTTTGCCTATGCCACTGTTCGCCCCCGTAACGATGATGGTCTTCCCTCGCATCATCTGGAGAAGCGCATGAGAAGCAGCTCAGCCCGAGAATGACAGTTCAGTCCGGCCGCTTTTCACCGCCGCTATTCCGACAAGGCCCGCCTCCCCCTGCGCCGGATTGGCTAGGAACCCGTACACACAAGCAGACAACCAATCGTGTTTTGCGGGGGAGAACTTTCAGCCAATCACAGCGCAGTCGGAGTACGGATGGGGGAAAGAACGCGTGTTGGACGCGAGGGTTGTAAACAAAGCGGGAATAAACTACATTACCCATAATTCCAGGCCGTTGTAGTCTTTTATAGTTTATTTTGAATAAAAGAATATCTACCCTGTCATTAATCTCCACATTTATTCTGTGTGTGTATATATATAAATATATATGTATATATAATAGTAGATATTCTATAAATCTTTTTCCCCCATAAAATTATTATTATTATTATTATTATTTTTGGTTTATTACATTTTAAATGTAATAAAATCGAGAGAAATCAAGCTCGGTAAAATGTGTCGTGTTGTAAGACCACCAATCACAACCCCAAATAAATAAGACCAACGCCCCCGCTGAAGAATCCAGCACAAGGCCAGCACGTACTGGTGGCTGGGTTGAGATGGTTAAAGCTGGTCTTTGATGGTCATGGTGGTTGGATGGCTGGTCATCCAGGTCAAAACCCTTAACCTCTAGGGCTAATTCACTAAATAGTCTTAAAGTTATATAATGAGGGATGGAGGCCTGCATCTTCCCGTAGTTATGTGGTGTAGGATTAGGTTCCGCAGAGTCGCTGTTATCAATATTGTTGAAATGAATCATGTACATGCCAGCGCACCCAAGCACTCTCTGACCGTATACCATCAATACCAAGCCATATGAGTCGCTGTCCAATGAGAAAACATTGGAAAACAGACAAAAATGGAGATACATGGTTTTCATTGGACAGCAGCGATATATCCAAAATCCTAAAGACAGTGGCGGATAACCTCTGCACTGCACTGTGTGTGCTACACTTTGCCACACACTGCAATGTTTATATATGCCTGTATGAACAACAGTCAGCCATAACATTAAGACCACCTGCCTAATATTGTGTAGCTCATCGCTGTGCCGACCAAACAGCTCTTACCTATGGAAGACCTCTGAAGGTGGCACCAAGCCGCTAGCAGTTGTGAGGTGGTGGAGCCTCCATGGGCATTAGTGAGCCCTGGGTGCCCAGTGACCCTGGTTGGCCTTCTGTGGAGCACTTTTGGCTTTTGGTAGGCGACCTGACCACTGCATCCTGGGCCTGACCCAGTTGTCTAGAACATCACAGTTTGGTCCTTGCTCATTTTTGGTTTTGCCTCAACAGCTTCATCACCTTCAAGAACTGACTAATAGACCCAACCCTAACAGGAGCCACTGGACCCAGCTCATCAGCGATCTTCACTTCACCTGGCGCTGGTGCTAATGTAGTTTTTGGGTCCGACCCGCCTTCTGGGCTGTCATTTATTGCAGTGTTTGGGCTCAGTGTCAGTTGATGCAGTCGGTGATGCTCTCAGGTTAAGCCTCTTGTCTGTTTTTGTCTTTACTGTATTCCAGTCCGAACCCTTAGGCCATGTGGGCCGCGACCACCCAAGCCCTTCAGTGTGGAGCGTCCGAGGAACAGACGTGCTCCTTCAGAGTGCTGATGACGAGGAACGCCTTGACCCACTTGGATCTTCGACACCTGGACGCCTGCAGGCCATCATCAGGTAGGAAGTGGGTTGAACTGTCTGCTGGTACTGCCTACTGGTTATCTACTATGAAGCTTATTGTGTACGCTATGCTGTTCTACGAGGGAAGATCCGACACACAGGCACACTTATGGACCCGGTTTAGGCCTTGTCAACAGCAGGGGGCGCTGCCAGGGAATTTTGGGCCCTACTTAAGCCTAAGTATATATACCTAAGATATTACCCTGGGCCCCATAGCTCTAACAATTCTGCCAAACACTCAATTAATTCATTCTTTAGGGCTCCTATGAATCCCAGGCCCATTGAACTCCCCTCTACAGCGCCCCCTGTCCTACTTCCATCACATACACACTGTGGATTAAAATAATATATACATAAACATGATGCCGACACCCATACCTGCGACATTCACGCCGAATAGTGCTGCCTTTATGGATCTGGGCTGCAAAGAGGCTCTGAAGGTAGGTCAAAGCTGATGCTGAGGTGAGGAAGACGGAGGTAAGTGCGCTATTGTCTTTTCTGTGATTTGCTTGTGATTTGCTCTCATGCACTGTTGGATTGATGGCTACGTTGCTGCGCTGAATCAGTTCTGCGATGATTTGTGGATAGATTTGGTCTTTTAGAAATAATAACAGGTATTTTGCTGATCCAGATGTTTATCTGATCTCAGAGGTCAGAAATATTGATCTTCGTTATAGTCAGTATTTTATTATTATTATTTTTTTTTATTTGACTACTGTTACCTTTGTTTGACATGAAATCATTTTGTATATTTATACATATATATTTGTTTTGCATTTGTAAGTGGTCTGTAGTGGGCATTAGAAAAACATAAATCAAATAAAAAAATAATATACAAGTAATAATATTAATAATAATATAATAATAATAATAATATTAACAGAGATTTGAACTTTGGGCTGTTTACCTACGGTCCCAGGCCCGTAAAACTCCCCTCTACAGCGCCCCCTGTCCTACTTCCATCACATACACACTGTGGGTTAAAATAAAAGGTACATAAACATGATGCCGACACCCATACTAGCGACATTCACGCCGAATAGTGCTGCCTTTATGGATCTGGGCTGCAAAGAGGCTCTGAAGGTAGGTCAAAGCTGATGCTGAGGCGAGGAAGACGGAGGTAAGTGCGCTATTGTCTTTTCTGTGATTTGCTTGTGATTTGCTCTTGTGCGCTGTTGGATGGATGGCTTGTTGTGGTTCTGTTCGGTTCTGTTTTGTGCTGAAGGTGGTGCAAAGATAACATGCTTTCACTGGAAACACCCACCTTGTCAATCTTTCTCTTAGAGCAGTGAGGCCTGCGGGGCGTATACCGCCCTAGAGCAGCTAAGTTACTGTTGGAGATGGTTGGCCTGGATAGTTAGCAGCTAGCAAAGATGGAGAAATGATGGTGAAGTGGTGGTGAAATCCAGCTGGCCTTTGTCCAGAGCTCTTACTTGATTGGTTGCTTGGTTTCTGAAGGTCTTAATTGCAGTTGGTTTGAGGTTACATAGTAACTTAACTGACACCAAAGGCAGGAAACAGTGCAAACACTTGCTTTTGTAACTTTGCTCGCCCTTTGCTCACCTAGGTTTGTAAGAAAATATCGATATATCAAAGTATTGCGATATGTTTAGCAGTACTGTATCGATTCTCAAGAATGCAGTATTGATTAGTAAGGAATAGTTTACATCTGAAGCTTGGCGTCAGATAGTGGTTCACTTTGTGTTGTGTTGAAGCCCAGACCACTAGGTGGCAGTGTTGTACTCTGTCTTCAGATTCCACTGTTTCAGATTTATTATTATTATTATTATTATTATTATTATTTACTCAGATTTGATGCAGATGATGGTCTTTTTTATACTTTGATATACGATATATATATTTTGTTTTTAGGAAATCTCTAATCACTCATACATTTTAATGGATTATGGAGAAGCTAAAGGGTGTTTAACTCTCTGGAGAGTTTACAAAATGTGATGTTTCCCGGTGTCTCGATGTTAATAATTTTGTGATGCAGCGTATAAATATGGTTCACACACTTCCTGAATCTGTAGACCCCGCCCTCTCCATTGCATCTCATTGCCAGATCATATGTGACTCATATGTGAGTTATGAGGCTTTGAAGACGGGTCGAGATACTCGTCTCTGCCTCTCATCTGTAATTGGTGGATTCGTGCCTCAGTCTATGGGTTGTTGTGAAACTGACCAGTGGACACTATAAACGGTCATTCAAATTCTTTCGTAATTAGCTGAAATAAACCCTCCGATAAGCTTGATCTTGTGGCAAAGACAGTTGGTGAATTGTGATCGGCAGGCCTGACGGCTCCTAAAAACACGAGAGCCTCATATGATTGACGCAATTTTCCGAAATTGTGGTGCAAAAATAACTCACCTGGTGCATCAATCATTTCCACATCCTTCAATTCCCCCAACTGGCCCAAGTACCAGCCAAGGAAACCAGTGGAGGATGCATGGGCAGTAAAGCGTAGGGTTTCTGGTTGTCAAGGCGACGCCTGCAGCTTAAAGCCCTTTCCGTTTTCAATGGGAAGTCTTCAGACTGTTCTAGCAGTTTCACTCACACGTCTTTTCTCAGTCTGTTCTCAGTGGGATTGCAGAAGCCCTGCCCCCTGTGATTCCGCGGTGACCTCTGTGACCTTGGCCTGGGTAGCTGTGGCGCTACGTTGCTGTGCTGAATCAGTTCTGCGATGATTTGTGGATAGATTTGGTCTTTTAGAAATAATAACAGGTACTTTACTTATCCAGATGTTTATCTGACCTCTGAGGTCAGAAACGATGATCTTTGTCATAATCAGTATTTTATTTTTATTAAGTTTTTATTTTACTACTGTTACCTTTGTTTGACACTAAATATTTTGTGTATATATATATATATATATATATATATATATATATATATATATATATATAATTTTTACTAATTATATATATATAATTTATACATAATGTACTAATTTTGCATTAGTAAATTGTCTGTAGTGGGCATTGGAAAAACATCTTAAATCAAATAAAAAATAATATGCAAATAATAATAATAATAATTTAATAATAATAATAACATTAACAGACATGTGACTTTATGCAGTAAAGTAAGGAGAAGGACTGGGCTTTAAAAATTGGAGGCAAAGAGGTGTTCACAATTTGCATAATTCTACATGTTCATTAATCTTTGCATTTTTAATTAATGTAAATATTTACATATGCTTTTACACCATGTTTAGAATTTTATAAATGCAACTTATTTTCAAAGTTTCTTCAAAATGAAAGATGTGAATAGACTTATTCAGAGGGGGGTTTGGGGGGAGGGGGTCATTGTGAAATGCTCGGTTCTAGATAAGCTCCCCCAGTCAGAGCTGGAGTTCTACAGTGGAGGTTCTAGATAAGCTCCCCCAGTCTGAGCTGGAGTTCTACAGTGGAGGTTCTAGATAAGCGCCCCCAGTCAGAGCTGGGGTTCTACAGTGGAGGTTCTAGATAAGCTCCTCCAGTCAGAGCTGTGGTTCTACAGTGGAGGTGAAGGGAAGCAGACGTCTGAAGCTCTAATAAAAGCTCCTCACAGAAAGTTCTTCACCTAATGGTGATGAAGACGCTGCCTGATGCCTGAGACACTGTTCTACCAGAGTTCTGAGAAGAGTTCGGCTCTAGAACCTGCTTTTAAAATCAGATCATTAAAATGGTGGAGGGATACATGCTGCAGGGTGTAGTGCAGCTACAGAAAGTAGTCCCTAAAGAGAACTGCATTAGTTGAGATTCTCTATTCACTATTTTACCTTCATCATCATCATCATCATCATTCCATATAAAACTCAGAAGACTGGGTTTGGATAGAAGATAAATTATGGGCTGTATCTGTGTTGTAGTCATGGTGACCGACGCCTGCTTCCATTCACCACCGCTGTAAAGAGATCAGACTCAGTGAGCTGTTTGTTTACGTCTCCGCCTCTGAATTATGTTCAGCTTTTTATTAAAGCATCGGAAATCTGCCCTTTAATAGAGCTGGCAAATGTTCCAAGGCCAAATGCCGGGTGTAGACCAGCACCATCACCCCGAAATAAAAACAGACAAAAATAAACAAGCGATTAAACGAGCTGCTGACGGATGAATGGAGCAGCAAGTTTCCGTTACACGAGCGAACGTGAGCCAAGCAACATGGTTCTCCAGTCCAGTCCCGAAACATGCTCTGCAAAAAAAAATGCCCACCTGGATGTAATGAAGCTGCTGCTGCTGCCAGAGTAGCGTCAGCTGACCCTTTAATCAGCTACAGAAACGTTGCAAAATGTGGAAAATCAGGGTGATCTAATGAGCTCCAAACCTCGGCGTGAGGCTTATTTGTGTTGTCCCCATGGTGGCACATCATCCAGACTGCAGCTGCTCTGCTATCCTCCCTCCCTCCCTCCCTCCCTTCATTCATTCATTCATTCATTCATTCATTCCAGGCATTACTGGTGCGTCATCCCCCATAAGCTAACAGTGGAGTGATGAAGTGGACCCCCCTGTCAGCGTGTTAAACATAGGTGTGTGTGTGTGTGTGTGTGTGTGTGTGTGGACCACTTCCATAGTCTTGGTGACCCTAAAATGCCAGAGGGACCCCAACATCTGTATAGCATCTACATGTAAAGGGAGTTTTCACCAGATTGTATTACGTGTGTGTGTGTGTGTGTGTGTGTGTGTTGGGTGTGTGGGAGTGAGCTGTAGTGAAGAGTCATCGCTCAGGAGTGAGAGGGTGTGAGGTGGGGTTGGTGGGGGTGTAAAGAGAACACAGGTGTGAGCTGTATCTTCGTTCACCGTACCTAATTTTTAGTCCAAATCTGACCCCAAATCAGCGCTACGAGGCTAATGTAGCTCAGCAGCAGCTAAAGCTTTCGTAGAACAGTTAGCACGCCTGTATGACTCACTGTTATCTAGAACCCGGACTGACGTGCTACACGCTGGAGCAGCAAGGCTAATGTTGCTAATTTAGACTTAGACTCATAGCGTAAGTCTAATGCTGGCCCTTAAGGCTGGTCCACCAGTCTGCACCACCTAGACCTGGACCCAGTGTTTGATCCAGAAACATGGACTGAATTACAGAGCAGAGCGAAAATGGACCAGACAAGATGTCCAAATGTTTGTGGACACCCCTTCTAATGAGTGTGTTCAGCTTCTTAAAGGTGCACTCATTGCTGACACAGATGTGCAAAGGCACACACACACACACACACACAACTTGTCTAGTCCCTGTAGAGAAGAAGTACTGCCAATAGAACAGGACTCTCTGGAGCAGATCAACATCATGAACCTATTGGCACCATGCTGCCTAACGCCAGGCGTTAAAGCCCCCCAGCATTGAGAAGCTGTGGAGCAGTGAAAGAACTGTGTTCTCTGGAATGATGAAATGATGGTGGTGGAGCTCCATCCAGTACTTTTGGGATGAGTTGGAGAGTTGGGGATGTTAAATGTTGGGGTGGTAAATGCAATCAAATCCTCACTGCAATGCTCCATCCTCCAAAATCTAGTATAAAGTCTTCTTTTTAATGTCCTTGATTTCAAAAGAAACAATGATGAACAAGCAGGTGTCCAAATACTTTTGTCCAAATGTTAACATTTAAAAATGGTTCTTTGCAGTGTAAATCGCATCAGTTAGATTTTCTACCAGACTGTTCCTTTAAAGGTCAGAACCCTCACTGTTCTCACCTCGTCTCTCCAACTCTGCGTAATTACACACACACACACACACACACACACACCTGGGGACCTCTTACATGAGAACGGGGGGCAGATTTCTGTCATCAGTGTCGGTTCTCGCAGTGACGCCCTCGTCGCGCCTCGGCCAACAGCGGCGTTTATTTAACTTGTGGCTGAGCCCGGGATGAAAAATGGCAGCTTATATTGGACTCGCCGGGCCGGCCGGTCCTCCTGCCGACCCGAGGCAGCGGCCGAAAGTGCTGTTTGTTTTTTCAAACGCGAGCTAGTTAAGGGGGGGGGGTTGGGGCTAAGAGAGGAGGGTTCTCCACGTTGAGCTCGGAGGTTGAGGAGCTCAAAGCTGCTGTAGATCTGCAGATAGCATAGCGCAGTGTTCTGATGCACGGCCGGGTCGTCTGATGCTGACCGGTACGGAGCGATTAGGGCTCCTGTTTCTTCCCTCGGTGTTACTGATATTCCCTGGTATTGCTCTGAGATTGATGGCGCGGTGTTGACCCGGATGAATGGAGGCACTGATCGCTGGAACCCGTTTGAGTGTATGCGTGAGAATGGGCCTGTGTACAGCCAGTGGTAGCTGAGTAGCTCCAGCTCCTAGGATCGTAAATCTCGGCTGAATCTGATATTGCTCATAATTTACGTTTTTGCACCACAATTTTTAGCCAAAAGTTTGTGGACACAGCTCTGTTAGCGAGATGTCTTGGATGAACTGTTGGACCAAACATATTTTCAGCAAAACTCTGCTGAGCTGCAATCACACTCGCCGTTTCTGCAGGACAGACGTTTGTAGACACCTCTCTGTTAGCCAAACGTACTAGTTAAGAACTTGGTCAAAAGTTTGTGGACACAACTCTGTTACCCAAACATTTTGGATGAGCCAAGAACTGTTCAGTATTGTATAGAACTCTTTTTGAAACCTTTACAGGTCCAATGTATTAAGAGCCAAAGTACTGCCAAAGTACTACCTACAACCTTGGGTAGTTTTAAGGGGCTATCTAGAACCTGGAGTTCACCCAAGGTTCTTTAGTAATAAACAACCATTTGGATGCGTAAATGGTTCTTTGTCTTAAAAACAAGAAAAGCTCCTGTAGCTGCCATAAGTCATTGGACAGGATCGTGTCCCATGACTTTTGCTGTCCAATGGGAGCAACAGAATGCTGCACTGTTCTGCTGGATATGTCCCATCCATCTGGCACCACCCATCAGTCCAACTCGAGCTCCGATAATTCACGCCGCCCTGCCAGTGTTCCCAAGCCATCCACTGAGGGACCACTTTCCAGTGTTGATAAGAAGTCAAAGAACCCTTTTCAGTACTATGTAGAACCCCAGTCCTCTGGAACCGCTAATAATACGCGTCCCAACTCGGGCCTGTAAAATTTATGACCCACCCTTGCCACAGTAGTGCTGGTCAAAGGTCATCCAGAAGGTCATCAAAACGTCGACCCTCTGTGGGTTGCCATGGACCGCAGCCGTGGTGACAGCTCATTTTCCTGCCCGGCCATTAGCTCAGGGGAGCGCTGCCAGAACTGCTACGTTGGTTATTTATTTATAATACGGGACAGGACCCGTGTCCAGAACGCTGCTGCTGCTCCCTCGCTCGCTCGCTCCCCTGGTGCACCTGGACCTGATCTCATGTGAAGGCCGCGGCGCTGGCCTCCTTTCGTCGTGATTGCTTCAGAAAACTACAGAACTTGTTTGGTTATTGCTTAACATAAATTACAACCAATGGAAGCGGAGCGGCGTAAGAGCAGCCTGAGGAGCAGCGGCGTTCCCACGATCCGCCTCGCCTTTTCCCACCGGCAGCCGAGGAAACAAAACAACAGTAAAACAATTTAAAGGCGCTTCGTCACGTGGCTAATATAAAACAGCCTTCAGCTCGGCTAATTGATGGCCTGGTTGACAGAAGTGGTCGTAGAGTGTCAGTGGCCCGGGCCCGAGCATGGCTGTGATTAATGGCTGGTCGATTGCTGAGGGACGAGGATGAGGAATGCGCTAGCCATGTGGCTCCTCTCTCGCTCTCGCGCTCTCTCTCGGTGCAGCCTGTTCAGCAGGAGCTGTTCCAGAGAGGCCTGTCTCGCTGTGGAATGGGCCGAGGTCTGAGTGCCTCTCTGCAGGGACACGCTGCCCTCAAACGTCACATCCAATAAGGGTGATGTTCCGGCATGGGCTTATCCTGCTCTGCAGGACGTCAGGCTGAGGGAGGGCGCTGGTTCTGATGCAGCGGAACTGATTGTTCTCAAGCACTTGAATATCGACATCGACAAAGGTAGCAACCCCAACACCAAAGTAACCACCTTGCAACACTATACTAACCACCTGGGATACCACAGCAACCACCTCGCACCTCCATATTAACTACCTGGGATACCACAGCAGCCACCTTGCAACACCATAGTGACCACCTAGCAAAAAAGGTTTTGCTCTAGAGTCCATGTATCAAAAGCCTAGCAACCGTCCCACATGGGGTACAACAGCAACCACTAGCAATCACTTTAGATACCAAAGCTATTACTGTCTAGGAACGCTATAGCAACCACCTAACAACACCATACTAACCACCTGGGATATCATGGCAACTACCTAGCAACTTTACAGTAACTACCAGAGGTACTATGGCAACCACCTCGCACCTCCATATTAACTACCTGGGTTACCACAGCAACCACCTTGCAACACCGTAGTGACCACCTAGCAAAAAAGGTTTTGCTTTAGTGTCCATGTAGCAAAAGTCTAGCAACCATCCCACATGGGGTACGACGGCAACCGCTGGCATCCTAGCAATCACTTTAGATACCACAGCTATAACTGTCTAGGAACACCACACTAACCACCAGGGATATCATGGCAACCACCTAGCAACTCCATAGTAATTTGGATTCCATTCAGTCCAAGTGCAGAAGGGAGTTAGGGGTCAGACCTGTCTTTTGTGAGTGTGTGTGTGTGTGTGTGTGTGTGTGTGTGTGTCCATCCTTTTGACATGAAGAAACCTGCTGAAGGAACATGTCTGACCTCACAGAACCCCACTCCTGTTACTGAGAGCAGGGAGGTCTGTGAGATCTGGAGAGCAGTGTAGGACAGGCCAAGAGGAACAATGTGTGTTAGAGAATGTTCCTTCTGCTTTCGGACGGATTGAGTTACAGTAGTGTGTGTGTGTGTGTGTGTGTGTGTGTGTGTGTGTGCGTGCGCGCTCTTTTGTGTGCATGGGAAGGGTTCTTTGACGTCCAGATTCCATACTGCAGTGAGTAAACTCTGCTGAAACCGCAAGAGCACGGCAGAACACTCTCCAATTAGTGTGTCACAACTGGCCAAAATAGCTAATCAGTCATGAGTCAGTGCTGGTCTGTAGAGCATCTGCAGTGCATGCAGGGCTGCGTCCCTCCTTTTAGCTGTGGTTGCTATGGTTACAGTGAATATTGTATTAAAACAAATGATTTTGACAAAGTGATTTCTCTTATGTTTAAAAATATCTCTATAACATTCCTATGATCCACACGCTCATTCTAACAGACTGTAATACACTACAGGAAGCGTAGGGGGCGCTCTATAATGCACTATAATGTTCATATGATCCACACGATCATTCTGACAGACTGTAATACACTACAGGAAGCGTAGGGGGCGCTCTATAATGCACTATAATGTTCATATGATCCACACGCTCATTCTGACAGACTGTAATACACTACAGGAAGCGTAGGGGGCGCTCTATAATGCACTATAATGTTCATATGATCCACACGATCATTCTGACAGACTGTAATACACTACAGGGAGCGTAGGGGGCGCTCTATAATGCTCTATAATGTTCATATGATCCACACGCTCATTCTGACAGACTGTAATACACTACAGGAAGTGTAGGGGGCGCTCTATAATGCACTATAATGTTCATATGATCCACACGATCATTCTGACAGACTGTAATACACTACAGGGAGCGTAGGGGGCGCTCTATAATGCTCTATAATGTTCATATGATCCACACGCTCATTCTGACAGACTGTACTACACTACAGGAAGCGTAGGGGGCGCTCTATAATGCACTATAATGTTCATATGATCCACACGCTCATTCTGACAGACTGTAATACACTACAGGAAGCGTAGGGGGTGCTCTATAATGCTCTATAATGTTCATATGATCCACACACTCATTCTAACAGACTGTAATACACTACAGGAAGCATAGGGGGCACTCTATAATGCTCTATAATCCACACACTCATTCTGACAGACTGTAATACATTGCAGGAAGCGTAGGGGGCGCTCTATAATGCTAGTTTGCTATATCAGGCTGGTTTGAGCTTCCACTGAACTTTTCCTTTAAGAGCAAACAACAATATTCCCGAATGTTTCAGGGACTTTTCCGTGTTTTGGCTTTTCCATGTTGCTGTGCTACAGGTTCTGAACCAAAACAAGACCAACACATCATCATCATCCGAGGCCTCGTGCTCACCAGGATACTGTGGGAATCTGTGTGTGTGTTTGCATTTTGTCATCCCTCTGTGTACTCATTCTTTAACCGTGTTTGTCAGGATCGCAGGACGTGCTGAGTATAGCTGAGTAATTGAGATACAGGCAGAATATTGAAAACAGCTACCTGGACAGCGACTAGCACATACTTAATTACACCCTGAAAACAATACAGCCCAAATGTTTGCATGTGGTCATTGGCTCTCTCGGTGAGAAGGAAAGAATGACCTCCAAAACAAATCCAGAGCTCACCGATGTCTCTCGGGTGACTCAGCGGCTCCGAGCTGGAAACAAGGACCTGTGTTTTAATCCTATCTGAAGTGCTCTGTGTTGTGTTTCGCAGCTGTAGAGCGTTACTGGGCCTTCGCGTGTGTCTTTGCTGTGTTACGGCCCTTCCTGCTGAGGCCACCATTAAATGCCAGGGGTCAGGAACGACTGATACTGTAAACTCACTGATCTCAGAGTTGATGTTGGTGTGTCTCGAATCATAGGGTGAAGTTTAGACCTGGAGCTTCCACAGACCTGCCTGGTGTTGACCGATAGCAGCAGCGCAGCATTTCTGACCAGTGTGGGCCAGTAAATTACGTGAGGACGAGACGCTATGTGAAGTAAATGACCTTGCAGTGACCTTGTAGTGTAGCCACCCAGCGACACCCCAGCAACCGCTATGCATCCCCATAGTAACCACTTAGGAAGCCATAGCAAGTGCCTAGCAGGCACCCAGCAACACCCTAGCAACCACTATGCAACTCCATAGCAAGTGCCTAACAAACACTATAGCAACCATCTAGAAACCACTTAGCAGCACCATATTGACTACCAGATATTTCAACTCCATAGCAACCACCTAGGTTACCATAGCAAGTGCCTAGCAGCCACCCAGCAACACCCAGCAACCTCTATGCACCTCCATAGAAACCACCTAAGATACCATAGGAAGTGCCTAGCAGGCACCCAGCAACTCCCTAGCGACCGCTATGCAACTCCATAGCAACTGCCTAGCAAACACTATAGCACCATATTGACTGCCGGATATATCATAGCAACACCCCAACAACCACTAGCGTATATCATAAATATATCATAGCGGCCATCTAGCTCCATCATCCACTGTATGTCCAAATGTTTGTGGACACCCCTTCTAATGAATATATTCAGCTACTTTAAGCTGCACCCATTGCTGACAGAGATGTGCAAATGCACACACACAGCTTGTCTAGTCCCTGTAGAGAAGAAGTACTGCCAATAGAATAGGACCCTCTGGAGCAGATACACATGCTGAACCATGCTACCTAATGCCAGGTGTGGGCTAGAGGGGTGTAAAGCCCCCCAGTATTGTGTATGAGCTTGCTAGATGGCTGCTATGACATCCCTGGTGGTTCATATGATCCCGCTAAGTGTTGAATCCATAGCAGGCCTGAAAAACTGCTCCCCTGAATCTGCCCTGGTGCTTTTGTGCTCCCGGGTGCTTGGAGGACGTTGTTGGGGTGTTTAGGTGGGCTGTGGACCGTGCACCAAACCGTACCTTCCTCGCCGGCACGTGTGCAGTAAAATAAGCTTAAAATGAGGTCTATGGCGAGAAAGCGCGAGTCTGTGAGAGCGTGAGAAATACTTTCGCATGTCGTCATCTCTGCTTTTGCCGCCGTCTAGCTCTCCTGATGCAACAGTGCACCTGTACGTGTGTTTCTCGCCACCCTTCCAACATCAACCGCTTTCTGTTTGCGCAGCTTGGGCCGCTCTGATAGATGACGCTCCCGAACAGCACCGGCTCTCCTTTCGCATTACAGCGCTCCTCGCCTCCTTTTTTAGCAGGAGCGATTGTGTTTATTTACTTTCCCCAGTTGCAGTGGAACCGCTGGACGCTGGGGTGAGGTAATGCTCTGGCTCTCTCTCTGTAAGGAACGCAGATACAGCGCTCTTTCACTTTCGGATCGTGGAGGTTCTGAGGGCCGTCATAGCCCATGAACTCATAAACACTGAAATACTGAGCAAGGGTGTCAAAAGTATTCACACTCATTACTCAAGTGGAGATACTAGGATTCAAAAGACTTCTATAGCTGAAGTATCAACTGAAGCTTTTTACTCCAGTATAAGTTTAAAAGTACTGGTTTCAGAGCGACTTCAAGTAGAAAAGTAAAAGTAATGGAAGGAAAACAAAGGCCGAAAGCTTAGGCCGCGCCACAGGGGTCTAAGGGGTGCACAACCCCCCCCTCCTTCCCAAAACCCCATTTCTCTAAAAGCCATAATGAGGAGAATGATCTATTAAAATGTTGATGTTAAAAATGTTGGGCTGCACTAGGCTCCTGTTTCAGCTGCAGATCTGCCCATTGAAAATGAAGCATTTCAGTAATATCAGCTCTATTAAAGGAGCGTCTCTGTGCTCTACTGAGCATTAACATGAGCTTCATGGAGGAAAATATGAGGAGTCGTTGTCTAGAAGTTCTGTAAAGCTGCAGAAAGTCAGACTTCAGAGGCGTGTGATCAATAAGCTTTATTGGAATGTAAATGTGGGGCTCAGTCGGGACGTTTCACTGCAGCTCTCTTGAGTCTCTGCCACGGACACAGTCTTCATACTAGACTACAGACGTCTGCTGTGAGCTCGCTGGAGAGTGACGGGACGTGTGCAGGTGTGATGGATCGCTTATAAACCAATAGGAAGTCAGAATGGTGTCTGTTTATACTTCTCATCCAACCACGATCAGACTCACACAGGCAGTAAGCAATGGGTAGGAACAGGTGGGGGGATTATGAAGGTTGGATCCAATGGCTGGATCCTCAAAAATTAGAGACCTCAAAAAGAAAGCTTAGATGTCAAGACATAGCTTCATAGAGACTTCACAGCATGTACATAAGCACTGAATAGCCTCTTAGTAAAGCACTTTATGAACAGTTTAGTCCAGTGGTCTTCAACCATCATCCTGGAGAGCCACGTCCCTGCAGGTTCAGCCAGTCCTGGACTTCTGAAGGCAGTAACTAGTTGGGTCGGGTGGGGTGGATTGTGGTTGGATCTGCAAGAAGGATCTCCAACCCTGCTCCTCTCCAGTAAATGACGTGAATTGGAACTTCTAATAATACATAATCGTGTTATTATTCGTGGTATTATTAGGTTTCATTCAAAGCTTTAGAAAGTCCAGAGCTTTATGAGCTAGAACCACCAAACCTGGCAGGATTGTAGATGCTATGCGTCTCCAGCCACCGCTCATCAATTTTTTTTCTCGCTGCTTTTGTTCGGAAGATCCTCGCTCAGGTTTCAGCACAGGCGATTTCAAGCTTGTGTGGTCTGCTCTGCTGGTTTGGTTTGAGACGAAAGGAGGAGAAGAAAGAGAAGATACAGAAAGGTGGCCAGAAGATTCCATAGATAGAGAAGGGCAGACTGGTGGGAACAGGGCGTTCATAAGAGTTACGGTGGCTCGTAATTGGTTGAAGCTGTAGGCGGCCTGCTTATGGTGTAGGAGTCTTTCAGTTTGTCCTCAGCCCAAATGAAGAGGCTGGCACACCATCCACCAGAATCGCCTTCATCCATTAGCCTAGTTTACTCAGACTGGGACAGCAGATGACGGGGCTGGTATGGACAGAATGTGGTGATTGGACAGTGTTTTGTCATAAAGGGCCTTAAAGTAGTCTTCAAAATCCAGCATTGTATTAGAGTCTACTGAGGGACATCATCTTGCAGATAGTCGTTTTCAAACCTGTTCATAAGGTAAAACGGGTCTCAAGTGCATGTGTGTGTTTTTTAGTGCTCATCAGTGTGTACCTCTGTAGGTAACCTCTGTAGGTAACCTCTGTAGGTAACCTCTGCTGGCTGTCTTCTGATGAAGTGTTCCCTCATGTTGTCAGACTTCAGTGTTCCTCACCTCAGTCAGGAGAGCCCGTACCTGTAGTTTGTGAATTTGGCCACAGGGGGGCGACACATCCTACCCAGAGTTTTAGTGTCCTCAAACAGACACTCGACCCCTGAAGTGAACCACAGATCGAGATCCGATCAGAGAGCTTTAGAACACGTCCAGAGAACGCCGGTCTTCTCCCTCGCAAGATATGAGGAGGAGGAACCTGTTGGAGATGAAGCTGGTTGAAGTCTGAGTTTACAGAATTACAGTTAAAGTGTGTGTGTGTGTGTGTGTGTTGAGAGACCAATGATGGGGTCATGAGGTCAGTCATAAACTGATTTTTACAATCACCCTTTCACTTTCTCACTTTCTCTTTTTCTTTTTCTTTTTTCCCTTTAATTCTTTGTTCTTTTTCTTTTTCTTTTTTTTCTTTTTGATCCTTTTCTTTTGATTCTTTATTCTTTTTCTTTCTTCTTTTTCATTCCTTCTTTCTCCCCCCCCCCCCCTCTCTCTCTCTGGTGTCTTACAGCCATCTGTTTTACTCTCTCTCTCTTTCTCTCCTACTCTCTCATCCCTCATTTTCTCTCTTATTGTGTAATTTCTGCTCAAACCACCTGCTTTTACTACTGAGACCCCCCCCACTCCATCCTCTCTCTCTCTTTCTGCTCTAATAATAAACACACAGTGTTTTATCTTAGGGCTGTTTAGAGGAGCGAGACCCCCCCACACACACATCTGCAGCTGGAGGAAGAAGAAGAAAGAGAGAGAGAGAGGGAGATTAGTGTGGGGTGAGGGAAGGAGAAAGTGAGGGCTGTAGTTAAAGGATAGAGAGAGGGAATGAAGGGTGTGATAGAGGTGCTTAAGGTAAAGCGAGGGAGGAAGGAGGAGTGTGATTTGTCACTGAGACGACACTCCTGAGCCAGTCCTCAACCTGAACTCCTCACTGGCAGAGCTTTACACGCCTCACCACCCCGTAACACGAATGTCCACGGGTGTCGGAAGTGAAAATTGTCCCGGTGTTCAGTAAAGAGTCCCGGGCTAGGATAAAGAGTCCTGGTGTTCGGTAAAGAGTCCCGGTCTTTAGTAAAGTGTCCCGGTCTTTAGTAAAGTGTCCCGGTCTTTAGTAAAGAGTGCTGGTCTTTAGTAAAGTGTCCCGGTCTTTAGTAAAGTGTCCCGGTCTTTAGTAAAGAGTGCCGGTCTTTAGTAAAGAGTCCCGGTCTTTGATAGAGAGTCCCGGTCTAGGATAAAGAGTCCCGGTCTTTAGTAAAGTGTCCCGGTCTTTAGTAAAGTGTCCCGGTCTTTAGTAAAGAGTGCCGGTCTTTAGTAAAGTGTCCCGGTCTTTAGTAAAGTGTCCCGGTCTTTAGTAAAGAGTGCCGGTCTTTAGTAAAGAGTCCCGGTCTTTGATAGAGAGTCCTGGTCTAGGATAAAGAGTCCTGGTCTTCAGTAAAGAGTCCCGGTCTTTAGTAAAGAGTCCCGGTCTTCAGTAAAGAGTCTCAGTCTTTAGTAAAGAGTCCTGGTCTTTAGTAAAGAGTCCCGGTCTTTAGTAAAGAGTCTCAGTCTTTAGTAAAGAGTCCTGGTCTTCAGTAAAGAGTCCCGGTCTTTAGTAAAGTGTCCCGGTCTTTAGTAAAGAGTGCCGGTCTTTAGTAAAGAGTCCCGGTCTTCGGTAGAGAGTCCCGGTCTAGGATAAAGAGTCCTGGTGTTCGGTAAAGAGTCTCAGTCTTTAGTAAAAAGTCCTGGTCTTCAGTAAAGAGTCTCAGTCTTTAGTAAAGAGTCCTGGTCTTTAGTAAAGAGTCTCGGTCTTTAGTAAAGAGTCCCGGTCTTCGGTAAAGAGTCCCGGTCTTCGGTAAAGAGTCCCGGTCTTCGGTAAAGAGTTCCGGTCTTTGGTAAAGAGTCCTGGTCTTCGGTAAAGAGTGCCGGTCTTCGGTAGAGAGTCCAGGTCTTCAGTAAAGAGTCCCGGTCTTTAGTAAAGAGTCCCGGTCTTCAGTAAAGAGTCCCGGTCTTTAGTTAAGAGTCCCGGTCTTTAATAAAGAGTCCTGGTCTTCAGTAAAGAGTCCTGGTCTTTAGTAAAGAGTCCTAGTCTTTAGTAAAGAGTCCTGGTCTTTAGTAAAGAGTCTCAGTCTTTAGTAAAGAGTCCTGGTCTTCAGTAAAGAGTCCTGGTCTTTAGTAAAAAGTCCTGGTCTTTAGTAAAGAGTCCTGGTCTTTAGTAAAGAGTCTCAGTCTTTAGTAAAGAGTCCTGGTCTTCAGTAAAGAGTCCTGGTCTTCGGTAAAGAGTCCTGGTCTTTAGTAAAGAGTCCTGGTCTTTAGTAGAGTCCTGGTCTTTAGTAAAGAGTCTCAGTCTTTAGTAAAGAGTCTCAGTCTTTAGTAAAGAGTCCTGGTCTTCAGTAAAGAGTCCCGGTCTTTAGTAAAGTGTCCCGCTCTTTAGTAAAGTGTCCCGGTCTTCGGTAAAGAGTGCCGGTCTTCGGTAGAGAGTCCTGTTCTTTAGTAAAGAGTGCCGGTCTTTACTTTGCCGGTCTGGAAAAGAGGCTAATTAGCAAGTTTCTAAGACCGCTTAGCAACTCAGTGTGCTTTAAGTGGCATTTGTCAGCGAGGTGTGTGGTTTGCTCCATGCTCTGGAGTACCTTCAGGGATATTAATTTCAGGAGCGTGAGCGATATGGCACAGCACCTGGCTCGCATTGGAGACAGGAAGCAGTAGAGTGGATGTTTCTAGAACGTGTAGTGCTGAGCTAAACATCAGCTTTACAGGACACACATGGAAGCCATGAGGGCAGCTCCTCCGTGTTTGAGGTCCTTACCGCCCAAGAATCTTGCGCAGATGAGCTGGAGCAGACACCGGCAGTTTTGCCATATCTTACGTATTTGTTTTGCAAACGTCACGTCGCACATTATTCTGCCAGTCACTTTCGCAAACACCGGGTGAAATGTGACCAAACACGGAGAAATTCCTCTCTGTAGAGAACACACATGATATCATCCCAAATGTGCAAACATCACAGCACCAGAGCCATTCTTCATAACAAGCCAGGAGGAGCGGAGGGGAAAAGGCGCCCCGGCTCCAACCGCCCAGCGTTCAAATGTGCATCTGCATCAGGTACATAGGCATGCTGGGGAATTTCCTGTTTAACGGGAATGCCGCGCTCGCCCCCGCCACGTACGCAAACTGCACCTGAAATATTACAAATACAGTTCAGACCCGCCCAAACAGAGCTTTACATCTCGTCATCGCAACATATACACCGGGAGCAGTCCGGAGCTTCCAGCATCTCCGGTGATGGAGTGCGGTGCGGAAACAGCCGGTGACGACTTGCAACGTGTCTTTAGGAGTTTATACATCCAGCTCTTTTGTGCGAAATGTGCAGAAAAGTCCTAAACGGAAAATCCAGAAACCTAAATAACGAGGTTAGTGTTTGGGTGAAGTGGAAAAGTCTGTTTACGGATCGTGAGGAAATGTGAAAAACCTGCGGGGCTACAATTTAGATCTGTAGGGGTGAGGGGGAGCACCAACATCGGTGGGCAGTAGCCTACATGTATATCATCACTGTCATGCAACAATCCTGTATCTTCATTTTTCCCGTTGTGGAAGTGTTTTTTTATATCGTGTGAGAATTTCGTGATGAATGGACCAATAGAAATGCTCCAAAATTCACTTCAGGTTTTTTGTTTGTTGAATTTTTCCCCTTTCCCTGCCAGTTCACCCGCCTATACATAGCTCCTCTCCTGGGTAAGGACTTAACATACGCCACCTTCAATACACGCAAAGTCAGCCACCGCCTCTTTTCAAACTGCTGCCCATGCGTCATCACCAGGCACCAGCTAACAGACTCCAGGTCAGGCCTCTGTCCACCGGCCCAATTGTGCTCTGTAGGACTCCGGCTGCTGATGGCAAAGTGGCATGACTTGAGTTTCGGTTGTGGTAGCACAGCCCCTTTTTAGACTGCTGAGCCACTCTGACCCCACTCCTTACCCTCATGATGGCTTATGCTTTTTAGGTCATTGGTAAAACACCATGTCATCAGGGTTAATAACATCATGTGTAGAGATGCAGTTTTAGCACCTAGCAACAGTTTCCCCTCGCCTGTCCATGAAATTCTTGGCTAATCAGGCATTTTCAGGCATGAAAGCAGACTGTTGCTGGTTCAAATCCCTCCACTGTACTGACCACATGCAAGGTGCACAGTGTGGGAGCAGCACAGCATCGCCAGCAGAGCAACTCACCTGGGGATCACCAGGATTATACAGTAAGACTTGAGATTTGAACCCATAGTGTACCCCTCTAGCCCACGCCTGGCATTATTAGGAAGCATGGTGCCAATAGGTTCGGGCACCTTTGCTTCAGAGAGTCCTATTCTATTGGCAGTACTTCTCCACAGGCCAGCAATCGGTGGGGTGGAAAGGGGTGTCCACAAACATTTGGACTCTACATAGTGTACCTGGAATCTGACGATGTGTGTGATGGGTGGGTTTTGAGCCTTTTAGCCTTTTACACATCGACACCATCCTGTGCTGGGTATCGGTACCAGGCTGATATCAGCAGAGGAAGGAATCTGCCTGTTGGATTTTCCGAGATTCTGAGGAGCGTATGTCCTTAACAGACAGCTGGATTGAGTACCCATAGGCAGTGACTGAGCTATAAGCCAGACCCATGAAAAAAGTGGGAAAAGGCTGGAGCTGTACTTGTATAGGCAGGGGATCTCCATGGTGACACGTCAGATTAGCGAATGGAAACTCTAGCTGAAGGAGAGCGAGCGGGCGAGCGAGTGTGAGTGAGGGAGCGAATTGACAGCTTTAGTTGATGAAACGGAGAACGAGAGCCAAGGAGTAACCAATCCTCCTGTAATCTGCTCCTAAAGCTGGCAGCCTGAGAGGCCTGGGGTTTTCCTGACGGTTCGGGCTGTGTTTTTTAACCCCGAAACCCCAGGACGGGCCCGAGCGCCCGCTCGCTGCTTTTTATTAGCTCTAATTGATTAAATGTGACCGCGCCATTCGTTTTTATGACTGCCCTCTGACCAGAGCGCAGCCCTCTCAAAGGAAGCGGTATTAGCTAAGCTGTGAATGAACGAGGAGAATAAAGTGTGGCGGTTTCTGTGGTTGAATTCTGGAATTGACGGAGCGATACAATGCAGGAACGTCGACCTCAGAGCTTTGCGGCAGGATTTTCCTTCAGATGGATCAAACCAGCTCATGCCATTTGTCTGACTGCTTGTTTTGGAAGTGCTGGAACGTTCCTTATTCAAGGGCAATCAATTCAGCTGAAGGCTACAGTTCCCTGGACGTGCGGGTCTAAGATTGTACCAGTAGCTTGGAAACACACCCTAGCCGTAACCTTAACCCACACTTGTGTAATGGACAAGGTATGATTTTTAGGTATGATCTTTAAGTATGAGTCTAAGTGCTGAAGAAACCTTGTATGGGAGACTCAGCGAATATGGTGAGACAGTACAGTAGGGAATTTCAGAGGCTGGTGTTCAGTCGAGTGCTCGCGATGGACCTTCACTGAGTATCTGAAGACAGGGAGTGGACACTGAGCTGTTTGAACACCCCAGAGCGGTGTCGGTCAAGCTGAACTGTAGTTGAACCTGGAAGGGTCCTGCGTTCGACCATTGCCACAGAAAGGTCAAAAGACTCTGGTCCATTGGTGGCTTTGCAGGCCAGCGTCAGGGGTTTTGAATCTGATGGGGATCACATGGCTGAACTTTCAGCATCATTCTGGATCATTTAAAGAACCTGTTGGCACTCCAAGAAAGACCAGGTGGGATGGAGTCGCAGTCCTCAAAGTCTTGAGATGGCTGGAAAGGTCCTGGAGGTGGGATCCCTAGAAGGAAAAGGTTGAGTTCTTCAAAAACCTGCATGACCAAGCTGAGAAGGAAAACCGGCTATCTACAACTACACCAAGGCCTTGTGCATCTTCAGGCGGAATGACCAAAGGGTTCTCGAAGGACACTGTGTAAAAGTAATTGATCTTCACCCTTTACTGAGTTGAAGGATTGCGTAATACAGCATGGAAGTTCTAAATAACCACACTATTGGCTTACTAAAGTCATTAGAAAGTGTGTCCAAAAACATTTGGCCGTACAGTGCACCTCCACTTTAGGTCCTTAGAGTTGCCACATCAGTAAATATATTGAGTTTTGAGCTGTCGTAGCTTCACTTGCGGAGCTGGGAGCACAACTAGAGGAGGGAGGAGGAGGAGGAGGAGGAGGAGGATTGTGGAAGCAGCTGGACTGATGCTGCTCTGAATGTCATTCAGGGGGTTTCCTAACTCCCCGTAGCCCCTTTTTATGCGCTGGGATTTTCACCCGATTATTGATGTCCGCAGAAGATCCAGTGTTTGTGAAAGTGACTGGCAGAGTCGTAACTGCGCTGTTATTCTTTCTCCCCTGCTGACCTTTCCATCCTTCCATGACTTTATGTGAGGGAAGGAGGGAGGGAGGGGGGGAGCAGGGAGCATGTGATTATAATGGTGGTGGTGACAAGTGAAGGAAAAGTGCTCAGCGCCACCTGAACCAGGTCGGATTTCCAGGAAACGGCTCCAGGAAACGGCAGGAAATTGAATTATTGGATAAAAACGGATCTATCATCCTTCAACCAAAGAGGCCCTGGACACGGAGCGATGGGGAGTCAACAGACAGTGCGGATCCCGTTCCCTATCCGATCTGTCGGCAGAGCCGTGATCATAAGAATGGACTTTATTTATTTATGCGAGTGGAGTTTATTCTAAGGCCGTTCCTGCAACTACAGGCACTTTACACTAAAAAATAAAGATGCTACGAAAGGTCTTTGAGCGATTCCATAGAAGAGCCTGTTTGGACTCCGTAAGGTCAAATTAGTAGAACCCCAAATTGTTCTTTATGCAGCCCAACCCGGTCCTATTCAGAGCCGAAAATGATTACTTGACGGCATCACTTATAGAACCCATTGTAGCACCTTCATTTTTGAGTGTAGGAGTTTAATTCTAGCAAAAAAAAAGATTTTTAGATTTTCAAAAGAGGGTCTTCACTATCGGACTACCTGATCCCTACATAAGGCTGTCATAACAACTGACATTAAGCTACACAAACATTTATGGTGCCATTTTTAGCTGAGCAAGTCATATGACTGCCAACGCCAGTTAACTCCCCTGTTCGTAGCTAATCCTGAGCCTTGCTGCTTTGCCATCAGCAGCCAGAGTCAGAGTGAGCACAATTAGCCGTGCTCTCTCTCCAGCTGGGTAGATGGCGCTCTCTCCCCTCATCGATCTCAAGCGATGTTGGCCAGCACAGGCGTCCGTTAGCTGGTGCGGTGGAGCCAGGGACCCGGCGCTTTCCTTAGAGTGTGTCAGCGTTGCTAGTGCTAGGGGTTAATTGGCAGAACCAGATTTGAAAAAATGGGTAAAAATTTAGCAAACAAATAAAATAAAATAAATAAATAAATAAATAAATAAATACTGGTCTTAAATGTGATCTTGAGGTCAGAAATCAGAGTCCGTGCCCCTCTCACAATACCCGAATCTCTCTTCAACTGTAGACTACAGCCAACCAGCCCAGACTCCGCCAGACTGACAATTGGAGCTTTAGCATTTTTAATGTGCCTTGTAAGAGAACCCTACATCCATGCTGCACTCAGATCTATCTAGAACTTGTAGAGTTACTAACAGAAGAGGCCGTGCAGTTTGCCGTTTATACTGAATAACAGTGTGACAGTCCTTCCCGTAAGGACATTTTCCCCCATTTTTGAGAATAAACAGCAAGCAGCATGGCCTGTTAGCTTAGCTTAGGAAGACTCAGGAAGTCCTGCACCGCCAGTCGTAGAAACACCCCCAACGGTTCTCTGCGCTGTTGTCCTTGTCCGCATCCACTACATACACTCCATATAGGAAAACAGCCGACCCTCAGGTGAGCATACCGGGTCACGTAATTTTGCTGCTTCGCGTTCACGTCCGTCAGATGGGGTCGTTAATTCTTCCGAAAGCTTGGCAGAAAGACCAGGGCGAAGTGCACATGTGCATTCATCTGCGGAAAATGAACGCGGCCTTTCGCTCCAAAGAAAACAACATGTTCAGCAAGGTGAATACACTCAGCGAATCGGAGGGGAGGGGCTGGGTTAGGGGGGGTTTAGGGAGGCCGCAGTCCTGCATGTTTAACCTCAGAAATCCTCGCTCTCGCACGACAACGCTTTCCACGCTCATGGAAAGATCTGCCGAGGACAAACGCGGGGCAAAGCCCGGCCATTAGCGCGCGCTAAAATGACTCCTCGTCCGTCGTAAGGCGAATTGCGGACATGGTAAATAAGGACGTCGCTTACAAACCTGTGTTATCATCAATCATTCTCCTTGCCCCCGCGCTGAGAACAGCACCAGATTTCATCACCGTCTGCTCTGGGTGGTTTGTTTGGCCGAAATGAAGAAATTTGGTAGCATTTTATTCCAGAAACAACTGCAGGCAGAGTCACTCATTTGACTTTGAGTAAATAGAGCGGGCGATTTGCCGCTCCCAGGCTGCGCAATGGAGATTAATTCTGTTTGTTTGGCTAATTGCTCTCGGTTTCGGCCGATTCCAGCGTCATTATTCTGAATTTGAGGTGACAACCGAGAACAGTAAAGTCCACGTGGGGGCGGCGGTGGCGGCGGCGGCAGCAGCTCTGCACGTTTTTCCTGGAACTGTGGAGGAACTTGGGGCCGTAGACAATCCCTTTCATGAGTTTATGAAGTCATTTCTTATAGGAAAGATGATGATTGTCTGTTTTCCTATAGAGCAGCAAACCTTTTTAATCATTTCTTTTTTTCTTTTTTTTTTATTTAAACAGCACCTTGTCCTTCCCTTTAACTAATGAAGTCCCTAAGTGACATTTATGGAACATCCTGGATGCGTCATAGGACAGTTTGTGAATGTGTGTACATGCAGGGGAGGCTTGGTTAGTGATGTAATATATATGCCATATAATATATGTATTATATATATCAAACTAAAATCTAGTGCTTAAAATGTATGGAATCAAATATGTAACATAAATGTAATAAAATGTTTTACATATGTACAACTGCATATATATTACATATAGCAATTGAATCACTGATAATATAGCTCTTATTATGTATGTAAGAAAATATGTAATATAAATGCAATAAAAAATATATATTATATATAACATATAGCATATGTATCATATATAGCAAACTAATATGTATGTAGTAAAATATGTAACATCAATGTAATAAAATGTATTACATATAACTGCATGTGTATTATATACAGCCATTAAAACACTAAAATACAGGATGTATTATGGATGTTTACATTCAGCAATCAAAACAATGATAATACAGCTCTTATGTATGTAAGAAAATATGTAATATGCAATAAAATGTATGTATTATATAACTGCATATGTATTATGTATAGCAATTGAATCACTTATAGCTTGTATTATATATGTAAAAATATGTAATATGTAATAATAAAATATATATATATATATATATATAACTGCATATGCATCATATATAGCAAACTACAATCTAGTGCTTAATATGTATGTAATAAAATATATTACATGGAACTGCATGTGTATTAAGTATAGTATGTATACTGTACATAATACAGTATGTCAAAACAATGATAATACAGCTCTTATGTAAGTAAGAAAATATTTAATGTGTATTAAGGTGTATGTATTATATATAACTGCATATGTATCATATATAGCAATTGAATCACTGCTAATATAGCTCTTATTATGTATGTAAGAAAATATGTAATATACACGCAATAATATATAGTGATTTCCAGCGGTTCACACACAGGTACTGAGTATCCAAATCCCAAGACCCTACCTCCTTCTGTGTGGTCCATAACCCCCACCCCCACACCCCCCCCCCCCTTCAGCCTTCATCTCACATCAACAATCCCCTATATTTCACAATTGCCTCAGTGTGGAGTCTTTCGTGACCCCTATCTCTAATCTTAACTCGATGAAAATGTACCATGAACGGCTCTGGCGACCGTCGTCGTCCCGCGCTCAGCTCATCAGCCCCCCTCCCCAAAAAAACCCTGTCTACCACAGTTGCAGTTTTGTGAAATTTCATGATTAGTCACGCCTGCACTCGCAAGTCGTTTTCAATGAACGCGTGTTGCACACGGCAGCGTGTAAAATCCTAATGGCGAAGCCGTGCAGTGATTCCTATCAGCCCACTTTCCCAATTACCACCCGGGATTATCGGCCCTGATCGCAGTTTCCACATTTTCCCCTGCCTCTGAGGTGGAAAATGAATTACACTTTGCAGAGCCATTTTCTAATATTGTGTGCCGGGTTTGCGACCTTTCCGTATCACATCGAGAAATACAGACATTCATGAAGGACGTAGGGAAACGTTGCAGCTGAATTTGTCTACACCACCAACCCACAGTTTAGAGAACTGCTCCCTTTCAGTACAGTATGATCAGCATTTCAGTCAGCCACAACATTAAAACCACTGCCCGGTGCAGCGAACAGCACTGAAGATCTGGGTCCAGTGGCTCCTGTCTGTCAAGAGGTGGATCAACATATTAGGCAGCATAAAAATCTGAGACACTTTGACAAGAACCGAACTGTGATGTTCTAGACGATGACTGGGTCAGAACATCTCCCTCCAAAACATCAGGCAGGTCTTGTGGGGTGGTTCCGGTCCCGGGGTGGTCGGTCAGCACCTACCAACAGGTTTAGGGCTCTGTGCCTTGTTATTTTGGTGACCTTGCTTCTTCTTATTTTTTCAGTGACGCTTCTGTATTTCTCAGCTTGTCCAGAAAAGTGTGTCTGTCAGAGATGGCTCAAAGTGTGAACTGCACTTCCCTACTGTAGGAGGAGCTCAAGAGCAAGACATCCAGATTCTCCATAACGCTGCTTTAGACTTCGAGACTCAGAGTTACGAGGCTCGCCGTATAAATCGCTGTAGAAATGCGTAGGCGTAGACTTCAGAGGTTAGATGTTACCATAGTAACTATCCGGACAGATGCTGTAATGTCTGATACTATGACAGTTGATGCTGCATGCTAATTCACAGCCACATCACAAACAATGTAGCTTTACAGAGACCCGGGTCCAAGCACAAGCCATTGGTGACCGTAACAAAAGAAACTCCCTCAACCTTGTGAGGAACCAAGACTCAGAAGGGGAACCCAAAACAATGGTGACCTGACCCTGTTGTAATGATCCGGACTCTGCCTAGTCACGTCGAGTCCTCCACAACTCCTGAGCTGCTTTCCTGGAAAGCAAAATACGAAACCTGCTTGTTGAAGTCCCGTCCTATGGAAACGACCCCAATCTCAACCTTGGGCCATATGTTTTTAGAAACCTCTCTAAATACAGAAACAGGAGGATGTTCAGGACGTGATGAGGCCGGACACTCCGAGCCCGGCTGGGGACGCGTATCCGCCGCTAATCAGCCCTCGGTTTCGCCTGTGAATCTGGCCTGTAAACCTTCCAAATGCAGACCATCCGCCCACAGCTCCCCAGCGCGCACCTGCTCATGAGGCCGAGCTCCTCCGATCTGAGAGCGGGCTTTGTTTCCATCTCCCTCTCGCCTCGTGCCTCTTCCCTTCCTGCCTCCGCACAAACACGCATCCCTGTTATCTAACCCCGCCGCACGAATGCAGCAGGCTTCGAAAAACATTTACCGTATGTCTACCTCGCAGTCGGCAACAAAACAGTCCCAACGGAGGCAATGCTTGGAGGAGGGGAGGAGGACGGGAACGGAGGGATCCAGCTTTGATCTGAGGCAGATGTTTCTCCGGCCCAAACCAGTTGTTCTTCTCTTCCCTGCCCAGAGAGGCTCCCGTGGCTGCTTCCCGCGTTTCCGAGGCAGCTGCTTCGCTGGGGGCAACCCATTTAAGAAATGGAAACACTGCGAAAGAATCACTCCTAAGCCTATTGGAGACTTAGCCTTCAGCTAATACGCCACGTTTGTTTAAGGAACAAGAGGATCAATTTGGAGCGTAATGTTGAGTTGAGGTTTCTGGACGGGTGACAAGGCCCTGGAACACTCAGAACACTCAGATTTTCTAGGAGCAGCCCAGCACAGCTAAGAGAAATGGCATTTGAACAAACACCTAAAAAAAGGCCATTTGATGTTGCAGTGCTTTTCCTTTTTTCCACCTAAATAGCTTGGGAACCTGCGAAGATGGAGAGATGTTTGTTCTGAAAACACAGAGGTCCGGGACACACTGCTAAAACAACAGAATCCGTACGCCCGTGCATCGGCCGCTCTGTTTAGCTTTCAGCATAACATGACAGAGGGTTGTTATCAGGGGCATAACATCCTTTGAAATATGCTTTAGGCCCTCTTTTTATTTCTGTAGCACGCCTAAACACCAAGGAGTATGGTGTGGGTGGTTGAGGGGGGTGGGGGTGGTTGGGAGTCGCTGCCATATGTACATTACCACATATATATTGTGTCGTAAAAGCATGGCACGATGATGTATCGCTGCCAGACTCAAATCTGCGAGGGAATGGTGTGTAAACAGACAGAGAATAATAGCCTCCGAAGCGTTTAACCACCAGATCCCGAGACGAAATTGGGAAAGTGCTCTAAACAGTGCAATTGCACCACATTCCATTCGTCTACACATCCCTCTGCGTTCTGCAGACGTATTAAGGATATTTTGCCGTTGGAACGTGCGTAACGATTTTTTAGTTTTTTTCTTGCCGTGGTGATTAAAGATACAGAGGGCCAGGGAGAGGTCAGACCTTTTTTTTCCTTTCTTTTCTTTTGTGAGATGGTAATGATGGTTGGGTTGAAGGGTGATCTCTGACGGAGGTAGCAGAGTTTATGTTAGAAGGCCGGTTCAGATAGAGGGCAGGAGTTTGTGGTGGTGTGTGGTTGGATAAAGAAACCTAGGGGGAAAAAGTGGAGGAGGACAAAAAAAAGAGAGACTCCACAGAGTGACTTCTTTAGGTTAAAATATGGGCAATGGATGCCTGTGGAAAGCAGGAATGAGGATACTCTGCAAAAAATTGCCATCTCCATAGTGGAAACATCTAGTCAATATAGGGTAAACGTACCTATTAGGTCCACCAGGATGGACATCGAGACCTTTTCAGAGCATAGGACAGCAGACATGATAAAATAAAGTAAAATAAAGTGTTAAATGTCTGATAAAGATAATAATTGAACTTCATTTAACTGTTTTGGGGTTTTGGGATAGTTTACTTTTACCCTACTGTCCTTTACCCCACTGTCCTTTACCCCACTGTCCTCCACAGTGTATGATAGGACTAATTATGTGTCTCATTGTTAAATAGATTTTAAAACGATTTTGTCTTCTTAGGGCTGCAAAAATATTGAATTAGACCTCCTCAGATCTGTCGAATTTCACACCGTTAGGTTGTTGTATGTTGGCTGACCTTGGCTGTTGGGTCACCCAGTGTGCCATTACCCTGCAGCTCTTCTGTATTAGATACTTTTAGGCGGTGTTCATAAAACTAAGGCTACGTTCAGACAGCAGGTAAAAGTGGCCCAAGTCCGATCTTTTTGGTCGGATGTGACTCCGATGTGTTATCAACACGCTGAATCTGACATTTTTGCTTCCGATTTGGGCCCACTTTTATATGTAGGGTTGAACTCCACTTATCTGGGAATTTCTGTGTCTGAATTCCTGTTTCAAGTTTTAAACACTGAATGACATCAAATGTTAACCATGTTAACCAGTGACATCACATCCTTAACCACAAATGCCTAAGGTTTAAGTCTAAGACCTAATGTAGATGTAACTGTTCCGGAACTCAGAGCTCAGGATCAGCTAGGTGTTTCTTGATGACTTTGAGAAGATCAATTCCAAAGGTTTCAGCCGTGCTGTTCTGCCATGGATCCCATTCTTCCCCAGTGTTTTCCCCAATGATTGAGTCATGAACGCTGACCTTAGCCGAGGCACTAGAGACCTGCAGTTCTTTAGGTGTTGTTATTGGGTTTTTTGACACTTCCTGGATGACTTTACGCCTTGTTCTTGGCGAGATTTTGGAAGGGCGTCCACTCCTGGGAAGATGACTACTCTTCCAAACTTTCTTCATTTGGACAGTACAGCTCTGATTGTGGTTTGGTGGAGCCCTGAAGTCTTGGAAATGGCTTTAAGCCTTGTCCAGACTGATTGGCATCCACAGCTTTTTTTTCTCATTTTTTCTGTGGAATGATGTGCCTGACTGGACAACCAATGTGCTGCCAAGTTCACTCTGGTTGAAAGGCCCAAATATTAGATTTTGATTGGACAGTACTGGAACAAATCAAGACTGGTTGTTGGCTGAAGCTCTCGCACTGGTTACTAATCACTGATCCTGATGAACTCTTCAACTCGGTGGCATTACCCGGTGGACAAACACCCGATCATTCCTGAAGATCACGTAATTGATACCTAGCACTCCAAAGCCAGATTTGATCTATATAGTCAGTCTGACTCGAGACTCGAGTCTTGAGTCTCTGGGGTCGAGTCTCGAGTCCCTCCCAGATACCATTCCCATGTGGGGCCTGTATGGGTAGCCTAACAGGGAAACAAAGAGTTTTGTCCATGGGTTCCATGTTGGACCCGCATACGGATGCCCACCAGTGCCTCCAGTGATGGGACTAGGAGGAGTTAAACATGGGCCCCATCTGTGTTCAATACTGCTCATGGGGCTTAGATGGTATCCATGTGAGATTAGGGTGGGCTGTAGCAATGGGGCCTATTTGGAAAGCCCAACACATGTACAGACCCGCTCAGAGCCCATACCCACCTGGGACCCACCTAGCCTACATTCCACCCTTGTGAGAGCCCCACATGAGCATGTTGACTGGGCTGGGATGGTAGTCCAGGTTTAGTCCCGAATCTCTGGACTGTGAGTCTCCATCATATCCTGAGTTCTGTTGAGTCCAAGTTGTGTCTTGAGTCTCTGGGTTGATAGAAGTTCCTGTAATACCTGTATATGATATTATACGTATTTACTGTTTATAATTTTTTTCCTCACTTGCCAAGCTATACATTTTTGCAGTGTTTAGACCATGGATGTGTTCATCAAATGATTCCAAATTACTTTTCGATTTGTCATTTCTTCCTTTCCTCCTCCTCCTTCTTCTTGAGAGTAGCTTACAAAATACATAAACACTGCAAAGTACTCTGCGAATCCGCAAGGATTTATGACCGAAGAGACAAGAGCTCAAGAGCTTTAACATGGCTTGATAGCATCTTTCTTGATTTCTAGGGAAATTCCTCTCCTCCTCTTTCAGTAACGCTTAGTAGCAGCGTTTCGGCCTCTGTACGGCATTCCTGGCCTGATTACACATTACGAAGATATGAAACACGTGCAGAAATGTGAACAAGAAACCAAAATATGGATCTTAATCAGGCAGCTGTTTAGAGCCTGGACAGTGTGTTATGTTTGATTTCTTCCGCTCCTCAAATGCTGGTTGTTAAGGTCACCAGCTGCAGACCACACCGGGGTGCTCTGGTTCTCACACCATAGCTGTTGGAATCAGAGCCTCAAACCTGATCTCTCCAGCAAAACTGTTCAAGATGACAGCAGCTCACTTGCCTTTGGGAGACCCCTGAACCACGTTCAGGTGGAACCTTTATCTCCTGTATCTCCAAAACCTGGTTGCAAATATTTGTGGACATCCCTTCTAATGAATGCATTTAGGATGCAATAGGACTCTCTGAAGCAGATCATCATCATGAACCTGTTGGCACCATGCTGCCCAATGCCAGGTGTGGGCTAGTAGAGGGGTATAAAGAGCCCCCCAGCATTGAGGAGCTGTGGAGCAGTGGAAGAACTGTGTTCTCTGGAGTGATGGTGGAGGTGCTCCATCCAGTATGTTTAGGATGCGTTGGGGATTAGGTCGGGTGGTGATCATCATCATCCAGCATCCTAGAGACAGTTACTCCTTTCTTCTTAATACCCTTGATTTTGGATGAAACTGTGAACAAGAAGGTGTCCCAATACTTGCGTCAATACATACATGGTAATTCTGACTGCGTCCAAATACTTCAGTTCCCATAGAATGCCATTTGCGCGGTCTGGAGGCTGTAATCGTTCAAGGTTGTCTGAAGAATCCCCACATTTCAACTTTCAGAAGTGGACTTTGAGTCTGAACGTGTGAATTTCCAATTCCGAAGACCCCCTCAATGTACAAAAACATTTCATATACTTTCCCTTTCTGTGAGAAAAAGATATTTACTGTGATTGAGGAACCTCTTGAGGGTTGGCTCTTGATATAATATCTTCGCTGTCGAGACGGTTATCTCCAAACAAACGCTCAGGGGAAAGATCTAAATCAGACTAGTGTTCATTCCACAACAGTTGTAACAAAGCATGGCAGAACTATTGACCTTTAACATTCGCTCTGCCAAGCCCTAGGTTTCCTCGGCTGCACGGTATATCACGCGAATATGAGATAAAAGTGATAAATGCGGCCTTTCGCCGTGTTTGTAGAGGCAGCGTGGAATAAAGGAGCATTGTGCTTGAAGGTAGCGCCTGCCGTTTTGTTTTTGGCCTATTTTGGCCCGCGTCGAGGAGCTGAAAGGGGAACTGAGGCAAATGATCCCCCCTTGATTCTCCGGGTGAACCCATCACTGTGGCTCCTGAAAAGGATCTGACAGGCCGTGGCTCGGCGGCGGAATACTACTTTTCCATCTCTCCTCAGTGACAGCCAGCCGGGGAGCCCTTCCATCAGCCGCGCTCAGTCAGTGACTCATTCTAACCCTGATACATTGCACAAATAAAAGGCTCTCCTCAGCAGGGATGAGACATCATACTGCGCGATGATCAGTGGCCTGTGCCAGAAGGCCTGAGCTCTTTTGGATTTTGGAACCGATAAGATAGGAAGAACACGGTTATGGAAAAGAGGCTTTGAAGAGGCTTAGGCGGCCTAAACCGGGGCCGTATCGCATCTAGCTCCAGCTTCGAGCTTCTAGCTCGCCTGCGTATGGCCACCATCTAGCCTGGCCAATTCATCAAGCCCAGCCAGAATCTCGTCTAAACATAACTAAAGTGGCCTGACCCTGCACTCTGAACCGAGACGCTGAAGGCGATTCCTCTCCACACTGAAAATATACAAGAGCGTTTGAAGTGCTTGCTGTGAAACCTGATAAGAGGTTAGCCTATAGAAAGGGAGTGTGTGGGAGGCTACCAAAGCGCACTGAGGCTAAATGCATCTGTCTCAGACCTGACGACCACGGCCGGCCATTAGTACCCATGCGTCTGAAGTGTGAGAGAAGGCCTGAGCCTGCGGTGATCCACCCAAAAGCTGTAGGACAAACAGAAGCCATATGGCTCGTCGCTGAGGGCGCTCATCCATGCCGTAATGTCAGCGCTGTTTAGAGAGAAGGAGATGGACTGGAATGTGGAGGATACGTTATCTGTTGAAACAGTCGGGCTGTTGACAGGACCCTGCACCAAAGGCACCAAGCAGTGGGGAAGAGCCGATAAGTGCAAGTCCAGTTCGCGTCTTGAATCTTTGCGGTTGAGTATTGACTCTCTGGAGGTTGAGTCTTGAGTCTTGGGGGTGCAAGTCAGTGTTGAGTCTTAAGTCTGGAGTGTGAGTCCAGTTTGAGTCTTGAGTCTCTGTGGTGCGAGTCCATTCAAGTCTTGGTTCTTTGAGGTTGAGTATTGAGTCTCTGGAGGATAAGTCCAAGTTTTGTCTTGAGTCTCTGGGATGTGAGTCTGAGTTGAATCTTGAGTCTCTGGGGTGTGAGTCCAGTTTGAGTCCTAAGTCTTTGAGGTTGAGACTCTGGGGTGCGAGTCCAGTTTAAGTCTTGAGTCCAAAGTCTCTGTGGTGCGAGTCCATTCAAGTCTTGGTTCTTTGAGGTTGAGTATTGAGTCTCTGGAGGGTAAGTCCAAGTTTTGTCTTGAGTCTCTGGGATGTTAGTCTGAGTTGAATCTTGAGTCTCTGGGGTGTGAGTCCAGTTTGAGTCTTAAGTCTTTGAGGTTGAGTATTGAGTCTCTGGAGTGTGAGTCTGGGTTTAGTCTTGAGTCCCTGCAGGTTGAGCCTTGAGTCTCTGGGGTGTGAGTCCAGTTTGAGTCTTAAGTCTTTGAGGTTGAGTCTTGAGTCTCTGAGTTGAGTCTCGGGGGTGCGAGTCCAGTTTGAGTCTTAAGTCTTTGAGGTTGAGTCTTGAGTCTCTGAGTTGAGTCTCTGGGGTGCGAGTCCAGTTTGAGTCTTGAGTCTTAAGTCTCTGGAGTGTGAATCTGGGTTTAGCCTTGATTTTCTTAGGGGTTGAGCCTGTGGTTGAGTCTTGGGGGTACAAGTTAGTGTTGAGTCTTAAGTCTCTGGAGTGTGAGTCTGAGTTGTGTCTTGAGTTGTCTTGAGTCTGGAGTATGAAGCAAAGATGATTCTGTAGTTTCAAGAGTGAGTCAGATGAGTCTTGAGCCTCAGGAGTGAGAGTCCAGGTTGAGGCTTGAGTCTTTAAGGTTCAGTCTTCAATCTCTGGAGTGAGAGTCCAAGTTGAGTCTTTGAAGTGTGACTCCAATTTGACTCTTGAGTTAGTAAGTTGCGAGTCCAAGTTAAGCCTCAAATCTCTGGTGTGCAAATCCTAGTCTCAGCTCTTTGGGTTACAAGTCCGAGTCAACTCTCAAGTCTCTGAGTTTTCAAGTCAAGTCCAAAGTCTAACGACATTTAGCCGATGCCCTTATTGGTAGCGACTTGCAAAAGTGCTTAGTCATTCTCTCAAAATATCCAAAGCTATAGACCCTAAATTTAAGGTACGTTCAAGCTTTAACCCTGCCAGTCACGATCCACACAGTAACCCTCACCCAATTCCTCAATTCCTAGAACCTGAACATAGAAAGAACTAGCCTGTACACATTTGGGAACTAATGTCTTCTTTGATCTCCAGCATTAAGGTTGATTTTAGGGCAAGTTCAGGTTTAGTTGGTCATGTCTCTGAGGACATTCACGGTAGGGCAGGTTAGCCTTGGCCTACATACTAAAGCATGTTGCTTGCAGCTGTAGTTTAGGCAGTACAGGGCACCGAAAAAAAGGAATAATCAAAGACGACAAGGCCCTGCATTGTCTTTACAGTTACACAGCTCTGAGACCGGAGATGCCATAGATCAAAGATCCAGTCACCTTGGACCAGAAGTGTCATGAATCACCTGGAACCAAGGAGGCAAGTTTAATGTGGACTCCAAAAGACATGGTTTACCAAGCTCCAAGTGGAAAGACCATTAACAAGAGTAATATTGTTTATGTACACTGTGAGTCCGTGTGTGTAAATTAATTGAGATTCTGCCGCCGCAAAGTTTCTCATCTGGCCAGAAGGGCGATCGTTGCTGTTTTCATTTCCATAAAGCATTAGTGAGAAGGAACGTATGCGTGAAAATGAATCTGTTAAGATGAATATTCGGCTTGGCTTACCGTTCAAGCTTCCATCCCATTACAAGCCTCTCCACTTCTCAGCACAAATGTTCCTCATTTTCTTGGCAGCGAGTAAGGAAACAATGTGCTCCACTGCCTCGGAGAACCAGAGAAAGAAATTGGGGGTGGGGGTGGATATACATAACTCCGCGAAGACCATTGTGGCGTTATTCTAGGTAATTGCAATTTCGCGGCCTTAGGAAAATACAATCACTGTAATTGCAAAATTAAAAAATAGCCATATTTTAATTGCTTGCAGGCTCCTTGGAGATGGAGTGATATTTCAGCTGCCTGTTTCCCACCACACAAAGTGCTCTAAGTGTTTAAGTCAAATCTCTCTGACGGGTCTGAGGCGCGGTAATCAAGCCACCTGGCCTGCTTCTGGTTTACTCCAAGAGCAACCATGCCTTGCAGAGTTGCACCCACTGGAAACCACTGCTTGCATGGCTGACCTCATCCTCTGTTTTCCCAGAGTCCGGGGTAAGTACGAGGTGGACCTAACGCACGTTTGTCTCGCAAACAGAAGGTCGGAAAGGCCTGAACGTGCAGCGCGGCTCTGGAAACTCAAGTCCGAGGGGAAGGGATTTATTAAAACTTTAGGGACGTGCCGTTATCAAGAGTGAGAACCGACACTTAGCCCCAATAAAAAGGACAAGCAGGATGTTTAGTATAGACACCCTTCCAGTCCCGTCGGTTTGTCTGGTTTCGAGTTCGACTTCTTGTACCAGAACTCCTGGAAATGGTGGAAAAAAAGAAACCGAGAAGGAAAAGTTTGGAGGCTTGGAAGCGTCGCCTGGCTACTGTTCAGAAGAAGTGCACTGCAACAGCTTGGACATGTAATAACACGCGTCAACGATATTGAAAACAAAAGGCGTGCTACTGCTGCTGACCAACTCTCTCGGCCTCGCTGTTTACATCAGCCAGACTGTTCCCGCTCATTTAGCGCTCTCCATTCAGGAGGGGAACTGTCACATTTTTCAGCGCGTCCTCAGAGTTCGCGTAAACGCTGGGAATGTTTAGAGAAGAAGAAAGAAAGAGGTCTTCCCCACGTCTTCCACAATCCAGGGCAGTTAATGAGGGGAATTTGTACTCCTTGATTTTTGGCCTCTTGAAGGCAGCAGTAGTTTGTGGCGTCTGAAGGAGGGGAATTCTCTGGCTTTTTGAAGCCTCTTTTCCCTTCAGAACTTGCTCCGAAATGCTAATCTACTAAACACGCTTATAAATCAGAACCATATTTCCTTCCATAAAGAATCATGTTTGTTATTTTGTTTGCCTAATTTCTTTCTCAATTGGGTTCTGTCAATTAACCCACCTATTCGTAACTCCCACTAGCACTAGCAATGATCCCGACACTAGGGGGCTAAGGACTTAACCCATGTCTCGATGTCCAATACATGTGAAGCCAACCATCTCCGGGGCAAGCGCTGTGTCCCCAGCTCTACCGCACCAGCTACCAGATGTCTGCACCGGCCAACATCGCTATAAGGGTGTTAGGAGCGCTGGCAGTGCATTAGACCACTCAGACCATTTAGAGGTTGAGCAAGAGGTTGCTCACATTCATCTTTTTTATGAAAATGCTTCTTTATGGAACTATCGGTTTAATCATCAAAATATCAATCATCGGTTCCTCTGGCATTTCTCAAAGAATCCTTGGTAGCACCAAGGGGTTAGGGTTAGGGTTTAGATGATTGAACCTTGCATTCTTGAGCATTTGGAGGTACGTGGCTAGTTTGGCTTTCCCAGTTGCTCTGTCAAATCTTACTCTTCCTAATCAAACGAAACAAGGAAGGACGGCCTAAATCGAGAGAACGCCAAGTCGGACCGTCACTGGGTCTCAAGGGCAGATCCGAAGATCTTGCAGTGAGCTCAAAGTGTCGGAGCGAACCTTTCTTTATTTCCAACAGCAGACCAGACGGGACGGATACGGGCCGAATCGAGTCTACATCTGAAGCGCATTTAGCGCATCTGAGCGCTCATAAAACTGTAAAAGCACAATCAGTGAGCCACTGCTCCTCCGCGGTGTTCAGAGTAACCATATCTCTCCTACCAGGCAGCGCTAACAGACTGCGTAGCGTACAGTGGGAGGATATTAAAGCCATGTGCACAAAGGAGCCCTGGTTCAAATAACCTGTAATCGAGGCCCAGTGCTCAGAAACCTTCTTACCTTCTGAAGTCTTCTGAAGAATCAATGAACTGAGAGGCTAGTCCTCGCAAAGTCCTTCTGCTGAGGCAGGGCTGCTCATGTTATTTGTGAGTAATGCCAAATTAGATGCCCGTAGTGGCTGCTTGGTATACATTGAGGCATGATGTAACGTGAGATTGAATCCAGGTGGGCTACTAGAGAATGGGTTGCCCATTTCCTACAAGGTCAGTCCGAGCAGGACCGCACATTTTGGGAGGTCTGTACGAGCTCCTAATGTGTGTGTTATCATTTGATGAGCCTCCGTCTTGTGGTTCAGTGCCCGTGTCAAACACAATCCTCCGACTGAGTGGATGTGTATTTAGGCTGGTCCCACTCCAGACCGGGCCCTGTCCTCTCCACTTTGCCTGTGAATAGATGAGTTCTGATTGGAAGCAGCAGGCGTTTCACAGACAGTTGGATGCTATCAGAAAACATCGTCGCTGTGCTCAGCTGGAACATGTACGCTGCGAGGCAGTGCTTGGGGAATGGCTGTAGAGTTTACTGCTGTTGTACGGCAGCATTCTCACGTTGTATGGGCATATACAGCATGGAGTGCTCAGTTCTCATAACAGTTTCGGTTGTGTTAAACAAAAGACCTCAGGTCTGCGTTCGCTGTTGTAATGGACTTGGCCTTCTGGGTGGCCCAACTGTCTAAGCGTAGGTTTGATCATCAGGTGATGCCACAGCCATTTCTCACCTCACTCTCTTTGGGTGGGTGGGATGGACCTTCCTCTTTCTTATCACTTAGCATGACGCTAGCCAAGTAGGGCATCTGTTAACTGATGTAGCGGGATTAGCATCGCTCTTCAGCTTCAGTGGTGCTGCATTAGTGGTGGTTTGAACAGATGTGGTGGCGGTTCATATGGACCTTGCCGGCCTTTACCCCTAACAGTGCTGGTAACATTGTGGGATAGTGGGACCAATGGACAGTGGTTGGGAATTGAAAAGGACTAAATTAGGGACATAAAATACTGAATTACTGGCAGATACTGCAGTATTTCACATTACAAGCCTACAGGTATGCCTTCCTGTGTAATATAGGATCACTGGCAAATATTTCAACACTATAACTCTACTAGAAGTTTCCCAGTGTTTGATTGGTTGGTTTTTAAGTATAAAAAACAAATGGAATTCTTTCAAACTCATATAAGCCAGCAAGGACCCAACTAACACTAATTACATGCCTATAAACAGGCCAAATGATCATAGTCGTGGGAAAATAAGTTATATATTGATATAAATTTGACTGGACTTTTTAAATTAATGATTAAATTGCACCAGTACCCCTCTGATTGGCAAAGGAAAAGGGAATAAGGGTAAATCTCCTGGCCATTGAGATGTTTAATGAGTATGTTTTGGGTCTAATTGAAAATCTAATCATGTTTTCACTCTGGGAAATACTTGTGGAGTAAAAGTACTACTGTGTTCAGTTTCAGCAATACTTAAAAAAATTATTGAATGTTGCCTTTTAAAACACTCAATTCCCACAAAAAGAAATGCAATGAAACATTTTACACACCTTCCACTCACCTTTTAATGTCTTTGGCTGGCCAAATCTGAAAACCTGCCTCATGACTATCATCATGAGAATAGTGAGTCAGAATAATAAGTTATTAATAATAATCAGAATCAGAATCAGAATCAGAATCTCTTTATTTCACCAAGTATGTTACCCATACAAGGAATTTGTCTTGGTGAGAGCAACACGTATGACAAGTAACAAAGAAACACAGAACACAGTCTTAAACTAAAAGAAAATTACACTAAACAATAAATAGGGTAGGGGATAAATTAAAAAAAGTAGAAAGTACTAAAGGTAATAAAGGTAATAAAGAGCTGAAAGATGTATTTACAGAAAAGAAAAGAACATCTGTACAGGTGTGCAAATAGTCATAGTCATAATAATAATAATAATAGTAAGTTAACAACAACAATACTACTACTATTAATAATAATGAAACAATAATAATATGTCAGAATAAAGTCATAAAGTCTAAATTCTGAACAGTTGGTTAGACTTTCCTTCAAAGTGGCGTTCAGCCCTCCTTACCTTAGGTGAATTTGGGGTTACAGGATTATGGCAGTTTCTGAACTAATTATAATAAATGTTTTTTCTGTTTCAGTACTATTTAAGTAAAAGTAGTTCTTAAGTACAAGCCTTCAAGAACATTGCCAAGCCCAGTGACAAGTAACAGGTATAGTTACTCCAGCCCTGATCAAAAAAGTACACACCCAAACCCAACAATGTATGTAAGTACATGGACCTGAATACGGAACTGGTTACTACCACCTTGTACTATGTAATGAAATATATTACTATGTAATTACATTCAGCATACATGCAAACTAAAGGGTTTCAAGGGTCCTGCGGTCTGGTAGAGACAACTCACATGATAGAACCTGGATGAAACTGGTGAACGTACTAATAAAGATGCTTGAAATGGTTCTTTGAGCAGTTTCTTAGAAGGACCACTTTAGGTTCCATGAAGAATGAACTATGGTTTTAATGGACATGTCTGAGTGTAAATACCCTTTTAAAGGTCCAAAAAACCTTCACTTGCTGTAAAGGTTCTTGAAGGCTGCATCACTCACACGGTTCTTTTTGGAGCCATAAGTGGTTCTTCTATGGCGATGCTCAAAGAACCGACAGTGTACAGTGATAAATGTTCTTTGGCTGTTCACATGGATTCGGCGCCACTGCTAAGGTCAAGGTACCCTTTCATGAGATGCACTCCGCCGTCATTGGTGGACGTGTCTGTGTACTTGGTAGAAAGTGCAGTAATCGCGTGTTAGTGTGTGCGTGAGTGTGTGTTGATGTGTTTAGGTAAGGGCTCTCAGGGACTCGGAGAGTCCAAAGTGATCTTTTTCGCCCAGGAGTAAAATGGAAGGGAGCTGCTGGAGGATTAGTTTGTGTGAGGTATCTGTTCCACCTGTTGGCCATTACGCAGCTGAAAACCATTAAAACTCTACCACCTTCTTCAGACGTGAGCAGAAAGGCTGTCCGAGAGTTGGGGCGACAGTCGCAGGAACGCGACGGCAGCTGGTGCAAGTAGATGGTGTTTATTCTAAAAGCAAAAAAGAAAACCCAACAAATGTTGAACTTGTGAGGCTCGAGACAAAAAAGCTGAACTAATTCCCATTGGCTCAAAACAGCTGTCTGCTGCAGCGGCGGGGAGACCCAGAAGTTTCCGTCAGTCCGTTTTTTCCCCCCCGACATCACACGGCACTGCAGGCAATTACAACACCTAATACAAATTCGGAAAATAGAAATACGGCGTGCTGAGAAAACAAAGCATCCATCACTGACAGCACTGTGATTGTCCAGAGCGCAAGTACAACCACACATGCATGTCCTGTCCTGGTATTGTGCTCCTATAATGTAACAAGTGTATATTTAAGTGTGTCTGCAAAATAAGACGTCCCAGTGTATTTTATTTATAAGCAACAAATTCAGATATTTGGCAACCCACCTTAAAAAAGGGTGGGTAAAATACACTTAGCTGGACCAGAAAAAGCCTTATTATGAGGGGAAGGTCTGTCTCAGCCCGAGAGGCCTCAGAAAGCCTCTAAACAATAGAACAAAGCAGTCATTCTGACATCGAATCCAGGGAAACCAGGACTGCCAGCGGCAGTTCAGGAAACCTCCAAGCCACGATGTAGAGTTACTCCAGCGGTGGGTCAGCAAACCTCCAAGCCACAATGTAAAGTCACTCCAGAGGCAGTTCAGGAAACCTCCAAGCCACGATGTAGAGTCACTCCAGCGGCAGTTCAGGAAACCTCCAAGCCACGATGTAGAGTCACTCCAGCGGCAGTTCAGGAAACCTCCAAGCCACAATGTAGAGTTACTCCAGCGGTGGGTCAGCAAACCTCCAAGCCACAATGTAAAGTCACTCCAGAGGCAGTTCAGGAAACCTCCAAGCCACGATGTAGAGTCACTCCAGCGGCAGTTCAGGAAACCTCCAAGCCACGATGTAGAGTCACTCCAGCGGCAGTTCAGGAAACCTCCAAGCCACGATGTAGAGTTACTCTAGCGGCGGGTCAGGAAACCTCCAAGCCACGATGTAAAGTCACTCCAGAGGCAGTTCAGGAAACCTCCAAGCCACGATGTAGAGTCACTCCAGCGGCAGTTCAGGAAACCTCTAAGCCACGATGTAACTATCCTGAATAGAAATGGTACCCCAATCACAGGAACACTGTATAGAATACTATTATAGGGAACCAAAGTGGGTACTGAATGGAACATAAATGACCTTTGAGTCACTGTTCTCTAAAAAACATTATGAAAGGGAACAGAAATTATCCCCTAAACTAGAACACTGTATAGAACACTATTATAGAGATGCAGAGTCACTTCGTCTGTGGGCCCAAGAATCTCTGAGCCACAAAGTAGAGTCACTCCAGCGACAGGCCTGGAAACCTCCAAGCCACAAGGTAGAGTCACTTTGTCTGCGGGCCTAAGAATCTCTGAGCCACAAAGCAGAGTCACTCCATCGGCAGGCTTGGGAAAACTCAGGGTAGCAATGTAGACTATGGATAACTGTATGGTTAGCCCAACTGGAAACCAGAAAGGTTTGCCCATTGATTCCATGTTTGCCCCACATTTGGATCCCCACCAGGATTGGTGATGGGACCAGGAGGGGTTTGACATGGCTTCCATTTCGGTTGTACACTGCACACAGGGCCTAGATAAGGACTCATGTGCGATTAAGTTGTGCTGTAACGGTGAAGCCTATTTGGTCCTGGTAACCCACTTGGGACCCATCTAGCCCACATTCCACCCATGTGAGCGCCACATGAGCATGCTGGATGGAGACTGCGATGCTATTGATGCTATTATTGGCTGTAGGTGAGGCACTGCTTATTTTTCTGACGTTTATTGACGTTTTTACAGGCAGAACTCGTTTGTCATGAGCTTTATCACAACCATACTGCAACACTGCCTGAGGTACCTTATGTCAAAACTGACCAAAGCAACCTTCAAGGCAACTATCGCTTGTTGGAATACGCCTTTATAAATGTTTCACAATGAAATGCTTATGTTTAGGGATCATGTAGCCTTGCGAATGGTGCCCCTTCTGTAAAACGTCCCCTTAAACTCTTGTTGAATATGAACATTTTAAGCTTGTCCCTAGTCCATGTGCTTCAAGTAGAGACTTGTACACTGTTGGTGTGCTAAACCATCTGGACAGAGGTCCTCGGCGGTGACTCTCAGTGAGAGGCATGGCCGAGAATGAGCATCGGTAGCCTTGGTGGGTTCGGTTTGAAGTCTCATCTGTGTCCATACCTTGTCCATGTTTTTCTTTGGCCCTTTTCTACGTCTCACAATATTTTTCCTTCTCCACTTATAGCTGCCCGTTGGCAGGCTCTCGCCTCACTTCAAAGGCGCTCTGTGTATGTTTGCTTAATCCCTGCTCTCCGCGGAGCCGCTGTTTTCCCTGCCATTACTGCCGCGAGTGTCGGAGGGGCCCGAGCAGCCGGGCCTGGCAGTCTCAGCCTCTGCCTCCTTCCCCGGAGCGTCGGGCCGCTGAGCCGCCGTGGTGCCACCCTGCCCCGCCAGCCTCCAGCGTTCCGCAGGCCTCCTCTGCTGTAATAACTTCCTGTGGGCCTGCTCAGATTAGAGGAAGCTGTACAAACACAAGCGCTTCGTATTTGAAGAAGTCCGAAAGGGAGGCCACGCCACGAACAACCAGGAGCAGGTGAGTAAACGAAGCAGCATAAAATGACTTCCTGCTCCCAAAGGGAAGTGACATGGGGTGAGGGAGGCCAGCGGGGTTGACGCAGTGTTTGTGGACGCCGTTTGACGGGGGATTCTTTAAGCTGCGGCCGACTGTGAATATGAGCTTGACTGTACCTTTGAAACAATACGGAGCATTGTATCGTACTGTCGTCCTCCATTCCAGTGGTCTCCAGACTCGCTCCTGGTGCTCCTGGTGGATCTGCTTTTCCTCCAGGCATTAGCTTCAGCCCTAATCCACCACGCCAGGCCATCTACAATAGATGGTCAAAGGTTTGTGGACACCTGCTCAAAATCTAGAATATTAAGAAGGTGGTGACACTCCCTCAGCTCTTCTGGGAAGGCTTTACACTAGATGTTGGGGCATTGCTGTAAGGACAGTTTCATTGCATTCAGCCCCACAATAGTATCAGGGAGGTCAGGTGCTGATGTCCAATGACATTCTGTGGAGAGTATAAAACTTGTGTGTGAGCTGAATTCACCAGTAAGAGTGAGTGTCCACAAAACCTTTGGACCTGTGGCCCCTGATTAGCTAATGAGGGGGCAAATCCTGTCCCCTGATCCTGGACATGTGACTTTTGGATCTTTTGGAGCCAACATTCCTGGTGAACATGGTTAATATCCCACTTTTTGAAGTGCAACACCGTTTTCATGAGCTGCAGTACTTTTTAAAGTTTGACCTGCAGCCAATGAAGATCCATCAAGTAAGACAGTGTAATTAGTGAGTTGGTACAGGTGTGTTATGACTGGTACTCTGCCATGTTCCCCAGAACTTCACTGTAGCTGAACCATCGTTCTCAGAAACATCAGCCTCATTAGGAGCATCAGTTTGTTTAGGGAACAGTGGTGAGGCGTTCCACTGCACCGAACAGTGATCAGGGGACCATTTCTGTTCTTGATAATAGTGTTCTGTACAGTGTTCCAGTGTAGGAACTGGGGTTTAGGGGATCATTTCGGTCCCCACAATGTTCTTTATAATGTTCTTCAGGGAACAGTGACTAGAAGGCCATTTATATTCCATTCAGTCCGCTTCGGTTCCCTATAATAGTGTTCTAAACAGTGTTCCACTGATTTGGAGACCATTTCTGTTCTTGATAATAGTGTTCTATACAGTGATCTAGTGTAGGAACTAGGGTTTAGGGGTCATTTTTGTCCCATTTCATATTGTTCTTTAGGGAACAGTAATTAGAAGGCCATTTATTTTCAATTCAGTACCCACTTCGGTTCTCTATAACAGTGTTCTATAAAGTGTTCCAGGGATGAGGGAACCATTTCTGTTCTCTATAATAGTGTTCTATACATTGTTCCAGTGTTCTTTAGGGAACAGTGACTAGAAGGCCATTAATGTTCCGTTCAGTACCCACTTTGGTTCTCTATAATAGTGTTCTATAGAGTGTTCCAGTGATGAGGGTAGCATTTCTGTTCTCTATAATAGCGTTCTATACTGTGTTCTAGTGTAAGAACTATGGTTTAATGGTTTATTTCTGTTCCCTTTTTATAATGTTCTTTATGGAACTGCGACTAGAACTCCATTTATGTTCCATTCAGTACCCACTTCGGTTTCCCTATAATAGTGTTCTATGCAGTGTTCCAGTGATCAGGGTACAGTTTACAGTTCTCTATAATACTGTTCTATAGTGTTCTAGTGTAGGAGCTACAATTTAGGGTTTCGTTTCTGTTCCCTTTATAATGTTCTTTAGGGAACAGTGACTAGAAGACCGTTAATGTTCCGTTCCGTACCCACTTGGGTTCCCTATAAAAGTGTTCTCTAAAGAGCTCCAGAGGGATCAGTGACTCGCGGGCCTTTTCTGTTCTATCTCGGGTTCCGTTTCCTGTCCCAATTCAAATGTTCTATGTGGTGCTCCTGCTTTTTCCACTGTAGGGAACATCGTCCTCTGTCCAAAAGAGTCCTCCTGTCCTGACCGCTGACCCTGGGACATGTGACGGTGGTTCAGAAACGGTACGTCTTACAAAAGGTTCAACAAATAAACACGTCTCCTCACAGCTGCAGCTCTGGCTGAGATGTTAGCGGGCCGTATGTCTTCTGAAGTGTCCGCAGGCTGAGTCCATGTGATCGGCGACAAACACATCAAACAGTGCTCGACTCCCGAGGGGGGCGTGTGTGTGTACGTGTGCACGGCAGCAGGATTCGGCCTTCTCCGCTGGGGACTGAGCGCAGACGGGCTCGCTCTCCCAGCATGCGGCCGTCCTCTTCGGCAGCTGTGTTTTCCCAAGCCGTAGTCCCTGATGGGCACATGAAGTGTCCGCAGTTCAGCAGGCAATTAATCACGGAGCTTCACACTGCGGCGAGAAGCTCAGGGCGGCTGACGAGGAATACGCTTTCAGATGGGAGCTACTTCGTCAGGAAGTCATCGGAGCTTAAAATATTCTCTTACTTCAGAGCTCGCCCAAGATTGATGACGGTGCCGATTCCGACAGCCTAAATGACGACAGCGAAACACGGCTTGGCCTGCTTCTCGCCGCCTGAGCGAAGCTTCTGGAACCCAGCAGGCCCAACAGGTTACATCAGCAGCGCTGCGTCCTGGGCCAAGCACAGAAGAAAATCGCCGCCCTTTATCCAAACAATGACAGCACTACGTTCACCCACACCGTCTGCCGAGACCTCCAATGCTTGGTGTCCAGAAAACAGAAGCTCAGACACCAGTGCGTGCTGTCCAAGGCACTTTCTTTCTCGCCTTCCCTCAGCGTCCTCTGTTTTTTTCTTCACCTCCTCCACGCTTGTGCGGGCTTCTGGTTGCGGCTCTAACGATTCTTTAACGAGTATCTCTTTTTAATGCCTTTCCCCCGCAGCTCTGGGCTTTAAGAGTTGCTCAGAGAGCCTCCAGCGTGTGAATGAGCAGCTAAATGTAGCATGTAATAGGTCTCGAGTGACCTTTGAGCATTGGCCTGGGCCTGTGTCAGGAGCAGGGATGACCCTAGAAGAGCCTGGACCAGAGAACTGGTGACGGAGTTGTGCGTGAACCTTGTCAATATTGTTATTCCTTGAGCTCCTGCTCCGCTTGAATTCAGGTTTCCAGAAGGGTGCGTTTCTCCCGTTATGAGTTATTAGGGTGGTAGTGCATAGTTCCCCTTCAGACTGATGCATATGTGGAACACTCCTGCTTTTCTGGGATCCAGGTTTCCAAAAAAGCTGCATTTCTCCCAATGATACTGGGATCTCAGCGCGTACTTCACCTTTAAACCAACACATCTGCAGAAGTCGTCTGCTTACCTTGGATCCAGGTTTCCAAACAGCTGCATTTGTCCCAGTGTTTCTGTGTTTCTGGAATTTCAGCTTGTACTTCTCCTTTATCTCCATGCATCTGTAGAGGAATTCTGTTTACCTTGGATCCATGTTTCCAAACAGCTACATTTGTCCCAGTGTTTTTTGAATTTCAGCTTTAAAATGACGCATCTGCTGAAGAATCTTGCTTGCCTTGGATCCAGGTTTCCAAACAGCTGCATTTGTCCCAATGATTTTAGGTCGTAGTCCACCTTTACACCATTGCATCTATGGAAGAATTGTGTTTCCCTTGGATTCAGGTTTCGTAAAGGCTGCATTTGACACAATGTTATTGGAATTTCAGCTTGTACTTCCCCTGTAAACCATTGCATCTATGGAAGAATTGTGTTTCCCTTGGATCCAGATGTCCAAAAACCTGCGTTTGTCCCAATGTTATTGGAATTTCAGTGCATATATCCTCTTTATATCAACACATTTGCAGAGGAATTCTGCTTACCTTGGATCCAGATATCCAAAAACCTGCTTCTGCCCCAATGATATTGGGATTTTAGGCCATAGTCCACCTTTACACCATTGCATCTATGGAAGAATTGTGTTCTTCCTTGGATCCAGGTATCCATACAGCTGCATTTATCCCAGTGTTTTTGGAATTTCAGCTTGTACTTCCCCTTTATCTCAGCATCTTCAGAGGAATCCTGTTTACCTTGAATCCCGGATTCCAAAAATCTGCCTTCTCCCAGTTATGCTGGGATCTCACTGCACACTTCACCTCTAAACCAACACAATTCCCTCATATCCATAACACAAGCCAGCTTTCCAGCAGCTACGTATATGTGGATATGTGAAGTCTCTTGTTTATAGTTAGTCGAGCCCGACATCCATGCAGGAGACGGGCCTAGTTCTGCTTCTCCTGCTGCTGTTCCAGAGTGCTGCTGGGCTCTGCAGCTGTCATTCTCAGCCACCAGCTGAGGGCATCCTTTCCCATCATTTGAGAAGATGGACAGTTGGCTGTGAGGAACTGCAGTGTTCTTGGAAGTCTTGGTGACACGTTTTGAGTTTGAAAACTACCTATGAACTTTATAACAAGATTATAAGCATTGGTGGTGTTTATAAAGCAGTACTTACACATTGTGCCAGTGATTGTATAATGGTGTACACTGGTTTCACTATAAGGACAAAAGTGCTGGATGGAGCTCCACCACCATAATTCCAGAGAACACAGTTCTTCCACTGCTCCACAGCTCAATGCTGGGGGGCTTTATACCCCTCTACTAGCCCATGCCTTGCATTAGGCAGCATGGTGCCGATAGGTTCATGATGTTTATCTGCTCCAGAGTCTCCTAATAAAGTAGCTGAATGCATTCATTAGAAGGTGTCCACAAAAATTTGACCTGTAGTATAGCTAGAACAGGTATAACGAGGTCTAAAGCTCATGCCAACATGTTTTTATGAACAGCGATATGTCAGGCACTATAAGATGCATCATAGGAGTTCTGCACCTGGAGCAGATATCCTGATCACAGCCAGATGACAGGCACCTCATCGTAAAATAGTCCTTTCCCTTTCTGAACATGTCTTAATCTTCTGTGTTCTGTCATTACGCATTCATAAATACTCAAGTAGTGCTTATTCAGCACTATGCAGGGCTACTGAAGTGCATTTCCAATATCTCGTACCTCGTGTAAAGTGAGACTCTTCGGACATATTCCTCTTCAACACTCAACCCGCGGCTGGGGCAGAGACCCGGGAAGGGAAAACACAAGGGCGAGACAAAGACTGTTACCTGTTACCTGTTACACCCAGTTGGTTGCTGTGGGGTTTCTAGGTGGTTGCTGTGGTGTTGCCATGGTATACCAGTTGGTTATCATGGTGCGTCCCAGGCGGTTGTTGTGGTGTTGCTTAATTGAGGGGGGGGGGGGGGTAATGCTAGGGGATCAGTTATAAGGTTGCTAGGTGGAAAGGGCATAAATGGGCAGAGCTAGAGTGGGGTAGGCTCCTTATGCAAATTTGGGGGCATTTGTGACATCACAAAAACATTGAATGGCAAAGGGGCTATTTTGTTTATATAGATATGAACTGGACTGAGTGGACCGCAAATGAAGGCAGTGTGACTTGGACTCTTGGGTACTGAGGGTGTCTACCACACAGTGTTGACTGATGATGTATAGGAGGTTGGGGGGGCTTGGCCGCCTCATCTCTGGATCTCTTTCCTCTCAGTCCACCCGTCATCGGTTCTGCCTCTGAGCTCGGCGAGGTTAGACGCTGTACACACTTCTTCTGGCTGTAGAGTGTGACGGCCTCCTTTTATGCACCCTGTTTTTTCCATCTCTCTCTCTCTCTCTCTCTTTGTCTCTCTCTCTCTTTGTCTCTCTCTCTCTCTCTCTCCTGCCGCCCCCAGCTCCGGTCGCCGTCTCCCTAAATCACTGTTTGTGTCTCACTCTAAATCCTCCCGGTGTTGAAAAGGAGCTTTAGGAAGTGCAGGCCTGCCTTCAGAGGCCTCCTGGATGAAGTTTGAACATTTCTGTCTCCTGGTCGTCACCCCTCACTCCCTGCTTCAGTCTGGCAGGACGGGTGGAGAGGAGCGCAGGACGATCAGCTTACCTGACGTAAATGGGTTTGCTGCTTTCAGAGGCATGGGTGTTTGGGGGGGTGAAAGAGTGGGATGACACGATGAGAGGACCTCCCGAGAGAAACAGAGAGAGAGAGAGAGAGAGAGAGAGAGAGAGAGAGAGTTCTGAGTCATGAACAGAGGAAAGATGAGTGAAATGATTAAAGCGCGACACTGTCTCGGGTTCCACCCTGTTCCACCCGGGATGTTTACAGCAGGGATGCATCGAAATTTCGTGCACCAAAGCAGTTCAGCTGAAAATGGAAAAATTTGGTCTCTTGGTTTGAAGTAGGCTTCAAACTCGCCAGCAGTTTTCCATGTCCACCTTGAAAACGCTGCAGTGGCAACCTTTCGCTGACAGAGGGCGATGTACAGAAGTGAGTCTGGAGTGGGTGCAAGTCGGGCACATTTCAGGCTTGAGATGTTAATGCATTCTATAATGGGGTGGAGAAGTAGGGTGTTGAGGAGATGAGGTGGACTAATAGGGCATTAAGAGAATATGTGGTTGTGGAGATGCGGCTGGAGTGATGAGGCATTGAGGAGATGGGGTGGAGTTATGGGGTGTTGAGGAGATGGGTGTTAAATAATCTTTTTTGCTTATACCCATGTTGGAAGAGATGATGGTGGAGTAATGAGGCATTATGGAGATGGTGGTGGAGACATGGGGTGTTTGTGGAGATGCAGGTGGAGTAATGGGCCGCTCTGGAGAATTGGGCTGAGTAATGGTACATTGAGGAGATGTTGGTGGAGTAATGGGGTATTGTGGAGATGCAGGGTGGAGTAATGGAGCATTGCAGAGATGCGGGTGGAGTATTGGGGCATTGTGGAGATGCGGGTGGAGTTATGGGGCATTGTGGAGATACGGGTGGAGTAGTGGGGTGTTGAGGAGATGAGTGTTGAATAATATTTCTGCTGATACCCGTGTTTGAGGAGAGGGTGGTGGAGAAATGGTGGAGTTGTACTCGTGTCTGAACACTGTGGTCTGGATTAGGGATCTGTACTTTCCACACAGTTTCTCTGCTTGTTTTAAGGAACTGTGTGAGAAATCATCCTCGTAAAATTCCAGCATGCTTTTGTCATCACTGGCAGTAAAAAGTGCGACTTTTAAGGGTTAAAACATGTAAATCTCTTAAACTGCCGGTCCTCGTGTCCAGTCGTTTTTGGCAGTGGTTTGTGCAGCGTGTGGTTCTTCCGACTGCGGGGATTTTGCTAGATTGTGTTCTTTTTCTCAGCAAACTGTTGTTCCTGGCTTCCAGAAAATAAATGGTAGAAGGCCAGTAGAGCATCCACGCAAGTTGATCGTCTGCAGACTCTCGCCTGATTGGCCGGCTGCTATCGCTGCTGTTCTTGAGTCCTGAAGAGCGAGGGAAATGCTTGATCTTCAGCCTTCTTACTGTTGTTTATCTCCATGTTTTAGACCATCTATAATCTTTGTCTTGTATCCGTCTGTTCGAATCCTCATCGTCCCTCAGCAAGAACCCGAGACCGTGCAGTAATCGGTGGCAGATGCTCCAAGAGATGCATGGTCATGTCTCTCTTTGGGAATACACTGAAGGATTATTTTAACACCCCTTGCGTTCTGTATGTTTGTGTGCGTGAGAGTGTGAGTGTGTGAGTGTGTGTGTATCGGAGTTGCTGCTTGAGAAATCTGTCAACAAGTAGTACAGGAACGCAGAACCAGCCCTCAAAGAGGCTCTCAGAACTGCCTTGTAAAAGCTGCTCTCGGAGGGAGCTTTCCCAGACGTTCCCACCACTTCACAGAAGTCCAGTGTAAGTCTTGCGGCCAGCCTGCGCTTCACTTCCTGTTCGGTGTTTACAGTAGAAAGCTCTTATTGCTGTTGTCTGTGGCCCTGCACGCTGTGGCCACCAGCGAAACAGGCAGCTGTCATGATGGTGGAAGATGCTGCCTGTAGAGCTTTGTTTAGACCCGGGCGCTCTCGGTTTTGGCCGCCTGCTGACGGATGTGTTGGGGACTGCAGTGGTGAGAGACCCAGACAATGGTACGAAGAGTAAACAAGGGACTCCAAGACAAACACAGACGAGACAAACATTCTGGGCAGGAACTGCTGGCAGGGTCGCCTATCTGCCATGCCCCGCACATCTGCTGCCCAGAGGTCACTGCCGTCTTTTGAAGAGTGGTCGTAGTATAGCCAACCTTTGGTCATGTGGTCATAAGGTCCTCGCGACCCGGGGCATTACCTGGATTCTTCTTCCAGTAAGGTTTGGGCACGCATGGAGACATTCTCACCATTAAAGTCATGGTAAACAGGACGTGACTTCCACGGCATGAACGACCCAAAGGCTCCTTCCTTTTCTGAATCATGTACGAAGCACATGCCCACGGCTTTTCCTTTCTCACGAAAACTAGAGTTTCGCTGCTTCTTTCTAGAATCGGGTACAAAATACACTCCGGTGGGGATTCCACAAACCCGCCCACGCTCTGGCTCTCATGCAGGTAACTTGCCGTAAGAACCCCTTCCGGGAACCCCTTCCTGTTCTTCCTGCTTCTTCACTTGCATGCAATTTACAAAATGCTAATCTATGAAGGAAATAGCTTCCTTTACTTGTCAGCATCAGCCCCATGCCTCTACACCTTTTTTCAAAGGAAGGCCTTGAGTAGACTGGCCTGGAAGAGGAAGACTTAGGAGTTAGGAACCTCATAAGGATTAGGAACGAAGAGATTAGTCCCAAGGAGCTGCTTTTACCAGGAGCCAACTTAAGTAGCGTTTATTTATTGGATAGGTTTGTTTAGTCTGCTCCCTCCACTACAGCTTACCCTATTAATGAGGTCTCTGTGTTTACTCAGTGCTCTCAGCAGTAATTGCTCTTCTGGCAGAAAAGTGAAGACTACTGTGTGGTGATGTTCTAATGATGGAGAGAATTCAGAGTGAGAATGAGGAGATATCTTAAGGACGGGACGGGAAGTAAAGAAGAAATCTGTTACAGTGTTGAAAGTGTAAGCAATGAAGGGTAGGAAGCATGGAAAACAGTGCTGCACTACTTCTTCTGCCCAGGTTATGAACCCTGGCACCAGTGCACACACTCTGTGAAATGACTTAGTACAGGCTGATAGCCTGACCTTACAGCAGATGAGGGCATGACCATTTGCTGTGGCCTTTTTTATATATATAAATGTTTCAAATTTTTCACCTGTTCGTAGCCCCCCCTAGCATTAGCAATGCTCTCAACACTAGGGGAGTAGGGACATAACACATCTCTTCTGATGCATGGGAAGCCAGGCGGTGCCTGTTTTTGAACTTCTGCCAATGCAGCATTGCCAGGCAGCCAACACGCTCTGAGGAAAGCGGCAGGTCCCCAGCTCCACCACTCCAGCTAACAGATGCCTGTGCTGGCCAACATCCTGCCATGGCTTTTAATCGCTAAACTAGAACAGGTGGTTAAACTCTACTATTTCTATTTTTTATAATTTATTACTAATTGTCCTCCCCAGTCTTAGATCTTAGCCAATTACCCAACCCACTCGTTTGTCATACTCGTTCCCCTTTTACATTCAATGCTCCCGACACTACAACAACTATGACAAACTGCCTCCATTACATCAGGCAACCATCATGGTCTGAGGAAAGCTCCAGAGGTCCCTAACTCTGAAACATCAGCTGGCAGACGTCCGTGCCCGCCAGCATCACACTGAAGTGATGTGGGTATAGACAGAGGGAGCCACCTACCCACCTGGAGAGAACAAAAAGCCAGTTGTGCGCTCTCAGGCTCCGGCTGCTGATGGCATTTACATTACATTCACATTCATGGCATTTAGCTGACGCTCTTATCCAGAGCGACTTACAAGGTTACTCGTATTACAGAGGTGGGCCAGTGTAGGTGTTAGGAGTCTTGCCCAAGGACAAGGTAGCACAGCAATAGTCACCCAGACTGGGAATCGAACCCCAGTCTCCCACATGGTGTGGTAGCTCACTGGCAGGTAGTGGTGTTATCTATTTAGTCTGCTGAACCACTCAGAGCCCTGGGCCTAAAGTATGAGACTGTTATCAGCCTCAAATTACCTTCACAAATATCGTTCCGAAAGAAATGATTTGAGGACTTCAAGCAGAAGTAGCATACAGTGGGCCTGGGGTTACGCAAGGACGTTCCACACACCTGGAGTTTGAAGCATGTATCGGATGTCTGTGAAGGTACTGACCACATTTTCCAGTGTTATAGTAGTGCAGTGGCGGCTTAGCTTTGTTGCCTTTATACACACAGCTGCAGCAAGTGATTCATTCTAGTTAATCAGGGACGAGTTTCTCACTAACGTGGTAGCATCACCATCAGTCTGATTGTTTTCTCAAAACCGCGACTCTTCTGTCATTATGATACTGCGCAATAGTGTCTGGAGAGCCGGACCATAGCGTCTCGGGTTTGACCTGAACACAAGGAGAGCATTTTCGCTCACTCGTCACCGAGACATCAGTAAATCAGATGCTCTCAGATGTCTGAAATGTTTTGAAACGTCCTCCAAACATCTCTGGAAGCCCAAAAGGCGCTCTCTCTCCTCGGCAAATAAACATCGATAAACACACCCTGTGTGTCCATCCCCTCTCTGCCGGGTCCAAACCTGCCTCGACAAAGAGGGCTGTCGTCCACAGTTTGTATTCATCCTCTTTCGAATTCTCGTAACACGAAAACAAGGTTATGGAAAAGATATAAAAAGCAGAACATAACAGAAACCAGAGCAAGACGCAAGAATCCCTTTGTCCTTTTTTTTCCGGGTGGGTTCTCTAATGTTTACGACTCTTTGTTGTCAGGGGCAACGGGGCCAATGGCCGACAGATCTCACTGACAGTAACCCAGGCAGAAATGCCAGGCCTGAGAACTCCAACCATAACAAAGCGAGGGAAAGCAGCTGCAGTGCGCCGATACTGTCTCCGTTCTTCAGAACTCCTCGACGGGACCCGTGCACTGACCATTACAACGTCTGCGAAAACCAGCTACAGTCGGGAGAAGCTCCTAATGAAGTGTGCTGGCCAAATGAAAGAAGAGCAATACCGTTCCAGGAGTTTGGCTCTCCAAGGCAATTACATGCACAAAAAGTCCAAGAGCTTGTTCTAAAACTGTGGAGCCTCGACTCGACTGCCTTGTGATTTCTTTTTAATTAGGCTTTTATTCACTGTGACGTAGCTTCAGCACAACGGCTTTAGAATTCTCGTTAAAGGTCCCAGCGAGGATGAGAGTGAACCTCCATCGCAGCATGAAATGGACAAACTAGTCCATCCATGTACCATTTACCTCAAGCCCAGGTTCCATATTAGAGTTTCCATTAGGTTTTTGTTTTTAGCAGGCTAGTGTGTCCGGACCCCTTCAATTTTTTTTTTTTTTAGCTCCACAGCAATGTATCACCAGTAAATTGGGATGCTTTGGAACCCATGGCCTGACACCAAACTTCAGCTGAATACTGGCGGAGACCTCCATCCCATACCTTTGGGATGAGTTGGAGTGGCAGAACTAATCATCCAACATCAGCACTTGACCTCACTGAAGAGTAGAGACTGTTACTGCAGAAAAGGCAGACCAATTCCCAATTAACACCCATGGTTTCAGAGGAAACACTGATGTCCATAAACTTTTGGCCATGTTTTGCATTCCTTTTTTTGTGGTATTTTTTTCTCCCATTTCACAGCCAACTTTGAGATGAGCAGTGAGTCTTTGCATCATCTAGAACATCTACAGCAGGCCATCAAGACTGTCCACAAAAGACTGTGACCAGTGGTGTTGAATTGCTCTTTACAGCCTTCAGTCTGGACCTTCTCAGAGCCTCTTATATTTGGCCAGAGTGCATGGTTAAGGTACAGCCGGGGTCCTACTTAAGACCCTCTTACAATCCTCTAGGGATCCTTGATTGCCTGGAGCTAGGGCAGAGGGCACAAACAGAGCAAACCCAGGCACCCTCCCAGGGATCTACTGCAAACCTGTGAATTACCCCATGTGCATGTGTAACATTACTGAAGATTACAGAGGCAGGGGAGGGCTGGGGCATTTATGTGACTTTGAGGGCTGGATCTCGCAAGATTTGCAAGCTTGTCAACTTCAGAGTTTCTTCATACTCCGCTTGTGGCCACAGATTAAACCACACCACTTGGACAACATGGTGTAAACTGCATGTCTAAATGGTCACACGCTTTCTGTTTACTGCATCGATTTGCTAAGTACTCCCAAAGAGACGTTCTTATGTGGTTTCCGACACTGAATGGTGTACAGTTATCTATCAGCATGGGCAGAAATATGCACAGAATCCAGGCCTCACATTAGCCTTGTCTGTTTTTACAGACATCAAACGTCTTGGCTGGTCGACTGAATTTGGGAAACGGGGGAAATTGTGCAAATTGGACTTTTCTTCGCTGTTCTGCAGCTTTAAAGTCTCTCAGATATGCCTGCTCAGCTGAATACTTGGAGGTCTACAGCATCTGCAGGTGCTCGCATACACCACAAGCATGCGCCACAACATCTGATTTCACTAATTCAGTTCCATTCTTTTCTGGGGAAGAGGGTGGTGCTGGGGGCTTGTTGGTGAAACCCGCTGATGTTGTGCAGGGTTAGGAAAAAATGACACACAAACGCTTCTGCGCTTGATGAGTCAAACTGAGCGGCCTGGTTCTAAAGGTTAAGCTTTTTACTTCTGAATGCTGGGGTAGTTACAGAGCAGATGGGTGGGGTGGGGGTTGGACATGGGAACCAAGGGAAGGAGAGCAGAGCACTGAACACTGAGGCAAAGCGAAGAAGTGGGGAGGGGGAGAGAAAAGACATTTGTCAGGAAATTCGTTCCACATGTAGCGGCACGGGAGTGCTCGTTCAAGCCGTGTGAAAACCCCCATCGAGCAAAGGGTGGTTATTGAGTCCACGCTTTTAATCTGGAAGGACAGTTGGACCAACCACTTCCACGTCCAACAGGGTATGCGAGGTCCAAGGCCAGGAACATGCCACACACAAGTAATCGAATCCCAAGCACTCTGATTTACCCAAAAGCGGTTTTGCCTGTCGTTCTTGGTCTTCCTCAGCAGGAGGGCAGTGGTGGCTCAGTGGTTAGAGCGCTGGGTTATTGTTCACAGGGTTGTGGGTTTGATACCCAAGTCCAATAAGCTCCCATGCTGAATCCTTGAGCAAACTCTATGGCCTGACTCTAGAGCCTGACCTTGGCTTGCTAATATGGGTTATACCAAGAAAAGAATTTCATTGGACTGTGCAAGTGTTCTGAGAGTTGCAGAACGGGGTGCTATACCAACAGTCTGGCCAAACTTCAGTCTGGTCTTATACCACCAGCATGCTTTCTTAGGATCAGCTATCATGTCATAGTTAAATTGAGGTACCTTCCACAAGCTCCCTTGTATAAGCAAATATCCTTGCCTCTATATTTCCAGTTGCACAAGTAACCGTCCACAGGTTTAGTCGTTGTTGCTGTTGGAATACGGCAGATCCTATTTATAGGCACTCTGATTGGTCCACTATAACCCCCTTCAGGGTTGAGCCCAATTTCTATTTGCTAACCCCTAACTAGTCCTTGAAATAGAAGCAAAACGACCTGTCGCCCAAGCCTGAGGGCTGGGTTATTGATCATAGGGTTGTGGGCTCAATACCTGCATCCAGTAAAGTGCTTACCCTTGAGCAAGGCCCTTAACCCTCACTGCTCCAGGGTGCATAAGCATGGTGGACCTGGCACTCTGACCTCGGCTGTCCTAGCGGGGACATGTGAAAGAATCTGTTTTTTGTTCTCTCAAGTTAAAGTCCAAGGTTATTGATCTCAGGATTGTGGGTTCAGTACCCACATCTGCTAAGCTGCCACTGTCGAGCCCTGCCCTGAGCTTCTCTTCTTCAGTGGTGCAGTGTTATGGCTGACCTGAACTCTATCCCAGGGTTGGGAAAAGTAGGAAAAGTGAAGAGAAGAATTTCATTGTACTGTACAAGTGTAGAAAAAAGTCTCTAATTAAAAACAGGCCTATGTCTGAAGGAGGATCGCTAAATGCATGTTGTTATTACTTCCATTAGCCTCTTTCTGCAGGCCCACAAGTGACCCCTGATTCTGCTATTGACTTGACTTTCCTGTTTTAAAAACGTAACTCCTCCCTGATGTGGTTGTATTCTGTCAGGGTCAGAAACTCTCGAAATGAACAGAAGTCACTCAGCAAGTTCACAGTAAATCCAGCAAGGACAGGCAGCAGACACAGAACCTAGACGGAGGCACGAACCTCAGAAAAATATTTACCAACAGAATAAGACTATTCAAACTTTCTGGACCAGAGTGAGAAGATGCAGGGCAAAATGTGCCTCGGTAAAAATATGCCTGTTATTGTCTCACGGATTGTGTTTACAGTAGAATTAGAGCACTGTAGGATTTACAGAACCTTAACTTTTGCTTTTGTGTTGAGCTTGTTTTCGTTTCCACTGATTCATCAAGCCCCTTGAAACCCTGCACCTCAGGCTGGAAGGCAGCGCCCTGACCATAAGCTGCCGTTTGCATTGATGCACTTTGCGTTAAGTGTTTCTGACCTTACGGATGTGCTAAAACAGTAAGCATTACCATTGCTGTCAGGCAAACAACCTTGTATCTCCACTGTAGCTGTTTTCACTTTTTTCAATAAGGCTCCTCAGGGCCCCCAGTGCAATGGGCAGTCCTAAAAGTGGGTCAGGTTTACGCTGGCATACCCCTGACCAATCACAAGGCTAACATGGCTCCACCCTCTCTTCGTGTCTGAGCAACCGGGACAGCTAAAGCTAAACCTACGCGTCCTGTCATCCCTCACTTCTTGCGTCCCTTCGCTTCCCCGTTTCACCACCTGGCTGCCAGGATGAACGTGACGTCCCAACGCAGGAACTCTCCGGGTGCTGAGATGGCTTTCCGCCTCTAAGTGGAGGTGTGTGTTCTGCATGTCCTAGTCATTAGTGGGAGCTTGTTTGCAGCTTCCAATGCTTATTGCTTCCATAGCTACATTAGCCTCATAGCTCCAGTGCTAAAACTAAAGAAGCAAACATGGCTTGGCTGGCGGAGGACATTTGAGAAAACAGGGAAATTACATTTTTTCTTTTCCAATGGCTTCCACCTGCAACGTTTATCGGCTGGTTTTTGTCAGTCCGATGATAATCGCTAGTACTCTGAACGCAGCGACTGTTGGCTGGCCAGGCCTGCTTCAGATGCACGGCCCGTTCCATAAAATATGAGCGCGAGAAATGTTTTATTCCTCTGTGAAAGTACTTGAGGAGGGTGGGGTGGACGTCAAATCAGTACAACGTGCGCCTTGCCTTTGAAGAAACCCTGCTGGAGCGCTTTAATCGCGAGCGTCCGTGTTTGCCCAAAGCGAGGCAGGGTAGCATCTAGAGCTCTACAAAGGAGTTCCTCCAGCCAGGAGAACGCTTCAGCAGTAGAGACTGGCGAGGGGCTGGAGATAAAAGGAAAGCGTGCGATTTTCAGCATGGCAGTGATAGAGCGACGGAAATGCTTTACGACTGCGGCTCGTACGTTTGGTCTGCATCTCTGGCGTTGCTTTGCCTTCTTCAGGATGAGAAACATGCACTGGGCAGCAATGAGAGAAAGTGGAAAGTTGGGCTCTCCTGGTACAGGTTCTGTAGCTTATAGCAATGTTAAGTAGAGCGGCTCGAGACCACTCTCTCAGAACTTTGTATGATCCTTGAGGAACGTTTGGAGGTCCTTCAGTTTGAAACCGTGGAGAAACCTCTTAAGGTGCTTTGAGGAAGGTTTTAGAAGAAGGTTCCTTGAAGGCACAGTGTCAAACTGTAGAACCTCCAAAAGATCCTCAAGTATCTTGTACTCATACTTTTAACAGCGTACCTCCTCGGTCTACATGCTTCTTCACCTTCAGATGCTGCTTGTGTTGAGTTCTCAGCTTGTCCAGAAATGTGTGCAGCTGTCCACAAGGGGGATTTCATTTACTGCAGTGATGTAAAAGTCAACTCTACAACTGTAGGGGGAGCCCAGGAGCAAAAACTGTCAATTCTTTTAATAATGATGCTTTAAAGAATCAGAATCAGAAAAACTTTATTGATCCCATAAGGGAAATTGCAGTTGTCACAGTTGCAACCGTTTGTGTAAACACTCTATAAATAAGCTCCAATATAATAAATTAAATATATAAAATAAATTTAGAACAAAGTGCATATGTTACACACACACACACACGCACACACACACACACACACACACACATATATATATATATATATAAGTTTTTCTCATTTTTTTAAAATATATATTTATATATTAAATTATATGAATATAGTAAAGTGGCATATTGGTAATAACTGTAATAATAAATATTGAAAATATAAAATTTTATAAAAAGGAATAGAAATCTGAAGAACACTATTGATCACTGACCCCAGATGCAGTGGAGGGATGCTAGGCTAATGTTGCTAACAAACACTGGAAAAGGAAAGGAAAGGAAAGTGGTTCCGGTTCCTCCAGCATTGCTCAGCTCTGTGGAGACCACAGCTAACGAAGATCTGAAGGAAACGAGTTCAGAGGCGGACAACAATATGTGACAGTCTAAGATCCGGTGTTTGTTAGCGATGTTAGCCTAGCATCTCCCGTTGTAAACGAAAGAAGTACACGTCAGATACCAAACATGTCCGGGCTGATGGACTGAATCTGGGGTCAGTAATCAATCATGTGAGTTTGGTTTACCGCTGAACTTTTCCTCTAGCCCTAAAACCCGGACCCCCAACTTCAAACACATCTGACTCTGCTTTTGATACGGATCTCCTAAAGAGCCGCACGCTTTTAAAGGCTCTATCTGAAAATCGTAGCTGGTAATAGAGTGAAGTAGAGGCCTTGCAGGTGCTCTGCTTATCCGATCTTTTCTCCAGAACGGCTTTTCTGGGGCTTTAGGATCAATCAGACGTTCACTTTGTGCCTGACTAGACCTACTAGACATGCGATTATTTGAACCCTTCAGTCTCAGAACTGCTGGAGAACGACTTCAGAGTGATTATGAAGTTGTTAGTCCATCATTTTATCAGATCCTATCAGGCATGGGTCGTTAGTCCAGTATGTTGATGGAGCTGGGGGGTGACCCTGACCTGCACCGCTGCTGCCAAAGCCATACTTTCCTTTCAGAACAGGACTGAGAAGGTTTTGATTATTGATCAGATAAAAACGTAAATCAGGAAAAGTGAAGTTCTGTCCGAGTTGTTGAAAAAGAAACCTTTATTAGAGTTTAGAAGGACGACGAAACGCCTTTCTGTATGTTTCTAATATTCACAATATTTCATCCATTAGAAAGGCTTTGTGGATTGTTTTGGCGATGGAGACACAACAAACATGCTGTACAGTGTCCCTGAGAACGCAGAGGAGCTAATGGGTTAGCCCTGTCCTGACCTCTGCACGCTAATGCCAACCAATAGAATTCCTTGATTTGTAAGTCGTGGCATTCCCATAGGTAATTATACAAATGTAAGAAATGGTGGAATTCTGATACATCTGTTTTCTGCTGCAGTTTAGCAGGTTCTCTTCTTTCAGGGAACCTGCATCGCCTCCAGCAGTCTGTAGTGTAGTGTAGAGAAGCTGGGGTGTGAGGAGTGTACGGCTGATTTAACTGAACATGTTTGTTTGTTTGTTTGTTTATTTATTTATTTGTTTTTTACTCAGTCGTTATTTCTTCTTAAATGGCATTTCTCTCTGCTGACTACCCGGGGTCTTTTTGTAGCCATTTGAGTTTGTGGGTTTATGTCTGGTAACACTTAAAGCCACTGGTTTCTGCTCTGAGTGTGTGTGTGTGTGTGTGTGTATACACACACTGTATTTGTGCTGCCACTCTGGAGCATTCCCACAGGCAGCTGGAGCTGCAATTTGTAAAAGCTGTTTTACAATTACCACGGCCTCCATTTGAGGTGCGGTTGGGCAGAGGGCAGGCCGGCTACTCCACAGGTCAGCCCATCAGAGAGGCGCTCAGCTCCTCAAGCACACCAGCGCTGCTTAGCCATCATGCTTAAAACAAGTCGTGGCATTCCGATGCGTAATTACACAAACGTAGCAAGTTGTGGAATTCCGATATTCCAGAATTCCAGGAAGGTCACGTCTGTTGGTGCGTGGCTGAACTGTAGAACAGTGATCATGAACAAGCCCAAGCCTTAGCAAGCTAATCACATTCTGAGACCTTGGAGGGAGCTATCTGCGAGCGCCGTAAGACTGGGCTACAGCTCCTCTGCTCCTGGGTTCATCTAGTCCAGCTCCACAGGCTCTGCTCAGTGTCAGTGGAAGTTCACGCTGCCTCTGATCCGTCCAGCCCGGCCTGGTCCGCAGGAACACTGTTATGACTGCAGTCATTTTTTTCTTCTTCTTCGTTTTCCTCGGTTTCTGGCTAACGGAAACGGCCGCACATATTATAGTTTTCCCTTTCATCATCAGGCGAGTGCAGGCACCCAGGAATGTGACTCCTATTAGGATCTGCTCGGCTGTGCTCTCGTCAGGAGTAACGTGTGTAATCTCACAGGCTTATCCTGCGTCTGACAGCCCAGCGGCGGCCCAGAGTTCACCTCACACACCGCTAGGAAGCGTTCATAGATCGCTAGGTCTGAGGGAGGTTCGTTGTGAGCTTGAGGAGATGGGTCACTAAACCTAACCCCACTACACCTAAACCTGTTCTTCACCTCCTACACCTAAATCTAACCTACTACACCTAAACCTGTTCTTAACCTTCTACACCTAAACCTAAACTAAACCTACTACACCTAAACCCAATGTACTATACCTAAACCTAAACTTAACCTTCTACACCTAAACCTAAACTAAACCTACTACACCTAAACCTAAACCTACTGCACCTACACCCTAAACATAACCTAAACCTACTGCACCTACACCCTAAACATAACCTAAACCTACTGCACCTACACCCTAAACATAACCTACACCTACTGCACCTACACCCTAAACATAACCTAAACCTGTTACACCTACACCCTAAATATAACCTAAACCTGCTGCACCTACACCCTAAACATAACCTAAACCTACTACACCTACACCCTAAACATAACCTACACCTAAACCTACTACACCTACACCCTAAACATAACCTAAACCTACTGCACCTACACCCTAAACATAACCTACACCTAAACCTACTACACCTACACCCTAAACATAACCTAAACCTACTGCACCTACACCCTAAACATAACCTAAACCTACTGCACCTACACCCTAAACATAACCTACACCTAAACCTACTACACCTACACCCTAAACATAACCTAAACCTACTGCACCTACACCCTAAACATAACCTAAACCTACTGCACCTACACCCTAAACATAACCTACACCTAAACCTACTACACCTACACCCTAAACATAACCTAAACCTACTGCACCTACACCCTAAACATAACCTAAACCTAAACCTACTGCACCTACACCCTAAACATAACCTACACCTAAACCTACTACACCTACACCCTAAACATAACCTAAACCTAAACCTACTGCACCTACACCCTAAACATAACCTAAACCTACTGCACCTACACCCTAAACATAACCTACACCTACTGCACCTACACCCTAAACATAACCTAAACCTACTGCACCTACACCCTAAACATAACCTAAACCTACTGCACCTACACCCTAAACATAACCTACACCTACTGCACCTACACCCTAAACATAACCTAAACCTACTGCACCTACACCCTAAACATAACCTAAACGCAACCTATTACACCTCAACCTAAACACATGGGTGGGTTCATTTGCAGTACAAAATTTGGATAAAGAAAGTTTTAAAAGAAGTAAGACCCCCAGTCCTGATTAGCCAGGTCCAGTTTACTGTTAGCTCTGTTTAGATCATCAGCTCATCTGAGGAAGCACCCCTGTTACTCCTCCAACACGGGGCTTCAGGCTTTTTCCAACCCTGCACTGGGCTGAGCCTCCTGCAGGTACTGGAATATGAGTTAGTCAGAATGCAGGTCCTTAACCTGATGTGGTGAGTCCAGCTCTGTTCGAGCTCCTACCGGTCTTCTGGCTCCTCTCCTGGGAGAACCCGGACACAGTGGGGCTGATGATAAACCCCAAGAAGCCATAACTATCCTAATTGTCGTAACTATCCTCAAGTTCATGCTTCACTGGGGTTTAATGAAGCCAGTTAAATGTCTGCCCTGGGACTGAGCTCGGAGGTGTGTGTGTGTGTGTGTGTGTGTGTGAACAGTCCACTGTATGCTTCAGTAGCCGATGCCTACTCAGATCTCAAAAGCCTGCAGGAGCTTTTATGGAGTTCAAAGTTGATTCAAGTGTGTGAGTGCTGGAACGAGAGAGCTCAAAGAGAGGGGGGTGGTGGGGGTGAATGACCCTCCGCTAATTAGCTGGTTGTCACCGAGTGCACAGTGTTTATCGAACACGGCAATTACACTGATTATGAGTCATTAATGTTATCGTGAGGATCAGCTGGAGTGCTGAGTAAGTGAAATACTGCAAACAAGCCGAGAGCTTCACCATGTTTGTCCAGCTTTCAGCCGTCGCAGTTCTGGCCAGTGCCTCTAGAGGGCTCTGCACTCTGTTTAGTCTTAATGTAATGAGTTGCTGCCGGTCAAAAGTTTGGTCGCACTGTTTTGAATGTTTTAATGATCTGAAAAGATGTCACGGTCTAAAGGCTGATGCCTAAATGTGAGGAAATGCAGAAAAATAAATCTTCAAAAATAATAGAGTGCAGTTTGGAGTTGAATCATGTAGATTTGAGTTATTTTTCATTATTAGAGAATCTGAATTAGTGTGTGTTTCTTGTTATAAGTCAATTAGTGGAAGCTCTGATTCTGAGTCCTGATTCTTGCATTTTCCCAGTGATTTAATAGCACTGTTTGGTAGAACTCCACGGTTTCGGGCCGGTTTAACCTGACTCTGTGTTTCTGGGGATTTCGCCTTTTTTTTTTATTATTATTTTTAACTATATTTCTGTGTAAAACAGTTCCTTCGTCAGGCACTCTGTCTTCATTACATAAATAGAATAAAAACAATCAAAAGGTCACCTTACTGAGTCATGAGTTGGCAGAAATCACAGCTCGGAGCTTTTTTTTTTTTTAGTTTTTTTAATTTTTGTAGTTGGATTTTTCCCCCACTGTGTTTTGCAGAAAGCCTCCAGTGTAGAGAGTTGAGTTGTCTTGCTGCACAGCCTGTTTAAAGTTAATCCACAAAGTTTTGATGAGGTTTAGGTCAGGAACTACTCCAAAAGCTTTACTTCTGTCTCTTCAGGTTGTTCATGGTGAATTCACAGATTACTGCCAATTACTGCCGCAGCCTGGACTCTCAGCGGTCAAACCATCTGAACAGAGAATGATACAAACAACCAGAGACATTTAAACTTAAACCTAAACTTAACCTACTTAACCTACACCCAAACCTAGGCTTAACCTGCTATACTTGAACCTTAACTCAAACTGCTACACCTAAACCTAGCCTACTACACATAAGCTTAACTTACTACACCTAAACCTAAATGTTATCTACTACACCAACACCCAAACCTAACCGTACTACACCTAAACCTACACCTAAACCTACACTTAAACAACTACACCTAAATCTACACTTAACCTGCTACACCTAAACCTACACTTTACCTACTACACCTAAACCCAAACCTAAACCCTAATCTACTACACCTAAACCTACACTTAACCAACTACACCTAAACCTACACTTAACCTACTACACCTAAACTTACACTTAACCTACTACACCTAAACTTACACTTAACCTACTACACCTAAACCTACACTTAACCTATTACACCTAAACTTACACTTAACCTACTACACCTAAACTTACACTTAACCTACTACACCTAAACGTAACCTACTACACCTAAACTTACACTTAACCTACTATATATAAACCTACACTTAACCTACTACACCTAAACCTACACCTAACCTACTACACCTAAACCTACACTTAACCTACTACACCTAAACCCAAACCTAATGTAATACACTTTAACCTAATTCTAACTTTAAGACTTTTCCGTCCAGGATTTGCTGGTATTTTGTGGAACTCCCTCCTCCCTCCACCTGTGGAATATACCAATGCCACTGACTACAACACAACCCTTTTAGGTCACAGGTGAGGTTATCTTTATTAAGCAATGCTGCACAGTGGAGCAGTGCACCACCGCTCCTGACTCAGGCTCTTGGTTTGCGAGTCTGGTCTTTCTTGGTCTCCCAGATCTCCACGGTTGCCTCCACAGTTCCTCCGTCTTGATAGAAGTCCATACTGGAGGTACGGGACAGTCTTACAGCCTTTCCCTGCCTGGTAGGCATCTGTTAGCATCATCCTCAGATGATCTTCAGACAGTTGTTTAGAGGAGCCCATGTTTGATGAGTACAAGGCTGAAAGCGCAAGTGGGAATGTGATTTAGCTGACAGCTCCTAATTACAGTTGGTTTCACGCCTCAGGCCGGATTCGCTAATCTAGGTCTGAGATCTTGTACAGAAAGAAAAAAAAATCGGAGCCTTAGGGCGAGGCACAGCGATGCCGCTTCCACGTGTAATATCTGTTTAAAAATCTGTTATGTATAATACTGTGGTCTGCCATGTGCAGCACAACGGCTTTAGACGCCTGCCTTTAGAACTAAATTTAGAACTATGAGCTGCTTATCTGCTCAGTACAACAGGTTCTCCATCACTGTGTTCATCATTAGAACATCTCCAAAGTTCTCCTCATGGAGTCTAGTATTATTTAGAGTTCTCCTCAGATCAACACCTGGTTTGGTGGTAAATCAGGGCTTAATGATGGTAAATCAGGTGAGCTGCTGCTGCTGCTGCTGCTGATGGAGTTGAACACATCCTCCACGCTGTGCTGGCTGGACTGAGGGGGGGGGGGGGGCGTCCAGGAGAACCCTGGAGGAACCGAGCTCTGTTCTTCAGACTAGCTCACTGACAATCTCACTACTTTCTTTCTTCAGATTGAGAAGCTCTTGTTTCTCCTTTTTATTGGATTCATGTTCAGCTGCTTTATCTGTTCTGATCAGATCTGGAGCTTCTGCAGTAGAAACTCTAGTTTACGGGTTTACGGTAATGGGATGAAAGACCTAAACATCTGGGCAACGTTGTGTTTTTATCTAAATCATTTTTCTTGATTAGAAATATTCATATTGAGAGTATGGGAAAGTTTATTCCTGTATAAAAAGGGTTTATGGTAATAAAAATAACAGTATATAAGAGGTTAAATCACTGTCTGCTATGAACTGATAATTAACCCTATTACACAAAATTGTGCTCAACAGATTATACTGGATAATTGTTTTAAACTGCCCTCTTAGAGTACAAGGAATTCAGTGTGTGTGTGTGTGTGTGTGTGTGTGAGTGCGCCATGTTTGTCTGGCTGCATGTTCCTTCGGTAATGACCTTTGTAATGTGTGTCTAGAAACCAAACGTCCAAACATGGCAAAGCCATTATCTGGTTAAAGGTGTCACTCGGTGAGTCTGCAGAACCGGTGCTGAACTCCAGCAGTGTTTTACAGCCGTCGGTTTTAACCATGTAATTGTAGGATATCCTCTCCATCCGAGCTGCACTGGGCCGGAGAACGGTGGGCCTCCTAATGACCCTTGGCCTTTATGACCCAGCGATGTTGGGGACGGGGGCAGAGGGAAATCTGTTGGATCTGTAGCCAGTTTATCCATCAGTGGAGTGTTTAACCTTCTGGAATGATGAAGGGAGAGCAGCAGAGAGAGCAAGCACATTACTCTGGGATGGTAAACAACCCTAGATTGTTGAACTGTTGGTCGAAATGGTGGGGAAGTATTTTTAGACGCAGCATTCCATGCGAGAGCGCTGCGAAGACGTGGAGGTGGAGGAATGGAGGAAAGGGGTGGATGGATAGGAAAGCAGAACTTTGGGTTTTGACTTTTTGGGTTTTGATTAGTAGTGATTAGCACCCCGCCCTACCAGCACCCTGCCCTCAGTAAAATCAAAAGCTAAAAATATAACTTCTCAAGGCTATGCAAGTTGCCATGGTACCAGACAAAATGTATCCACCAGTGATAGAGGGCTGTCAGTCATTATCAACACCTAAACCTAATTCTAACCCTAACCTATCCTAGACCGAAACCTAGACTTAACCTACAACACCTAAACCTAATTCAGAGATAAACATAGGCTGCACTTATCCTGACCCTTTACCCAAATTCTTACCCATACCCCAACACTAACCCTAACCCTAACTCTTACCATAACCCATACCCTAATGCTTACCCTTTCCATTCTAACCCTAACCCTTACCCTAACCCATACCCTAATGCTTACCCTTTCCATTCTAACCCTAACCCTTACCCTAACCCATACCCTAATGCTTACCCTTTCCATTCTAACCCTAACCCTTACCCTAACCCATACCCTAATGCTTACCCTTTCCATTCTAACCCTAACCCTTACCCTAACCCATACCCTAATGCTTACCCTTTCCATTCTAACCCTAACCCTTACCCTAACCCATACCCTAATGCTTACCCTTTCCATTCTAACCCTAACCCTTACTCTAACCCATACCCTAACGCTTACCCTTTCCATTCTAACCCTAACCCTTACTCTAACCCATACCCTAACGCTTACCCTTTCCATTCTAACCCTAACCCTTACCCTAACCCATACCCTAACGCTTACCCTTTCCATTCTAACCCTAACCCTTACCCTAACCCATACCCTAACGCTTACCCTTTCCATTCTAACCCTAACCCTTACCCTAACCCATACCCTAACCCATACTCTTTCCATTCTAACATTTAGAGGTCCATCCACAGTTACCCTTTTCATTCTAACTCTAACCCTTATCCTAATCCATACCCTAGCCCTTACCCTTACCATTCTAACTCTTATCATAATCCTTGCCCTTACCCTAACCCTTACCCTTACCATTCTAACCCTTATCATAATCCATACCTTTACCCTAACCCTTACCCTTACCATTCTAACCCTTATCATAATCCATACCTTTACCCTAACCCTTACCCTTACCATTCTAACCCTTATCATAATCCATACCCTTACCCTAACCCTTACCCTTTCCATTCTAACCCTTATCATAATCCATACCCTTACCCTAACCCTTACCCTTTCCATTCTAACCCTTATCATAATCCATACCCTCACCCTAACCCTTACCCTTTCCATTCTAACCCTAACCCTTATCCTAATCCATACCCTAGCCCTTACCCTTACCATTCTAACCCTTATCCTAATCCTTACCCTAGCTCTTTCACTAACCCTTACACTGATCTAGTTGTAATGCCACTTTGCTAAAGGGCAGCACTCATAAGGCTCCATTAAAAGCTACATAAGCCTTCCCAGCATCTGTCACTAGCCTACATGAACATTCGTAAAGGCTTGATGCGACAGGAGTCAGTCATGATGCTGTTTCACATCAACGAGTGTTCACAAATGTTCCATATATACTCCTGTCAGATGACATTAAGGTCTTATGTAAGGCTTATGAATGCTGTACGAATGCTGTAAATTCACAGATGGTGAAAGAAGAGGACCAAATGCATGTTCTTGTTTAGCTGCATAAATTTAATTCTACTCCTTGTTAGTTTACCCAGTCATTTAGACAAAGATGGGGAAATAAAGCACATGTATTCAGATTTATTTGTCGTGCAGAAAAAGAGGATAATGCGAGAGGGAGTGTGAAGGGATGAAAGTAGGGAAAAGAGAATCTTCCCTGCAGTGAAAATCCCCACAGCTGATACAGAAGAGGATGCATAAAGCTGTCACCATATACAAGACATCTATCACAGTGAAGCAGCCCTGCTGGCAACGAGCACGCTCTCGGACTCTAGTTCGCCAAGACATTCTAGTATAAGGAGAGGATCTGGCAACCCTCAGCAACCCCCCCCCCCTGTCTCCTCCCTGGATCAGAGGAAATATTTTCAGGCAGGGAGCGATATGTTGTAGCATTCCTGCACTTCTACCAGCAGAAAGATGATCTGGCAACCCCAAGGGCCCTTTTTGTCTCTCTGGAGGCGGACGGAAGGGCCTGTGTCATTCCACATGACGAAGAGGGAGAGAAGCCCGATTGTCCTGGGACTGCAGAAATCACGTCCAGCGCTCCGGCCTGACACTCCCAGGCCACATGACATGAGGCAATTACCAATAATGCCTGTGACGCGAAGCTTATTTGCTTTGAAATCAATATGGCCTGGCTTCGGAGGCCCCGCTTCTGCACTTTGGGGATATTTATTATTTTTACAGCTTAGTTAAAAGTCTGTAGCATGTCCATGAGAGAAGCCAGTCCACCCCCATCCACCCCACTGCCAGAGTTTCTACCAGGTTTACTCAACTCTCTCTTTTGCTCTGTTCCATTTGAAACGATCTGATAACAATCTGGAGTCAATTCAGTCCGATCTGGAGCTCTCCTGAGTGTTGGCCCAGCGGTCATTACGCGTTTCCTCAGGCCCGATCGTGTAGAACTGCTTCTTAATGTCTGCCACAGCAAATTTAACGAAGTGCGTTCATTAAAGTTGGCCATAAACAAACGCAAATCGGAAACCGAGAAGACGTCCGAGTTGCTCCATGTCTGACGCATTGAGACAGGCGTGATTTGAGCGCAGCTTCCACGCAATGTTTTCGGTATTGCCTGGCCCACAGTACGAGATCTCACAAATCTTAACAAATGTTGAAAACTTGAGACCCCACACACAACCAGCGAGTTTTTTTGGCCCCTGATTGTTGTTAGGCACCAAAGCCACCCCCCCCCAAAAAAAACATCTGCCTGTCTGCGTCTGATTTTGCAAGCGAACAAGAGTTCTGACTGACGGCTCAAACCCTCGAGGGGGAATCTCGTAAACTGCTGAAAAGCCAAGAGGAAGAAAAGAAGGTTGACACCTGGTATATTTGTGTACTTAAAAGCCTAGTTATTATTATTATTACATTTACATTTATGGTATTTAGCTGATGCTCTTATCCAGAGCAACTTACAAGGTTACTCGTATTACAGAGCCGGGCCAATGTAGAGTTAGGAGTTTTGCCCAAGGACTCTTATTGGTGTAGTGCAGGATAGTCACCCAGACCAGGAATCGGTCAACCACCAACCACCTATTATTATTATTATTAATTAATTAATTAATTACTGATCATAAATGTAATTATTTACAGCAGGTTTGGGGAGATTGTTGATGTATGTGTTAATGGAGAAATTGGACATTCATATTGTTAATTTGCATATTATCAAACATCCAAAAAAACATGTCCAAAAAGGAAGTGAGAATAGAGGGTATGCATTAAAGTCACGTCCCCCCCAGGAGCCTAGGGTCACCATGTCGGGTGTGGGCTGTGGGGTTTTTCTGGAGTAATGGAGCTTCATGGCAGAGATAATGCTTTTGTGAGGCTGAATGCAATCCAATCTAATTCCGTCACAGCAATTTTCAGACAGCTAGTGTAGAGCCAAGGTCACCATGTCCAGTGTCAGGCCTGGGCTGTGGACATCTCTGGAGTACTTTTGGGATGAGTTTCGTGAAGAAATCTCTTAAGGTACTTTGGAGAACCTTCAAGGAACTTTTAGAGGTTCATCCACAGTTTCAAACTGAAGAACCTCCAAAGGTTCCTCAAGGATCTTTGGTTTGAGGGCTGAGGTCACCATGTCCAATTCCAAGCCTGGGGTTGGGTGTGTGTAAAGCCCACAGCATTGGGCTGATGAGCTGATCCTGAATCCCGAATAAAGAAGTGTGTGTTGAGGGACTGAGAAACGTTCTAACCAACAGGGGCTTCAGCTTTGTATATCCTGTACATCGCTCTAGATAAGGAAGGTACGAGCATGGTGCACATGCGGCCTAGTCCCGCTATTAAGACTAATAGGCTGGGCCCGGTTTTCTCAGCACAGCCAGGCGCTCTGGATAACATAGTGGCTCCGCTTTGCTCTCGCTGATGGATACAGTTGTACAACACAGACGTATCTGACCAAGACAGACAGAAGATGGATCTTCTTGTTAATTTATAAAATGTAGTGGATACAAAAAGATCTTTTTCTCACAGCTTGGCTTCTTCGTGTTTTTTTTTCTTCTTTCTTTCAGTGAAAAAGGATAGCGGAGTTGGCAAGGCTCAGTAATATGTGTCATAGCGAGTGAATGCACGATAATCCCCCCACTCGCCCGCACCCTCCCCCTGCTCTGTGTCTTGCTCTCTCTCTCATTTACCAGGATAAATAATTGTTATCTTCAAATTTTTCACATTTGAAATGTTCTGTTTGCATTGGCTCGCTTTCTGGAAGCATGTTGTGGTAGGGGTAATATTTAAACCCCCTAAAATACAAAAAATAAAAAAATAATCATTTTTCAATTTAGCGTTCCAACCCGGAGAGCAGGAGCAGGAGCAGCAGCAGTAGTTTTGTAGACCAGAAGACCAGGCCCGGCCAGAGCGTCTAATATGGTTAACAAATTGAAATAATGTGGCGTCAGTTCGCAGAATAGTTCCACTTTGATAACTGCGGGCCAGTTTTGTTTTCGCAACTAATTAAAATGAAATACGGCGCGCAAGCAGAGGCCGATTCGCCCCGAAGCAAAACAGTTTAAGGCATTTCTGCGCTCCACAGACATAAATATTTTGGTTATTAACAATAGAAATTATGTCCTGGCAGCCGGGAGGAGCGCAATCAGCTCGCGCAATTATCGGACGCTCGCTTGCATAGCAGGCTTCGCTTCGTACACACACAACCCATGGCAGAGACTACTTAGCATGAGGATTAGTCAACGGTGCACTTGGCTTTGGATTAGAGGGGGCGAGAGAGCCAGGCCGGGAGAAAGCGCGAGAGAGGGTCCTGTCATTACTCAAAGCTCAGCCATGCCTCTTGCTCTGCTTTGACTGATTCCTGTAATTTCGAGTGCTTTTCCCTCTAAATGAAAATATTTGCTCCTGGACTTCCATTCCCAGGTGATGGGAGACAGAGTCGGTGGGATATTAATAGCTTCTCAGGCAAGAAGATGCGCCAGTTCCTGAGCCTCCTGTACAGAACCTCCAGCTGCTCAGTGGCTGCTTTAGAACCCTGGCTGTCAAAGCTAGGCCTTCAGTTGCAACTGTGAAAATAGCAAAACTCTGGACCTTCTAGCTCTGTCTGCTCAACGTATGTCCAAATTTATCCTGGCAACCTTTCTACTGAGTGAGTCTTCACCTTTAGAGCCAATGACATATCTAGAACCTCTTAGAATGAGTGTTTTACTCAAGAAATTGCCCTTGGAAATCAAAACACGATTGGTTGCTTCCATACATCCATCCTTATCCACTTTTTCCCGGGCCTGGAGCCTACCTGGAGTCATTGGGTGTAGGGCAGGAATACCCCCTGGACATGGGTGCTGGGCCATCGCAGGGTAATACACCCCCCAGTCAATTACACCTGGCACAGCCAGTTAGACATGGGGAGAACACCCCTAACTCCTCGAATAAAGATCAGAGCGAGAATTGAACCCACAACCTCAGGTCTCTGAAGCAACACCATGCTGCCTTGGCTGGTTCTCGTTCTTCTAATTATGTTGGTATGTGGTTAATTAAAGTGCAACACCTGAAGAATTGGAACGTCCTGGATGTCAACTTGAGCACCCACATTTCCAAAAACCTCGACATTCTCACCACTGTGGTGTCCAGTTTGTACACACACTTGAAACAGATCCTTTGACTAGGTGGTTGCTGTGACAGTCACAAACCCAGCAGCTTGGCTACCCGGGGCTGATAAAACGGCCCTAAAGAGCTGACCAAACGACCCTAAATAGCCGATCTTGTAATTACCATAAGATACGGCTAATATCTGACTGACCTTTCACACTCGCATGCCCATACACACCCCACGATTTCACAACCTCCACTCGTCTCCAGCCTCCTGCTTAGTCAATCAGTGCCTTAATGAAAGCAGGGTGTCAGATAGCGGCTGGTTATTAGGCCTATCATATAGTCGTAGAGTGGGCGCAGCCCCCCTTACACATAGCAAGCCTAAAGACCTTCCTCAAATAGGAGTTACCAAAGCTTTGACCACCTTATCTCCTGGCCTCTCCCATTTAACTAACGCTCCTTCTGCTCCCCTCTCTGCTTCTTCTTTCATCCACCTCTGTAAACATCTCGGCTGTCTTTCTCCCCGAAACAAAGACTATTTGAATAAACTGATGGATGACTTTAACACTCGCTTCTATTGCTCTGGCTGACGACTTCAGGTAGTCGGTGGGAGATGGACGATGTCCGTCAGCAACTTCTGAGAATTGATTAAAAAAGAAAGATCAATTAAAAAATCAAACCAATTAAATCCATAAATTTGTATCGAATATTTTAGAATTTATTCTAGAATTCACAATTGTTATGTAAGGATGCACATGAAATTACAGAAGCATATTCAAGCCAGGTATGTTTGTATATAGTCAAAAGCTCAGCCATTCCCAATGCTCCCCTGGAGAAAGGCCGGTATTCCCAGTTGCCTAAACCCAGTTTATCTAATCAGTCCTCCTAATCAGATGAGCTGAACAAAGCCATACAGAATCTGGAGTTCACAGAGAAGATCAGCACCCAAACCCAGGTTCTTCTAACCGTGTTGTTCTTACCAACATCTAAATAACTTAACTGACCAACATCACCTTCTGACCACTTGCCTTATATTCATTTGGGTTTATTCTGCTATATAGAGTTAATTACAGGTAGACACTGTCACTGACCACTGACTTTGTGTTTATTTGGGTTTATTCTAATGTTATATAGAGTTAACTACAGGTTAGACACTAACTGACCACTAACTTTGTGTTTATTTGGGTTTATTCTAATGTTATATAGATTTAATTACATGTAGACACTCTCACTGACTTTATTTGGGTTTATTCTGGTGTTATATAGAGTTAATTACAGGTAGACTCTCTCACTGACTTTATCTGGGTTTATTCTAATCTTATATAGAGTTAAGTACAGGTAGACACTCTCACTGACTGTTTATTTGGGTTTATTCTAATGTTGTATAGAGTTAACTACAGGTAGACACTCACTGACCACTGACTTTATGTTTATCAGGGTTTATTCTAATGTTATATAGTTTATTACAGGTAGGCACTCACTGTCTGTTTTTCAGTTTATTCTAATGTTACATATAGATTATTACAGGTAGATATTCTAACTGATCACTGACTTTATGTTAATTTGGGTGTAGTCTAATGTTACATATAGATAATTACAGGTAGGGACTATCTTAAATTCACAGTTTTCTAGCCTTTTTTTTTTTTTTTACAGTCACACCAGTTACTGAACCAGTGCAGTTGAGCTGACCTCTTGGCTGACTTTATGGTGTAGAAGGGTGGGTTAGCCGTTGGGACCTGCCTGCTCATTTGTAGGACAGTTTAGGGGTTAAACCATTAAACTGCCTAACACTTTTTCAATGACCTGACGATGTAGTTTAACGATGTCCTTCAGTTCCATTAAGGAGTTTGCCAACCTGAGGCCTTGTGCAATTCGTCTTCCGGGATTCTTTCAGCCACCTGTATGACAGCGGACAAATATTCTTAAAAAGCGTTTTTGATGTTGAAATATTTGGCAGCTATTGTTCCAGCAGTTCAAAGAAATTGTTTGTATGTCTGTTGCACACCTTATTTCACGTTCGATGGAGTGTAATAAAGAAAGGGGAAAATAGCGAACAGCAAACATTATGGTTTGGAACTTTTGGAGGACAGATCAAACAAGGCCTTTCTGAAAGTAAAAGCCCATTGATTAAGACTTAACACATTTCTGAGAGGTTTTTAAAACACAATCAACAAGTTTAACACCTCTAAAAGCTCCTTACACCAACAAAAACACTGCCTGATGCCCGAGACACTGTTTTACCAATTTTAGTTTTAATAAGATTTGGTCAAAAATCTACTGTTAGACCAGTTAATGGTGGAGGGATACATGTAGAAAGTTCTTTGACTGAGTAGTCCCCAACACAACAAGTAGTTACCTTTGTTTTTACCATAACCACCATTCCATATAAACTCGGAAGACTCGTGTAGGTTCTCCAGTGGGTTTGGATAGTAAATAAAATGGCTATAAAAAGTATTCATGTAGTCATGGTGACAATACCTGGTTCCATTCACCAAAGACGTCCTAGTCTACGTTGCGCCGGTTTATCCCAAACCCAGACCCTTTCATCCTGAAATGGTAATTATTCAGAATTTCTCCAAAAGTCTCTCTAGAATCTGATTGCTGGTGTTGGGCTGCTCTGCTAGGCTGCTGACACACTGATGGAGTACATGTGTCCACTGCAGGTCAGCCAGCTTTGCAGTGGTGCTGTAATCTCCAGCAGATTACCCCGAGATTAGGCTGTTTATTTTTCACAACCGCTGAGATATTAGCCGCTTAATCAGCAGCAGCTGCGAAGACTCCCCTCTGTGTTTACTCCAGAAATTAGCAGCACTTAATTACCTGAATGAGGTACTAAGAGGTTAGAGCCTCAGGTCAGGAGCCGTTCTGTGGTCAGGGGAGGTGAGGAATGCTTATCAGCAATTTGCTTTCTTTCGGTGGTTAACTAAGTGTCCAGGAATGTTTTTTCTTTTTTCTCTCTCAACTCTCTGTCCTGCTGTAGCCTTCAGCTATACCCTCACTCAGACAACCAGTGCAAACGACAAGGAAATGGAGAAGATCGCGCCAGGAGTTTTATTCATGGACTAGTAGCCCTGCTTCCAGCACTTTCCCCCTATCCTTCTCTGTCTGCCGTGACCCAAAGGTGGCTTCCTCCACTATTTCACCATCGGCCTCTGAGAATCCCCACTCTTACACCTCCTGTTTCTCCTTCGTTTATCTTCCCTCCTCCCCGAAACCAACCTGACACATCTGCTGGAAAGGTGGAAACTATGAATTAGCCACCTCTCAGAATCCCCCCTCACTTATCAAGCCTGGCTAGTCCTCTTCAGAAGGAGCGGAGGCAGAGCAGTCGAGGGGAGATGCCGCGACCCACCGGCGTTCACATGTCCAACCTAAAACCCCCGGCATTCGTCCTTAGGCACGGATGCTGGTCCTAGGGGTGGGATGATCCCTCTCTGATCTGTGAAACCTTCCTGTAACATCGTTCCTCTGCAATTTGACAGTTACGTGAAGCAACTCCAGCCTAATCAAAGAGTCAGGCAACACACCCCGGTACTTCAGGAGTGAGTTAAATAAGTAGAGTTTTTATTCCAGGCTCCCGACTGGCACAGTCGTCTGAAGTGTTGGACCTATCCTCGGGAGTTTGCTGCTCAGTCTTCGGCGATGCCACAGCCATCCGTGGCCGGACTCTGACTCTTTCTGGATGGGTAGCATGGCTGTCCCTCTTCCTACACAGGCATCTGTTATGCTGATAAGAAAGACTGGTAGTCGGAGCTCTTTATGAAATGCTCCCTGTAACCATGTCAACTTGACCCAGCATCCTCTAGAAAGATCCCTCTAGACCATTCTCCCTCCTGGAGCCTAGGTGATGGGACAAACCTCTGCAACCTTCAGAAAGCAGGGTCAGATATGCTACAGCATCCCTGGAGCGAAGGGAGTTAAGGCCTTGGAGACGGCCTCGGAAGGCTCGTTCGGAAACGTCCAATAAACCGTCCTGTCCGTTGATCTGGTGCCGTCAGTTGATTGGTCATTTATCGTTCCTGATGTCCTGAGACATTGAGACATCTACAGTGGTTGCCATGGAGTTTCACCGTACAGATAGACTTAAAAGTCTGGAGTTAGGGTAATGTGCCATACTATTAAAATACGCCAATCCTCTCCTACGTCAACAAACACGAACGTCTGCACTTTCCACACAACTTCTCCTCTTGGTTCAAGGAACTACCCCGTCAGAAATAATTAGCATGAAATGACATCAAGCTTTGGTCAGTTCTGGCAGCGATGGTTGCGCATTCTACGGGTTATAGTCGCTCGGAGGGGCGATTGGTATCTTTGAACCTTTACCTGGTGCCAAGACTTGGCCGTTCCTCATGCCGCCTGGCAGGAAACCTCCACCCCACACACACACTTTTCATTTGAAGGTTCAGCGCTCAAGGCTCTGTGTGGAGTCTCTTCCAAAGGCCCACTGTTTTCCCCAGCTCTGCCAGCTTCTTACACAATATCGGTTCTATTTGTTGACGGAGGAAAGCCATGCTGTATACATTTTCTTTTCAGAACTCCATGAGAAAGAAGGATGTGGGCTCCCAGTCCACATGGAAAGTACACCGTTATCTAAATGAAATATGCCTGTGCTTCTGGAAGATGTACTTCAACCTCTTTTGGTTTCTTTCCTCTTTTTTTTTTTAACCACCCAAACTTCAGGGAAACCAAACCTGAACAAGCGAGCCAACCGGCAAAGACACCACCGGACAGGGTTGGAGAAGCGTGGAAGGAACCATACATATCTCTGTCCGTTTCTGAAGCTTCCTGCCTTGCCGTAAATCTAAACGCGTCTGGTTTTCTCGAAGCCTCCCAGAGTTTTGGAGAGCCGAAATGATCCATGCGACTGTTTACGACAATGGGATGTGTTATGAACAATGACATACACACAGTTCAGACTTCAGCAAGCACCTCAAGTTACTGTGGGACAAGCCTTTGTTCCTCAGCTTCCTGGCTTGCTGGTCGGTTAGTTGGTTTATTGATGACATTTTTCTAAAAGCTAACTGCTGCTGGCCTCGCTGGATGCTGCTGTCATTTTGGCAGATTCTTATCCGAGTGCGAGCCTTTGAAAGGCCAGCGATTCTTGTGTGATCCCGTTCTTCAGATAAGGATCTGAAGGTCTTCCACAGCAGGGAGCTGAGATCTTCTCCAGGCCACTGAATCCCACAGGGAAGGCCGTTCACCTCGTTTGGCCCTCATCGGTGGAGTGCGGATCTCTGGGAGTCGGGAACGATTAGATTTGATTGATTTGTTTTATCGTGCAGAGATGTTTTCACCAGTTTCCTTGATTGTTAGGACTCAGAATTGCAAATTCACTGTGGATGAAGTCTACTTTTTCTACTGGAATCCTGCTGTAAACACTGCATTTCTACTGCATTTAATAATAGCCAAAGAATCTCAGAACATGAGTGCAGGCTTGCTTTGAATATCTGTATTATTTATTCAACCATGTATGTACCTCTTGATGCCTTCAAGATGTTGTTTTTTATCTTTTATGTTGTATTTTGGCATGGTTTAATTTTCAGGGATATATATATATATATATATATATATATATATATATATATTGAATATGATATATACATAATTAATTAAATGTATAAATATGTAAATATTGAATATTTTATTTAATTTTGAAGCCTTAGTATTTCAACAAACCCAGAGCAAAAAATTAGGACAGTGGACATACATGTACAGAAAAATATACATTATACAGAGCATACATTAATGTCCCCTCGTCACCCAGGGTCACTTTTAGGGTTGACCCTGTATGGTCTAGAAGGCGTCCAGTTCAGACTATTAATTATCTTAAATTGTGACCATCACGAGACATGCTGTTTGACCCCTTCTTTTTCCTCAAACGGGATTCCTAAATCTTTTTCTCATGCAGTTTTCCCATGCAGCCGGTAGTGGTAGTGGTAGTATGACCCTTTCCATATCTTCCATTTCTTGAAGTAATAAAAAAGGGAGTATCTGCATTATGATGGGTAAAGTTAGGCTTATTTTAAGGTTCTTTTTTTTGGAGGGGGGGACCCACTGAGTACTTTGGATTGGCTGCTGTGATAACGTCTGCTGGATCTGACACACCCTGACTTATTGTGCTCTAGAACAGCATGGAGTCCTCGGTTTGATTCATGGAGAAGAATTAGCTGGTGAGTGCTGTGCAGTCCATGATGTTTTTTTACTGTAATCTCCATTACCTTTGTGCTGTCAGGTGCAAATTTTTCACATCTTGTAAATGTCTGCTCCACAGATGGCTGAGTGACTCTCTTAGCTTTACTGTTGGCTATCAACTCGTCATACTGCAATATTAGATTTTCAGTCCAGTTTGTTGGGCTGGAGTCTTTGGAACCGGTACGTACGTTCATGCATACTATGCAGTGTATCTCCAAAACAGCAGCTTTACAGGAGAAAACATTAAAAAAAATTGGGGATTTAATTCCAGGTTAAATTTGAAGCATTTCTATTGGTTCATTCATCATGGAATTTGCAGAATGTAGAATCTGAATGCAGTCAAACAGTGGAAAATGGCAAAAAATGAAGATATGAGGTTCCAGATCCGATCTTTTTGGGCAGATATGACTGCGATGTGCTACCTAGGTATCAGTGTGAACAGCAACAACATGCTAAATCTAACATTATTGGTTCTGCTTTGGGCCACGTGACATCTCAGACATATCCGATACGCGCCAATGCGACAGCCCAATTAGAATTCATGACTTTTACATCAATCAACCAACTCCACATTCCCTCTAAACACTGAGGAGAAGGGAATCCGGAGGACGGAGAGCAATGAGGGAGGTGTTCAGTGGTGGGATAGTGAGCTAACTGACCTCATTAACATGCCGTAGCTGCACAGTTTAAAGTGGCATCTCCAACCTCACAACCTCCAATCTCCTACCTGAACTCCCATGAACTCCCTGAACCTTTCAATCCTGAATATGATGCCTACGTTATTTTCTGACCGTCAGAAACAGAATCTGCAGAGTGTCTGTTTTAGGAGGCCGAGGCTTGCAGTCGTGGCCGCTGTTGTAAAGCCTCTGCTGTGGCTGTACTGTGACAGTATTAAAAGCTGGCTAGCCTGCCACTTCCAACGTTTCCTGATTGGAGCCTTAAAACATGGGAAAATATCGACCCATCGCTGAACTCGGCTTTTGGACGTTGCGTACCGTTTAATAGAGAGTTGCAAAACGTCGGCTATTGCACACCGATTGTCCAGCGGCCTCCGAGCTGCGCTATCTATCGGTATTAAAAATAATCTTGAAAACATTTCTGCTTCCAGCAGAATTTGGACGGAGAGGGATATATTCCTTCAAACTCAAGCTAAAGATAATACCCCTGGAGTCTGTCCACCGCATAATCGCCATGACATCATGCAGCCTGTAGTGTTGTTCTGGCTGGGAGCCGCTAGAAGGCTGCCCGGTGTGAACAGAGAGCTCTGGACACAAGGAGATGCTCTTTGCCGGCTTCTGATGAGGTGTTCACATCTGCAGGAACCTCCTTTAGTTCTCTAAGAACCATTTCAGTGAATCCTTGGTACATGAGATGCTTGAGAGTGAAGAACCTTTTCAAGTTCTAGGAAGAGCCTTTAAATAGATCTAGAAGGGAGCCAAATGTGGTTCTTCCATTGTTTTGCTCAAAGAACCTTTTGCTGAAGTGTGCTTCTAAAGTCACCCTCAGAACCCACCCAAGTGGTTCTGGCTCTCATGTATAGTTCTGCGTTATGTGGAGGTTCTTTACCTTCAAACATTTTAGCAAACATGGTTCATGACACCCATTGTGGCACCTTTGTTTAGGAGAAAAGCAAGGTTCTGAAGTGGTTATTTGCTTGGACGTGCAGTTCTAGGTATTGTTTTTGAGAGGTATAGAACCATTAATTTAATCTGTTTTGTTCGTTAGAGAACTAAACCCGGTTCCTCTATGACATTCCTCATGAATATACCTCTAAAGTCACCCTGCTAACAAAAATTAAGAACCTTAAACGGTTCTGGGCTTGGACGTTCTAGAGACAGTACATAAACAGTTGAAGGGATGGCTTTAAACAGCGTCCTTTTAATCTATTTGGTTCTTTAGGGAACCAACTGTGATTCCTCATTCTTTCATGGCATTGCTCAAAGAAGTCATGGTGGAACCTTTAAGAGAACTTATGAAACCATACTCATAAGGTTCATAAGGTTCTTAAATAGTTTGTTGCTTTGATGTACAGTTCTAGAGTTAGTCTAGAACTGTAACTATTATAGAACCATCTGTTCAGGTCCCGTGAACCCAAAAAATGTTCTTTACACTTGTGCAGAAGCAGATTATGGGATTGTTTAAGAAACAGACATTGGTGGAGTCACTTGGGTTTTTTTGGGGAACCACAAATGGTTCTCTCATTGCTTTACTGAAAGGAATTATTGTGGCCCCTTTGTTTTAGGAGATGCTCTGAAGCCACACTTTTAAACAGGAAACTGCTTCAATTGTAGTTTGATTGAATGTGTGGTTCTAGGAACTGGAAGTTCTCAAATTGGTACAGAACCATTGTCCAATGTAGAGGTTCTGTTATCTCTAAAAACATCCTTATCAAATACTTCAATCCCCATGCTTTAGAAGCTCCACCAAGCTCCCTGAGAACCGCCCGCACGGTGACCGGGTTTAGGGCCCACTTCAGGGGTCCGCGGGCATCCTAAAACGAAGGGGCCGGTATCTCTGTGATAACCTCAGCTGAGTTGCCGTGGAGGTGTTTGTGGAGGACCCGGGTTCTCAGATGGATGAGTATACGGCGGGGTCTGAGAGAGCAGCAGGGAGGAGAGCACAGATAACCGCCTCATTCAGACTGATAAGAGAAAGAGAGAGAGGGGAGGACGGGACGGGACACACAGGGGAAGTGGACTCGCCTTTATGTTTCTTAAAAATGTCCAACAGAACCGTGTTCAGCTCTACTCTGTACTTCAGTCCAAGTTCTAGATAACAGTGAGTCAGATAGTGTCAGCCTGTTAGAGATTACTGACCACACCTCCACACGGCCTGAGGAGAGTGTGTGATTTAGACCTGCCGTTAGCAACATGCTAATCGGTGTACATAAACTTTTAACTATTACTTGTTAGCTACATTAGCCTGTAGAAAAAGTGTGATGTATTTAATGCTATTAGTGCATTCAGCACAAGTTATAGGAATATCTTGAAAATTATGTGGATTTCAGTATAAATAAATAAAGCTACTATATATATATATATATATATATATATATATATATATATATATATATAGTAGCTATACATGAGTATACATATATATAGTAGCTATACATGAGCTACAATTCTGTTCAGTCAATTATTTTGTGTAAAAAAAAAATAATATAATGATAAACAAACAATATATACTGTATATATATATATATATATATATCATTTTATTTTTGATATCTATATATGTATATATAGGTGATAGCTGTAACTATAGAGTATTAGTTTTGGTATTAAACCTGATAAACTTTAGAACTTTATTTTCTGTATTTTTTCCAAAACTAGTCACCGAGTGGAATACAGTGTGTGTCAGTGGGAGTTAATCTGAGCTGGGAAACTCGGACTGAACTGGAAAAAGTGTGTGAAACGGGTTAAGACCCAAACGCGTCCGGGCTTGAACGTGTTTAGGTGTCGGGCAGGTTGTGTAAGTTTCTGATGGTTCCTGAGGGACAGTGTAATATCACTGACTCACATTTGATATAAAACATCTTAATATTATACAAACTCCAGCCAGATCACCACTTTCCACTCCTTTCTCCCCAGGGTGCGAGTGTGTGTGTGTGTGTGTGTGTGTGTGTGTGTGTGTGTGTGTGGTTTGTAATAGGAGACACTGTGTCAGCACTGATAAAGACCTCACTTTAAGGGACGGGCAATCCTTCTTATTGCCCCTCTCTCCATCCACCCCCTGTAGGGATTGAATTAGGGAAGGGTTCCGTATCTCCACACGCTATCGATCAGCTGCCAGAGAGGTCAACCAGCCCCTGCTACCTTTTCAGCAGCAGCCATTACTGATTAACAGGTGACAGATAGGCCCAGCGCTCGGGGTCGCTCTGAATCAGGCTGGAAATTTCCAAAGCAAACAGACGGGCTAATGGCAGCGATCTGGAGGGAGCGAGAAATATCGCGTCTGCAATTTATGATAAAACAAATACGCTCGGCTGCCTTGCGCAAATAGAGCCGCTGCGCGACGTTGTGTAGGGTTTCATTATCGGGGCCGTTTGTCATCCTGGAGAAAGTTTGAACGCCTGATTCCCTCATCAATTTGTTTTGTATCAATGCCAACGAGGATTTATTCCCCGTCCGGTCGCACCAGATGTAACGAGAACAGAAACCATGTGATCCCTGGAGGACGGCTGAGGCCTACGAAAAGTCGGCCAGAGCTGCTGGGATGGTTTTTGGGGCAAAAATAAATAAATAATCCCAAAAGCAATGGAATAATAAGAGAAGCTATATTTAACTTTCCAACTTGCACTTAAGTCAGGTTCATGAAACGGGAGGCACGTACCAGCGTTATGCTATCAGGATACGAGCAAATGTGGAGCCTGCATGTCAGTAAAAAGCAGTAGTCATATTCTGGATGCTTTATGAAAAAACAGGCGAATTTTACAGCACTGTTAAAAAAATTATTTATATTATCTGCTTTTGTTGGAGTAACTGTCTCTACTGTCCAGAGAAGAAGACTTTCTACTAAATTATGGATGGTCAACCATTGCTGTGAGGACAAGAGCATTCGTTAGTGAGGTCAGGATGTTGAATGCCCCAACTCCCCAACTCATCACCAAAAAGTACTGGATGGAGCACCACCATCATTCCAGAGAATGCTCTTCTGACCTTTAGTAAACACATCAGCTCATATCAGACTCTGATATCAGCCATCTTCACATGTATAGATATTAATTCTGTGAATGTAATTACAGGTAAAACAGGTCATTAGTAATTATGGCACCAGAGCTTTTATTTATTTATTTTAAAAATGACCGTCCCAAGTCTCCACCCACCCCGCATAATCTAACCCAGGCAGTTCTAAACATCATGTTGGACGCTGCTCTCAGTTTCCATAAAAACCCACACTGGTTTTAAATCACTCCTGCTTTGTTTTGGGAATATCGACGGACAGATTTTACCCATTACAGGACAGACTGTTTTCCCTGTTAGCATTCCGTGCCCGTTTCCAACTGTCGGAGCGCACAGATAATTCCTGATTCAACTCAGACTGAAAGAAGTGAGTAGGACAGAAATATCCATTACCGTATATAGAATCTCATTACAGTGGATTACAACTGACTTTCCTCTGACCCTCAACTTTAGCGGTTATGGCAGCTCCTACTGAACTGGCAAACCCACTCGTGTGTGTGTGTGTGTGTGTGTGTGTGTGTGTGTGTGAGAGAGAGAGAGAGAGAGAGAGAAACTAAGCCCTAAACGCATTCTCTGGAGGCTGGGAATATGAAGTCAGAGTGAACCCAGGAATTGGCTTCATGGCGTTCATCAGTCAGAGCTGTGGCGGCGGGTGCCAGCGTTCGGAGTTATGACCTCACGTTCCGGTGAGCGCGGCCCCCGCCGAAACCGCTCCAGAAACCCCGACCCAATCAACCTGTTGCCACGCAACTCCAACCAAAATATTGCCTCAGCGTCTGCTTTAGGAGTACGTTTAATTAGTTGTCATTTGAGAAGAAATTATGGTCATGAGTCAAAATGGGCCCAAGTCAAGTGCGTGGGCTGCGGTGGGCTCCGGTGGGCTGCGGTGGCAGTGTGTTAGCACCATGGCAGTAACGTGTCGGACTCGCCCAGATCTGCACACTGGGAGGAGCTTCCAAAAACAAAGCTTCATCCCAACCCAGGGGCTCCCAGCCACTCTCGGCTGCGCTGGCTTTTCAGGCCGTGATCATCACTGCCGTCCGCTTCTCCGTGACGTGGTTGATTTAAAAATAGTTCTGAAAAATCTAATTTACACGCTTTCCCTTTTAACCCAGACTTTGGTTTCGGAGAGAGAGAGGGGGGGTGGGGGCTGGTTACACGATGGTGGGAAAGGCTGTGTAGGAAGCTTCATATTCCAGAACCATCCAGTGACCGTTGGCTTGACCTTCACCAGAATCTGTGCTGGTAACTTGCTAGGATATTACTCACTCATTAGCAGAAGCAGACGGGGTGGAGCGCTGCCCACAATTGCTGACCCCTCTTCTCAAGGCCTAAGAGAGCGGGAAAAAGAAGCCGGTCAAGCTCAACTTCATTTACTGGCTTTTAAATGTTCATAGTGTACGGAAAACCCGATGGTCCACTATCAAACAGCAGTGCTAATTGGACACAATGAAACCCTGACATTTAGCCGCCACCAGAAATACCATTGCATCCACCATAGCTACCAGAACAAACCTAGCAAGCACCTGAAATGCCTAAGCGATCACCACCAAGAAACACCTTAACACCACCATAGCCCCTGAGGACTGAAATGCCTTAGCCCTAGCAACCACCTAAAAAAAACAACAAAAGAAAAACCCTAACAACCACCTAATATATCAAATCATGTTTCATAGTACTTGAAAGACCTAAGCATTCATCTAAAATACCATAGCAATCAACCTAGCAACCACCAAAGAAACACCATAACACTACCATAGCAACCAAAAGCAACCTAACAACCACAAAGAAACAACTCAGCACCTTTGCACCCACTTTGCAATGCTTTAGCAACCACCAACCTGAAACGCCTATGCGATCACCACCAAGAAAGTCCTTAATACCACCATAGCACCTGAAGTCTAAAATGCCTTAGCCCTAGCAACCACCTGGAATATCTGTTTAAAAAAAACCTAGCAGCCACCTAAAATATCAAAGCATGTTTCATGGTACTTGCAATACCTAAGAATTCACCTAAAATATCATAGCAACCACCAAGAAACACCTTAACACCACTATAGCACCCACTAAGAAACACCTTGGCAACCACTTGAAATTTCATAGCATGTTTGATAGCAAGTACTTGAAATACCTAAACAATCATCTAAAATGCCATAGCAATCAACCTAGCAACTCCACCATAGCAACCAAAGCCAACCTAGCAACCACAAAGAAACAATTCAACACCTCTGCACCCACTTGGCAACCACCTGAAATATTATAGCACCTGCCATATAATCCACCTGACACACCTAAGCATCCCCATAGCAACCAAAACCAACCTAGCAACCACTAAGAAATACCTTAGTAGCCTCTTAACATCCACTCTGCAACACCTTAGCAATCACCTGAAATGTTATAGCACCTGCCATAGCAACACACCTAAGTAGCAACCAAAACTAACCTAGCAAGAAACACCTTAGCAAGACCATATCACCTACTCTGCAACACCTTAGCAACCATCTAATATTACAGCACCTGCCATAGCAACCACCTGGCACATCTAAGCAACTGAAGTCTGAAAAACCTCACCTACTGCCCTTGCAGTCACCTGATATGCTGTAGTATCTGCATAGCAACAACCTAGCAACTGCAAGGAATACAATAGCAACACCGAAGCAGCCACCAGAAATACCCTAGCCATGGCTTTGGGATACCATAGCAACCACCTAGCAAAATCAAAGCACTTAGCAACAGCCTAGCAACATCATGGAAGAGGGAACCACTCGCATTGTGAACAGTGATGGGGAGGTAAATGGTGGTAAATGCGGCGGCGTTCAGCGAGATGGTCTTCACCATGGAGACTCGTCAGAACTCACCCGGTCCGTCACAGTAACACACTGACCTGCGCTCAGGAGGCATAAAATGCTGGGTGTGAGGAACAGGGCTGAGATGATAAGAGATGAAAGGGTCGTTGGGTGTAAAAGGAGGCGAATTTTGTGCGAACGCTGTACAGTTCAACACACCACCCACTCCGTCAGTCCATCAGTCAGACAGCTACTCCCTCCCTCCATCCCTCTCCAGCCACACAGCCTGCTCCGTCTCCGGTTTCACAGCTGTCACTTTTTCACGAGCTGTAATTTGTTTAGGACAAGCGGGGGAGGAGAACACTGCCTCATAACACCCTGCAGATATACTCCACCACGGGGCTGTCTGAGGGGAGGGAGAGAGAGAGAGAGACAGGAATGGACGAGGTGAGAACAGCGAGAGTGATGGTGTCTGACTGCTGGAGAATCCGGTAAGGAAAGCTTGACGTGTCGTTATCTAGAAAAACAGACACTCCTGAGGGCTGCAACCTTCTAAGCTCTGTCTCTGCCATCGGTAGGTTGTAGGTTCGATCCCCAGCAATCAGGGGCAAGTCAGCCAAGTGAGCAGTCAGTTCCCGAAGGTGATGAAGGTGTGAAAATGGACAAGCGTAAGAATCTGAGACACTTTGACAAGAACCAAACTGGAATGTTCTAGACAACTGGGTCAGAACATCTTCAAAACATCTGGCAGGTCTTTTGGCATGTTCCCGGTATGCAGTGGTCACCACCATAGCACCCATAGCAAGTTCATAAACAGACAAAGTCCTAGCAAGCGCCTGGAACACCTTAGTGATCACCTAAAGTACCATAGCAACCTCCAAGAAACACCTCAACACCATAGCGCCCACTTTGCAACACTTGACGTTCTAGAAACTGTGATGTTCTAGACGACTGGGTCAGAACATCTCCAAAACATCAGGCAGCTCTTGTGGGGTGTTCCTGGTATGCAGCCACACCCCCAGCAAGCACCTAGAACACCTCAACGATCACTTAAAAAATACCATAGCAAGTGTGATAGCAACCATCTGAAACACCTTAGCATCCACCACAGCCAAAACCCAGGTCTTGTGGGCTGTTCCCGGAATGCAGTGGTCAGTACCAACCGGAAGTGCTCCAAGGAAGGACACAGGAAACAGGGCACAAACGGGAAGAGCAATCATGGAGGACATGCTCGTGGAGGATATTGAAAGGCTCAAAGGATCTGCTGCCAACATCTCACGGGACACCTTCAGAAGTCCTGTGGAGTCCATGCCTTGGCAGGTCAGAGATTCTTGGTGACGCAAGGAGAACCTACACAGTTTTAAGGATGGACGAATTCCCTAAGCTCGTATGATTTTCAGCACCTTCTTCCTTTAAGGATTCTGGTCCAGTTCCTCCAGCATCTCTTCTTAGTGCCTGGAGAGCTTAAGTGAGGATGTGATGTAATCAACGCGTGCCTGTGTCCTCTCAGGCTGGCGTAGGCTGGTGACAGGGGTCGTCCTGTACGGGGCGGGTCGCACACTCTGCTTTGTGTTTCAGTCTCTGACAGCCAGAACCGTCCACCCTCTACCTCCAAACCTCCACTTCGCTGTGCATCACGCCTGGACTTTCTAAACACTGAACATCTAACACTGGCTCGTAAAGAGAAGGTGACCAAACAACCTTTCCCAGAATGGTCCAGATCAGTCCACCGTGTACTGATGTTCTGTACTAGTTTAAAGGTTCTTCCTAGTGGAACCTTAAAAAGAGGTGCCCAATCCTGGTCCTGAAGATCTACCAGCCTTCAGAGTTCAGGGTAACACGCCTGGCTTTGATATGCAGAAGCCCCTGGAGGCCCTAAACACCTGGATCAGGTGTGTTGGAGTAGCTCTGGGGTTCTACTTTGACTTTTGCCACTGCAACTTGCTTAGTAATTCTTAAGAAGGAAAAGGTCTGGGGCTTATTTGGTGACCCTCATTTTGCCAAAATTCCCTCACATCCATCATGAGCTCTTTGGGGAAAGAAACCCTGCAGAACCATGTTTGGAAAGGAAGGACAAAGGTATTGCACATGATGCAACTGTTTCTTTTTTCCTAGAACCTTTACCTTATGTTATATGGAGGTTCTTGAAGCTTTGGAAAGGTTCTTACCAGCCACATCTTATTTACTCTACGGATTGTCTAAAGAACTAGAAAGAGGTTCTGCTATGGGTCTTTGGTTGAAAAGAAGAAACTTTTAGCCATTGTAGAACCATTGAGGTTCTTGAAACTTTGAAAAGGTTCCTACCAGCCGCATCTCAACCGATTGTCTAAAGAACCGTCCCTTGACAGGTATTTCAAGGAACCAGAGAGGTTTTACTATTGCATTTTGGCATACTATAACCTTTTAGCCATTGTAGAACCTTTTCAGTTCTTGAAACTTGAACTTGAAAAGTTCTTATCAGTCGCATCCTATTTACTCAACTGATCGTCCAAAGAACCGTGCCAAGAGGTATTTTAGGGAACCAGAGAGAGGTTCTACCATGGCTTTGTTCTTGAGAGGGAAGAAAGAGGTTGGAGGTTTTATTCGGTGACTCTTTTTTGACCAAAATTCTTTTGCGTCCGCCATGAGCGCCTCTTTCTCCAGTCGCGTAAATCAGTCGCTCTGCCTCTGCAGCCGTAACTCCACCGCCTCTCCTCCTCTCCCCCACCCCTCTCTCCGATGGGCTTTACCTCATTCTGATGTCATTATCTAGTGCGTACCTGAGGGGCTATTATTACGTCCAAGCCCTGGTCGGCCGGGTGGTGGGTTCGAGGGCAGCTCGGGCTCGGAGCCTGGCCCCGCTTTGAGTTATAGCTAAATGGAGCAGCTGGCAATGGATCACGGCGCTTTGTAAGCTGCTCCTGACATACTAATGCCATTGTTGGAGCAGGAATGACGCGCCGTGTTATCTCTGGCAGAACGGCGCAGAACGGAGGGGCCACACTTGGCATGGCTGTTCTGATACATTTCGTCGGAGGCCCTTCGGGGCCCTGCGTTTCCCAAGCCCTCTGCTAGAAGGCCTGGGCGGCGAGGTACACGGCGCACACTTTCGCCCTTTGATGAAGAGCACAGAATGGGTGGCTGGCAGCGAGGACGGGGTTGAGTTACGACGCTGATAATTACCATGATAAGTTTGCCTTTTCATTGCACCATTTAGGCGCAGGGTCCGTTCCAAACGGCTCCATAAATTGCCGGAAGATGAAAAGTTAATTAGAACCCTTGTTTAAAGATCACATTTTTGAAATGCCTCGGTCTCTGATGGGCTTTCGCAATGACGGGATCTACTGAAAGAGTCGCCAGTCACTCGGCAAGGCCCCGCGCCATGCCAATAGATCCGTCACTAGCTAGATCCCGTAGCTGCTCGTTTGAGCTAGTATCTGTTGCCTCCAGCTGAATCACAGCTAATCACAGAGTGTTCATAGATGTGATGAATGTCCTGCGCACCAAAGGACACAGCTGTCTGATACAAATTTACACTCATGGCCAAAATGGCAAGATATTACTTTAGGAAAACACAGCTCCTAACAGATAGCACTCCAGAGGGTCGTTAGCTCGGAGCAGGCTGTGCTTTTTAATTAATGCAGACCAGCGGTGGGGAGGCAGGAATTAAAAAAAAAAAAAGAAGAAGCAGAGGGAACTTAAGGGCTAATGTATAGTGTTACACAAATGGATTACACCGCATCAGGCCAAGAAATAATTTAGTGGTAATTAGGACGCTGTGCTGGATGAGGTATGGCTGCAGTTGGTGGAACATGCAGTACGTTCACTAGCGAACCTGTGTGGAGTAATTGGGTAATGTTCAGAAGACATATTTAACTCTGTGCTAATTAACACTGGAAGAGTTTGATTACAAGTTTTCCCTTACCCCCCCCCCAAAAACAAAAAAAACAAAACAAAACATAAAGCCTGAATTAGACCAGACCAGTAGAAGGACCATGCATTTTTGAAGGGATCTGATTGGCAACAACTGACAATACAAGCCTCAACCTCTTACTCCACTCTTTGAGCAATAGCGTAGAAGAACCCATTTTAAGACCCATGTTTATGGAAGAGCAGCACCTGAAATAAAGGTTCTCTACCTTCTTAATGAGTGTAATGCCAGATAGATTAGCATTAGGCTACTAAAGTGGGTCATTTAGGATACCAAATTAACCCCAACCAGGCCCAAATCATGAAACAAAGACCAGCACCTACATTATTCCAGCGTACGGTAGTCCTGTGTTGTGGATAAAGGAACTGTGCCAAGTTGAGCTCCATATTAACGCTTAGCTCTTTTGTTATTTCATTACTCTGAGTCGACAAACAGAACTGCTGTTTCCCCACACAGTTCGTTCCAGACAGGACCACCAAGTCTGGCTCTTTATGACTTTGTGCGTTTTTCTTTTAGTCCAGTTGGTTCAACGTTGCAATGGCTGAGATTGGGGACAGTCTAAGTCCAGTGTTTGTTAGCAATAAGCAACCTTGTAGATCAACTTGATTCTTGACCAGCAGGGGGTTTGACTGTTGAGCTGATCTACAAGCATAATCAACCTGACCAAGTTAGACCACCAGTATGACCAACAAGACCAACCTGGATGACCAGCAAGGTTAAGATGCTTGACCAGCATGACCAGGAAGACCAACCTGTAAGACCATCATGACCAGGAAGACCAAGCTGGTTGGTCAGACCAAACTGGATTACCAGCATGACTGAAAGGTTTGTCCAGCATGACGAACAGGACCAACCTGGACAATCAGCATGGCTAAAATGCTTGACCTGCATGACCAGGAAGACCAAGCTTTTTGGTCAGCATGACCAGCGTCACCAAACTGGACAACCAGCATGACCAGCATCAAAGGCAGCAGATACTATGCTGGTCAAGAGCCTTCTTTTCTTCCAGTCTCTCTGAACTGTTCCTTTAAATCCATGTACGCTGTGCCTCAGAAACGACCTGAAACCCTCAGTGCATTACAGCACTGCTGGGGAATAAGTGAGGTGAGCTAAGCGCTGGGCTTTGATGTGTAGGGTAGCAGTCTGCGCTGCTTGATGGATAAGGCGTATCGGGACGGCTCTGGGTCCCTGTGGAGTTTCCCCGGTGCTCTGCACAGTGTCTGCTCACTGCAGACCCTACTGCTCGCTAATTGAGCTCTAATTAGGGCCGGGAACAGCAGGTCTGGAGACGCAGCAGGGCCAGAGCGGGGCAGCGCGAGGCCGAGCAGGGCAGGGAGATGGTAAATGTAGCGCTGCTTCTGAACCGAAGGGGAGGGGTGCGCAGGGAGGGAAGGATTGCATTAAACTGCTAAGAACATCCAGGCTCCTACTTTATAAAGAGCTACAGTCTCTTTTCCACAAGCTTTGGTCCAAAAGTATTCAGACACCCGTTCTGATTAGTAGCTTCAGCTGCCTGTTGTCCCAGAGAAAAACGTTGACCAATGGAATGAGATGCTCTTGAGCCGCCATATTCGTACCTAGACCTGGGCGATATGTCATTATATGTTCAAAAGTTTGTGGACACACCTACTTATAAGTGAATTCAATCCATTGACCAACAGAGCGGGAATCTCCAAAAGAGCCCAAGGTCACTGTGCCCAGTGTGTGAAGCTGGGGTTCTCTGGACTGATGGAGAACTCTATCCAGTACCATTGTGATGATTTAGGGTGGCAGCAACTAATCATCCAACCTTACTAATGCTTTTTTATGGCTCAGTGCCATCAAATGTACCTTGCAGCAATGTTCCAAATAGTCTAAAGCCTTAACTCCTAGCCAATACCCTAATTTCATGAGAAATGCTGGGTGTCTACAAACATCAGGACCTAAATGGTTGGTTTTCTCAGACAGGATTCAGCCCAGTCCTGGACTAAACCACACTCAGAATGGAGATTCTCCATTGAGATGAACTTCTAGTCCAGGATTAGGCTTAATCCATGTCTAGGAACCCAAGCCAGAGTATATAATGCATATGTCAGATCTGTTCTTTTCATTTATCCAGGTGTGGCTTCTTCTATTTTTGCCCATTTCCCCTTTCTGAAAAGACAGCAAGGCCAGCTCACGCTGTGTTAACTGGTTGACCATCTTAGCTCTGGACCAGCATTGGGTCAGCTGGTCTACAAGCACGATTAACCTGACCAGGCTGGACAACCAGCATGAGGAAACTTCACATGCTGGTCAACCTGCAAGATGTGGGTATGAAGAACCTTTTAAAAGAAGCTTAAAGAACTCAATGTAAAGGTTCCTCACAAATTTCAAGGTTCTTCAGAGTCGCGTCTCTTTTCCACGAGTGGTTCTTCTATTGCATTGCTCAAAGAACCCTTTGTAGCCCCTTTATTTTGAAGAGTGTAGCAACAATTCATTCAAATTCTAAATGTTAAAGCCACCCCTCTTCAACAGTTCAAGCTCATTACCTCAGATTCACTTACAGAGTCTTCATAACCCACTCCCACCCACTGATCATAATCACCCTGACCCGAGGCAGCGGTCAGGAATTTGTTTGCATAGCATTTTAATTAGAATTAAATTTATGCCTGTGTTTATTGGACAGGGCTAACATGCATCAGGCTTCCCCTCCCAAAATGTTGCTGTTGTTTTCAGTTCTGGATTAACGAATGTCCATTCCGTACTTTGTTCTTTCTGTTTGGAGAACAGTTGGGACCACCTGAGTCACTGTGCTGAGTCAGCACTTACATCAACCTGTCTGCTCGTTACATTGATGCGTATTTATGAGCATTAGATTAGAGTCTAATGTGGCCTGATGTGAACTAACCCAAGCTTGTGGTCACTGGGGTAGCTTTCTACTGCGGCCCAGGGAGCAGGGAGGCTGAAGGGTTTTGCTCAAGGGCCTAACAGTGGCAGCTTGTTGAGCCCGGGTATCGAACCCACAACCCTGTCATCAATAGCCCAGAGATCTGATCATAGTGACAGTGCCTTCTTTATAAAGGCTTATTCCAAGTACTCTTAAAAGTAAAGGTTCTACCAAGGCTTCTTTAAGTGATGCTGTTGAAGAATCAGTTTTGGGTTCATAAAAGACCAGTTTTGTAATGAAGAACTCGATGTAAAGGTTCCAATTGACCAATTTCAGGGTCAGTCTCTTTTACACAAGCGGTTCTACTATGGCATCTCTCAAAAACCTTGTATCTATATTTTTAAAGTCTTCCACTTTTCTCCATAATATAAACCTGACCATGGCTCAGAATTTCCTGATAAACAGACCAATAGAAATGCTCCAAAATGACCGGGAATCAGATATTTTTTACATTGACTTCTATTGAAAGTCCAGAAGGCTCTTTCATTGTCCTGTAAAGCTGCTGTTATGAGATCTGAGATATATTTGTGTGGCACAAGGGTTTAATAAGTTGGCTGATGCCTTTTCTAACCACGGCAGTCATGTTTCACGGCTTGTAGAAGGTAGAATTAGGAGGCTTCTGAACTCTAATTGGTGTAGAGTGGTCTGATTGTCCAACTGTAGTGTGGGAAGGTCAATGCTGGTACCTACATTGACGTTTTTGTAAACAATGCTGCAAAAGAACCACTTTCGGTTCTATAAAGAATGAACCATGGGTGTAATAGTGATGTAGGAATGTGAAGAACCACAACCACCCTGCCACTCCACCAGCACTGTGTCAGTAGTCATGAAACTAGCTTACACAGGTAGCTCACGAAAGCCACCCTGCAATAAAGTCTTACCAGATAATCACTCTCAAGGCAGGATCTGGATTTAAGCCTCGTTTCCCAACAAATTGCCGCTAGGTCAGAGGGTCAGGGAAGGAAGTAGTCACTACACAAGACAATCATCCGCGGCCTAATCTGTTAATAACGTAAGTAGGTAATATCCTGTCTGAGATCAGGGCAGTAGTAGCTACCACCTGTAGCCCCATGTGTGAGCAGCCCGCGGTTTCCTTTCCGCTGATCCGGACTGGGGGGGGTTTACTTTCAGTGTGAGTTCAACCACTGCAAACTGTAGACCTGAGTTTAGACAGTCTAGACCCCAACATGAAGCTGCGAAGAACCTGTGATAGAACTTCTGATGGACCTTCATTACACTCACAGATCTTTTGGGATGGTTAGGGTTGGAAAGGCGGTTGGTCTAGAGCAGGCCTGAAACCTGAAAGGGGGGTTTAGTTAAGCCGTCCAGAAAGGTGCCTTGACTCCACCCCCCCTCACCCAGTGAGAGAACAAAAAGCCTGTGCATAAATTCACTTTTTTTTAATCTTCTGTTTGTATTTTTAGTAAATTTTTTAATGTGAAAAAACAATCTGTAATAACTGTGTAATTACACATTAGCAATGCATGCAATAACAACGTAACTACTGATGACGTATTTGTTATTCCAGATGCATTACAGCAGTACAGCTTACGCAATTACACTGTTCGGTTTGGACTTGTAATAACACACGTGTATCTCGATTGTTATAACAGTATGTTCTCTATTATGTTATTATACATGTGTAATAACAGAGTGAGGGCCGTTACATATACATGAGTTGCTGCTGCCTTGCCTTTTACAACCACTGGGATCCACTTGAACATGTGTAATTACCAAAGCTCCACTGTTGTGACCTGTAACATTGAGAACATTGAGGTTATTGCATGTGTTATTGATGTGTAATTACACGGCTATGAACAGCACTTACTCAAGATGACGTGGGATCATAAATACCTTTGATTTGAAACTACTAACCACCTTTATTTGCATATTGATCATCTTTTTGACCAAAAACCTGGCACTTTACCCCCACACCACCCTCCAAACAAAGGTTTTGGCAACCAGTTATATTGCAATTGGATTACTGATTATTATTATTCAGTAATTACATGGAAAACAATGCTGTCTTCCTTAGCTACAGTTGTAGAAGTGAGAAATGCCCAAATGAGAGACATCCACCATCAGTTCTGAGGAGTTTAAGAGGTTGGGACTGCATGGGAAAACATATAGGCTATGCAATATACATATCAAATTCATGTGTTTTGCTGAAAACTTCATCTATCTAATTGGGCTTCAGTGTTTAAAATGAACCCCAATGTATATAAGAGGCATTTCCCCATATACAGCACATATGCATATACTGCTGATCTTCCGTATCTGTGCAGTAAGTGTTTATCTGTTCAGTAAAACACTGATATTAGAAAATATAAACAGTAAAAAAATCACAGTGTTCATCATTAGAACATCTCCAAAGTTCTCCTCTCTCATGGAGTCTAGTGTTATTTAGAGTTCTCCTCAGATCAACACCTGGTTTGGTGGTAAATCAGGGCTTAATGATGGTAAATCAGGTGAGCTACTGCTGATTCTGATGCTGATGCTGCTGCTGATGATGATGGAGTTGAACACATCCTCCACGATGTGCTGGCTGGACATGTGGGGTGGCGTCCAGGAGAACCCTGGAGGAACTGAGCTCTGATCTTCAGACTAGCTCACCAACAAGATCTTACTACCTTCTTCAGAATGAGAAGCTCTTGTTTCTCCTTTTTACTGGATTCATGATCACCTTCATCTGTTCTGATGAGATCTGGAGCTTCTACAGTAGAATCTCTCTCACTGCTGAGAGACGGGGGTAGAGGAATTGAACTGTATACAGAAGTGCAGGTCCGGCCTGGTGCAGGTAGTGTGCTGGCTGTAGCGGTCTGCGGCACACGTGGAAGTGTTTAGCTGTTTATTTTTGGAGCGCTGGACTTGGCTGCAAGTGTGTGAGCGATGAAGGACAGGAAAACTCCAGAGGAAGTAACGATCACACAGGCTGAGCTGGAGGTTTCTGCAAAAGTGTGCAAAAAGGGGGAATGTCGAACAGCTCCTGGACACCCATTGTGGATTCCTCTGTCTGTGCACGCACACACACACACACTCACACACACACTCTCATACTAACATGGTAGTGTCATTATTAACGCTTTATTTGTCAAACTCTTCAATCTAGTACCTAAAAGAACCAGCTTTTGGGCGACTGTAAAGAACCTTCACGTTTTCCCTGTTCGGCCACTCCTGTGGGGTTTGGTCTCGGGTTTGGGATCACTGTCCTGCTAAGGTGGTGAGGTTGATCCCAACTGTAATTTGCAACTGTATCTTTCTGCATTTTCCACCATCCCTCCATCTGTCCTTCAGTTTGAACAAGATGCCCAGTCCTGCCATGGAAAAGAAACCCTACAACATGATGCCGCCGCCGCCACAACCACCACCATGCATTTACATTTACGTTTAAGGCATTTAGCAGATGCTCTTCTCCAGAGTGACTTACAAAAGTGCTTTGCTAGTTACCCAAGAAAAACCTCAGCTAGTTTGAAAAGGCAAAAAATTCAAGAAAAAAAAAGATACCTCTAATCTTAGACTCTACTAAACACAAGTCAATAAGGAGACCACTCTGCTATTCACCCAAGTACTCTCAGAAGAGGAGGGTCTTCAGTCAGGGTTTGAGGACAGCGAGCATTGGACTCCCAGGGGAAGCTCGTTCCACCACTTCGGTGCAGGACAGAAAAACGTCTGGACACTCGTCTTCCATGGATTTTGAGGGATGGCGGGTCGAGTCGAGCCGTACTTGAAGCTGGAAGGGCTCTTGGTGCAGATCTGCTTTTGACCATCACCATCAAGTATGGAGGGGTTGTCCCGTTCTTGGCTTCACTGTTGGGACGGTGGTTGATGAGGAATGCCCGGTGTTAGGTTTGCACCATGGTCAGAATGTTCAGAATGCTCCATTCTTGTCGCACCTGGCCTCCGAACTTTATGGTGTGCTCCACAAGTTAGCTTAAGACCTCTTATGGGAACTCAACCCGATGAAAAAATGGACCATTTTAGAGGAAATTCCCTTCCTCAACACAGTGAAGCATGGTGGTGGGAGCATCAGGTTGGGGGATGCTTTTCTTATCTCCCCAACATTAACTGGGCATCTTGTGGTGGAGATACCTGCCGATAAGCTAAAGCTGTTCATAAATACTTAAGAACTGCTATTCAGGGCTTATGCATGTGTTATGCAGTCTCTATGGTGTCTGTGTAGGAACCCATAAATAAACAGCTGACACTCAAACCTCATTCATCTACTTTTTTTTTCTGACATGTCCAGCATTGCTTTACCCTACCCTGCAGGCAGATTCTCCAGCGTCCACAACAATATTATGTGTGTTCTGCCCTTTGACCCGTTAACCCCATTAAGTCACAGTTACCGCCAGCAACAACACAAGCAGGCTGTAATTTTACATGAAGGGCTTCTGAATTGTAGTTCACAGAAACCCAGATGTTGATCAATTGCGTGGAGAGTGCAGATTCTGACCTTTCAGTCCAGACCCCCTCAGTGTTCTCAAGTAGAAGAGAAAACACTGACCTATCAGAACCTAGCTGACCCAGTCAGCTGGAACATTAGATGCTCTGGTTCCAGTGGCTCCTTTCAAGGGGTGGATGTATTAGGTGGTGAAGCAGGAGAAATGGGAAAGAACCGATCTGTGAGGTTCTAGACGACAGCGCCAGGACATCTTCTTCAGAACATCTGGCAGCTCTTGTGGGGTGTTGCTTGAATGCAGTGGTCAGTACCTACCAAAAGTGTGTCCAAGACTCCTAGATTTGCAGGACTTACAGGACTTCATAAAAGATCTGCTGCTAACATTTAGTCTTGGTGCCAGATACCACAGGACACCGTCAGAATTCTTGTGGAGTCCATACCTAGGCCAGCCAGAGCTGTTTTGGCGGCACGAGGGGGACCTAGACAGTGTTAGGCAGGTGGTTTTAATGTTATGGCTGATTGGCGAGCTGCAGTATGAATAAGCTGTTAGCACTCTGGCTCTTCTGGGAAAAGCCCGCGCTGCTTCAGATCCAGTGGCTACGACTCCCTGACCCTGCGGTAGCTCCGGCCGGACTTAGAGGCCCATCACTCAAACGTGTTTTCACTCCAAACAACATGGCGGCCGGGTTCCAGAGCGAGGAAGAAGCATGTTTGTGTTGAGTGCTCGGTCACGGAATGAATAAGCCACGGATTCGGGAGCAGCAATAACAATCTTTCTGGTCAACGACCTTAGACTCATCTCTAATGCCATTTATAATAAAGAAGAAACGGCTCGGCTCTGGGGTCCACCGGCCATGTCAGCACTTCCAGAGAGGGGAAAGATGCACGGTACCAGGCTGCTGATTTATAGAGGCCGAATGCTTGTCCAAATGTTTGTGGACACCCCATTTAATGAATACATTGCACCCATTGCTGACATCAATGTGCAAATGCCAATAGAATAGGACTCTCTGAAGCAGATTGTAAACATTAGCCTGTTGGCACCATGCTGCCTAATGTCAGGTGTGGGCTAGAGGGGTATAAAGCTCCCCAGCATTGAGCTGTGGAGCAGTGGAAGAGCTGTGCTCTCTGGAATGATGAATGGAGGAGCTCCATCCAGTTGGCGTGAGGTGAGGATGAAGTCAGGTGGAGATCATCATCCAACATCCCAACTATAAATGGGTGTTATAGTGTTGCTAAGGTGTTCTTAGCTTTTCAGGTGGTTGCTTAGGTGGAGCTATGATTTTGCCAAGGCGTCCCTAAGTGGTTGCTGTGGTATGCCTAATGGTATTGCATGTGGTTGCCAAGGTGTTGTGATGGATTTGTGTTATGTGTATGCTGTTTCAGTTGGTTGCTAAAGTGTTGCTAAGGTTTATTCGTGGTGGCAGCTGGAGTACTAAGCTGCTAGAACAAATTCTGGCTGCTGTACTTCTGGTCATTGCTAAGTGTTCCAAGTGGTTGCTATGGTAGTTGCTATGGTGTTTCTTGGTTTCAGTGAGTGGTGTCTGGTTTGGCGTGTTGGGAAATGGTTGTCGTGCTACTCCGTGTGGTTGTTTGGGTGTTACAGGTAAGAAGGGTGCATGCATTTTAGCATCCCATTCATTCCTATGGAGGTAAATGATCAGTCTCTTGCTACTTGGAAACTGTATGGCCAATCAAAAAGCTGTATACAAGCCCAGTTGTGAATCAGGCAGATCAGGTCCTCATCACTAACCAACACCTCTCAAAATGAAAAGGACAGTTCATGAATGGTGAAGTAGGGGACCTGTGGGTCACAGGCATCAGTGCAGTGGTATGAGGTCGAGAGGTCAGGCCTTGGCTTTGCTGTATTACTGCAGCACACGTCCCGTACTGAGAACCACAGGCAGCCCCACGCTGAGCTACTTGTCACAGAGTGCTACTTGATTGCAGTGTAGTTTTACCTTCCTGGCACGGGCTTAAAAAAGAGCAGCGCACGGGTGAGTGGAAGAGTGCGCATGTGGAAGGTATAGGAGTGCGCGGCGCGAGAACGGGGGGGGGGGGTTCCATATGTTAGCCATTAATTTCTGCATTACCATTTTTCAGTCTGTCATGCTGCGCTGTTACATGTGTTGGGGAGAGCTGTACAGTGTAAGAGGTAATGTAGGCTGAGTTAAACAAAGCAGGACAGGGGAAACCAGAGACGCAGTTCGGAGGGGGGAGGGGGGAGGGGGGGTTGGTCTGGATGCGAGAGTGAGTGAGAGCAAGCAAGAGTGAGCGAGAGAGAGTACGTGAGTTATAATAGAAGTTTGCAAATCGACTTGCATCCTTTTTAGGACATTTTACTGCACCATAAAGCTCCTTAAACTGTAGGACCGTGACCTTAAGCCGGTTATTCACTGCCTGTAAGTGTACACTACAGGCCAGACGTCTGGAGGAAACACTAACTGTGCCCTTAAGACTGATTTATATGTAAATGAGCTCTGTTCGGATTGGCTGCTCTGTATTGTGCCCCATTCACAAAACAGGCCAGGCTGAACCGTTCCTTAAAGGACTAGCTAAGCTGTGTTAGGCTGAATAGGCAGATACATGTGTGTTGGTATTTATGGCATCACAATAACTGTGTTCAAAACAGGCTGTTGGTGCGTCGTAGTTCTGTAGGGCTGTATGGACTTGGGAGTGAACGGTGCATTTTTCAGAGCGATAAAATTTAGCTTTTCCGTGATATGAACCCTTTAAAGGGGAGGGTATAAAAGGGCCCAGGGTTAAAAAAAAGTTATGAAATTTGTGAGGTTCTAGGAACCAAAAACAGTGTCAGATAGGGTAGATACATGTAAGTGCTTTTTATGACATCACAAAAACAGTAAGTTAAAAATAGCTCTACAAATAAAAGGTGGGTTTTAACCCTCTGAAATCTACGAATGCGCTGACACGGCAAATCCAGCGTCTCTATATTAATATATTTGCAATAATACAGTGAAGAAATGCACTTCAAGCCCTTCCTGAATCTGTAGACTCCGCCCTGTCCATTGCATCTCATTAGTTATGAGGCTAAGAAGACACCCTACATCATTGATACCCTGATATGGGTCCTTTAAAGTGGAAATATTTATTTATTTAATTTATTATGCTTTTTTTGTATTATTTTACCACCTAAGGATCAATTTGACATTGCTGAAGAAGCAAATGTCCCCTGTTCTGATTGGCTACTCTGTACTATGCCACATTTAGAATGCAGTCCTGGCTAAAATGCTTTTTTTATGGGTGGCGCTAAACTCCTGTAGACCGAATAGGCGGAGATATGCACATGCATTGGTTTTAATGACATCACAAAAATGCTGAATTCAGAGTGGCTGTTTCTGCAGATTATTTTCCGTATATAAACACAATGGGCTGTGAGTGGGCTCTTTTGCTTCCTACACATGAGGATAAAAAACACATAAGGAAAATTCAGTTTTCCATGCTTCCATTCTCCTGGCCTGTAGTGCACACTGCATCTCTCCCCTCTGATTGAAAGTGAACAAGCAGTAATGAGCTTGGTCTACTCTGGCACTGCGGCGAGCGCTGGCGGCTCTCTCGGTGTGGCGTTAAGCTCAGTGAGTGGTAGCCCTGCTCCTGGCTTTCTCATCACTGTGGCGTCACTCCTCCGGATTCGGAGCTCCAGGATTATTTTTATGCCTGCAGTCATCCGTGGAGTCTCCTCACTGTAGGTGAGCCTACCCGCATCTCTGACCGATACCATGTACGGGACAGCGGCAGGAATAGAAAGTTGTGCTTATTGAAAGGCTCCCGGTTGGGTTTGAATGACGTTGGTTGACGTTAAGTGGATGTGATGTTGAGTTCTGTGGAAACGGTCATTCACACGTTAGTTGATGCCTGCGGTGTCTGTGGTCTGACCTGATTTAGAAGTGTGCAGGGGTGGGTGAGCTTCAGGTTTCATGGAGAGTGGCCCGGGTGTACAGGCATAGTCATTGTGGAGCATTTCTATTGGTCCATCCATGACAAAATTCAGCTACAATATAAAGAACAACTGCCAGATTCGCACAAATAGCAGTCATACAATAAAGTGATTTCCTGTAGGTCTAAAGACATGTCTCAAAGGCTGCAGTCAAGCCTAGCTCTTCATTAAAGCTCTTCTGAGACAGGCTGAGCAGCCTGTACAGACACATCACAGCTTACTGCATGTCATCGCTCATAGCTGTTTCTACCATTTTTCTATGGCTGTGTGCGGTAAGTGAAGGGTTTGGGTGACCAAGGTCTTAAAGGAGCCCCCTTTCTGAGTATTTCTCAGAAACTTAGGCAATATATCTTGTCCAGGTTTTTAGAGATCCCCAAAAACAGCCTTCACTGACATTTCGACCAAGAAATCGATCCTTCCTGTGCTGTATCCTTGCTCTGAGACTGCTCTGTCCAACAATCTCAGAGGCTTCCTAAGGAATCCAAGTATTAATCATAATAGTTAATATCCAATACCTGGTTTGGCTAATCAGCGCTTCATTAAGTTTAATGAGGTGTGCTACTGGTGGACTCTACAGTAAAAAAGTAACTTCGCTTAAAGACAGCTGATGTGACGTTAGCATGGGCGGGTCATTTTACAGATGCTACTTAAACAGAGCCATAAAGTTACTCCCCTGCATATTTTTGTGTGTTTCCTGCCTTAAAACACTCATATCAGCTCAGCTAGGGGTTGATAATGACCACAGTAACATTAGCCACAGTAAATGACCACATTAACAGCTGGAGTTAGCCATTAGCCTAGCATGTACTTCGGCTCATTTGCTGCACTTCCGCCTCCTCTTGCACCTCTCCTCAGGCCCATGCAACGCCGTGGACCATATCAAACCTAGTGCGCAACTCTTCTCATAGTATGAGTAGGGATTGTGGCTTAGTAGGACCAGTTGTGTTGAAAGCAGGGGAAACACTAGCCTATTCCCATTTTGTCATGAAAGTTTGACATGGTGTAAATGACAGCTGAGACCTTTGCACAATGCTCATTGTCTTATTCACTGTTTAAGAAACTTGCATTCAAATAGTTCTGAGCTATAGCAATATCTATCACGGTTACGAGGCCTGATAGTCCAAGCCATCATCAGCTTCTTAATAAATCTACCCTGTAATCCTCGTTCCCACAAGCTCATCTTCCTTCTAAACCAGCACCGAAACCATGACATCCTTTTTGCTTCCCGGCTGGTGGATGCATTAGCTACCTATTCATTCCTTCGGCTTTCCTCTTGTTTCTTCAGTCCTACTCCTCGTCACACAGCAGTAGCAACCTCAGAGTGAACATCTGCCGCCAAATGTTCTCCGAGGAGTGAGTGGATGTCAGCCTGCCTTAGCGTATCCCTCCATTCTCTCACTCTGGGCCAAGGCTCCTTTCGACATAGCTCTTTCAGCCTTGGTGAGATTCGCTAATGGAAAATGGACCTTCCCCAGATTTTGATGGTTGATTGCAAGCATATGGGGAATTAATTGTTTTTTCATCTTACTCTCCATTTCTGGTGGTTGTCCTGTACTGCTTGTTTGCTTTAATTTTCCTGGGCATTCGTACTTTTTATTCCCTAATTTACTTTAGTCGCTGCCAATTCCCACCCTATATGACTCTCCCCATTTCGGCTACCAGACTGGAAGGATAGAAGTGAACATGCGTGCAGCCTTTTTTGGGCTGCCACTCACGCAGCATTGTAGGACAGATAAACGCTTGGAGGAGAATGCTAACTGCCCAGTTCTGACCTAAGCAAGGCCTGCAATTTGGTTAGCATCACTCTGTATTGACAGGCAAAGAGTGAGCAAGCCATTCTTCCCACCCAGTGAAAGTGCGGCCAATCGTGCTCTCATTGGGTGGGATTCCCGGTCACGGATGGATGTGGCATTGCTGGGAATCATGCTCAAGCCTTCTCTTCTCCACTCGGGACCTTGTGCAATTGTTTTCTAATGACCTGGGCAGGGGGTATGTGTGATGGGGGTGGCTTGGAAAAAAAGAGACATCCAAACATCTGTCTATAAGGACTGCGGTCAGTTGAGTTGTTTCTGAGAGTTATCAGAATGATGCCAGACTCTGACTAATGCCTCCTTGCCAGAGACCAGGGACTGTGGGTTGTCACATGGATTAGCATGGATGTGTTCGGTTGACTCTAGAGTGTGCAGTGCAGTATATCCAGGATTTTTTCCCAGTGCAACATATCCAGGAAATCTGGTTATAAAAATATTGACCTGAGATCATGACATCAGTGTCCAAAAAAAGCTGTGCACCAGATCCATAAACACTGTAAGTGTCATTGCTGTGCAGGGAGGGGTCCACCACCCACGCAAGGTCTAGTTAGTGATGGTGATGAATTTTGCAGCAACCAATGGGATGCAGTCTAGAATTGTAAATCTTGTGTAAGTGGTTTCCGACCTTGGTACTAGAGAACCTCCTGCCCTGCATATATTAGTGGTTGAATATTAGTAAATACACTACCTTCAACTCAAGAAGGGCTTGTTAATTAGCTGATTAGCTGGACCAGGTGTGTTGGGAGCAAGGTAAACACTAAATTCTGCAGGGTGGGCGGTCCTCCACAACTAGAGTTGGCAACTACTGCACCACCTTATTCATCATGAGTCATCTTATTCTTACCACAGAACCACTACGATGCTGGCTGTTTCTCATAAAATGGCCAAGGAATTAAGTTACAAGGTAGCTTTAAGATTGTCTAAACGATGGATCTAGAACACAACATAGGTTTTACAACAAGTTCTAGCCAATGGAAACATGGAACCAATGTCAATGTTTCTCGTGTAGGGTAACGTGGTGGACGAAGATGCTTGGCCTCTGTGATATGATCTGAAGCTTTTCAGGGATTGTCATTGCGTGAAGGAACCCAACCTTTGGGAAAGGTTTCATGTACCTGGCCCAGTCCCTCTAAGCCACAGTAACCGTTCTGGCCCTCCCACTTTTACACAGTGTTCTGCACTTTCTCTTTGGATGGCGGGCATTTTTGAGTCATTATGCAACCCCATTTCTTTTCTACATAAGCAAACACATAAAACGTAACGACACGCTCATAAGTCATGCTGCAGCTCACAGTGATGCCATGCACTCAATTCCCTGTCCAGTGCAACATATCCGGGAGCTGGGAATCTGGAAAACTGGTGACCTATGATGCATCAGGGTTCACTTTACAGGGAAGAGAGCAGCCTGTTCCCAATAGATGAGGCAACATCAAAAAAATGCTCACTAGGACTGTGTAGTAACTAGAACACATAACAGGGTAGTCTTGTACTGAAGGGTAAAACAATGTAGTGATGCCATTAAGTTAGACATAATTGCATCATTCAGCCTGGAAGCTCTAGAATCAGTTCTCCTTGTACCTTGTTAAAAAGAATTCTTCCTAAATGGCTATTGGCTTGGATATACGCTTCTTTGAGAAATCATTCGTTGGTATTGAACGTTTTGGCTATGTGGAACAGTGGTTCCCATCCCAGAACGCTCTGTCCTGCACATTTTAGTGGTTTTCTGCTCTTACACACTGCCATCAATGCAGGAAGGGCTTGTTCATTAGCTTATTAGCTGGATCAGGTGTTTTGGGAGCAGGGTAATCCTGGCTTCAATGTCCAGGACGGGACCTCCAGGACCAGGGTTTGAAACCACTAATGTAAAAGAGCCTTTTCACACCCTGAATTGAACTCAGTGCAGTTGCTCTCTTAGTTCTTTTTAGATCATTAGAACAAGTAAGAACCTTGGTGCACCAAGTAAGCCAAATAAGCCCTGGTTCATTTGTTTGAAGGAAGAACCCAATAAGGACCAAGACATGGTGATGCCACATCCATCCATGTCTTGGAGTCCCAGAGAGCATTATGATCTTCTCTCTTTCTGGGTGGCAAGGTTGACCTTCCCTCTCCCCCACCACTCAGCAGGATACTAGCCAGTGAGGGGTTTGTTGGCTGATGTAATGGAAGTAGAAGTTAGCATTCCAGTTAGCATCCACCACTAACCTCACCTTCCCAGTACTGATAGCATTGTGTTTAAGGTTAGAGTCCTAGCTACTGGGTGAACTGGATCTGATTAAAAATTGGGGGAAAAATTCTAAAAGTAATTAAAGAGGATACTCTGGGGATCCCAGGAGGTAGGCTTGAGAGGCACTGCTTTAATGCTTTTTTTTTTGGACATTGCTCCAAAATGTCCTTTTTTGTTTGGTACCATCACAATTGAAAGTGTAATAAATGGCCAACCTAGATGTTTTTAGCTTACCTGCAGTCTTGTTTCCTTACCTTTTGTCCTCCGTCTCTGACTAGATGGATAAATGTCTTGAGTTCCTTTTATTTGCACACCCTCACAGAGAGGCTTACGCTTCCATTTGGACTGTGTGCAGCCCCTGATCTTGAAACATGGCTCTTCCTTTCTTTCTTCTTCTTCTTCTTCTTCTTCTTCTTTTTTTTAACCTCTACCTATTTTTCAACCTGTGTCTCCACCCACAGTTGGCTTGTTTTATTCTCTTCATCCCAACAGTTTCATCATCGGGGAGTAGCCCTGACATCGCTCGTACCTCACAGATGCACTCATGCCGGCCTGCTGTGGTTACGGCCTGCGACCGAAACACATTCTGATCCAATGAATCGCACTGCATTGGCCAGGAGGCCCATTACTAGGAAAGCCCATAGCTCGCTCCCCGGCCCACTCCGTGGGGGGAAAGCGCTGGTCAGACTTTGTTAGTGTAATGGTTATTTCGAGTGGAGCCGTCGTAAAGCTTCAAAAACACAACTTCCCGCAGCCAGAAGTGCTGGTTGAGTTAAACTATGAATATGGGGCTTTGGGGACCTGAGCTGGAGCCGATTCAGACTTACCTTTTGCATTCAGGAGGCTCAGCTGGGATAGAGCCGTGCAGAACTGGGAAAAGAAGTTCATTACTGCAGCTTCCAGTGCTGTTCCTGTTGGACCCCGTTCACAGTCCACTTGGATGTGCCTTTCTCGAATGTCCTGCCTGTTTGAGCGATGATTCCAGAGGCTGTTAATATTAGTGTATCTAATCGACGCACGACATTCTGAAATCGCAGGCTTGAATTCAAGTGAGGAGTTATTGATTCGTTTCAGTTAATTATAATCAGTGGAATATGGTGATCTGGATGTCCTCGGAATCAAACCTCCGCTGCCAATGTTTAACCGCTCTCACGGCCTATGGCCACAACGGCCAACAGCTCATACGCTGATTAAGTCATGTCATTTACTGGCTTGATACCCAGAGAATCCTAACACAAGAGTAGATTCCTCATCGGGCTTAGAAATGCAGAACGCTTCAACACTTTCCTTCTTCGTCATTAAGCGTTGTCCCAGGATAAGACTCGCGGATCCTGGCGGAATTAAGCAAATGGGTTTTTAACGAGACTTCGCATTCCTGTTTCCTGCCTGCACATTATTTCTCTCGCCTTCTTAACGGATTGTCCTCTTCGTTTATATTACTGTCTCCTAAGAAACTTGTTTAAACAGAAGCCTCCCTTGTAGAGCTTGAAGGGTTTTGGGAAAAATAGAATTTGCCCAGTTTTCCATTTCCGGATATTGCTCAGGCAAGGCATGTTCGGTGTCTGAAGTTTGCTTTAGTTTGGCACTGGAGTTGCGAGGCTAATGGAGCTAAGAAGTCAGGGAGGCTTATACCCCATCATTTAGCGTGGTGGAGTTGTTGTCATGGCTTACTTGGTTTCTGACGTCTGAAGGAACAAAGGCTTCAAGATGTTTGCTGTTTTTGCGCTTTGGTGGGGTAGAAGCTTTTAATAGGAAGGAGACCTCAGACACCAAAAAAATGACTTGAGTGATGAAATACATTTGGGAAAAGGTGGGAACAGTACACTTGTGCTTTTGTACCCTTTGTACAGTTGTACACTGAACCCTCTGGACTATTGTACCCTCTGTACTCTTGTACCCTAGGTCCTATGTTTCCTTGTACCGTGTATCATCTCTACCTTGGTACCCTCTGTATCCTTGTACCCTGCACCCTCTGTATCATTGTACCCCTACACCCTTGTTCCCTGGGCTCTCTGCATTCTTGTACCTTGTACCACCTGTATCCTCTGAACCATTGTACACTCCATACCATTGTACCCTAGGTCCTCTGTTTCCTTGTACCCCCTACCATCTATTTGTACCCTCTGTATCCTTGTACCCTAAGCCCTCTGTATTCTTGTACCCCGGGCCCTCTGTACTCTTGTACCCTTTACCACCCATAGTCTTGTACCCTGTACCATCTGTATCCTTGTACCCCCATACCCTTGTACCCTGGGCCCTCTGTATCCTTGTACCCTGTACCACCTGTATCCTTATACCCTGTACCACCTGACCCATTGTACCCTCCATACCTTTGTACCCTGTACTCTCTGTATCCTTGTTCCCTGTACCCTCTGTACTTTCTTCTACCCTCTCAAACCTAAGGCTCTGTACCCTCTGAACCCTCTTACTCTGTACCCTCTGCACCCCATACCCTGTACCCTGTGAAGCATTGTATTTGTACAGCCTAGCAAGGGTCTAGCTACTGCAGTTGTGAAGAATACACACAGTCCTCTTGCCAGTGTCCTGTCTCAGAATATGCTCCCTGCAGTTTTCAGTTAGGATCTACCTTAGCACCAGTATCTGAAGTTTTTCCGTCGCTCCTCTCTCTTTTCTGGTACATTAAGAAACGTTCTGCAAGGCATTTTTCGGGGTAGTGGTCCCGGTGTCATGTGCCAGGAGTGAGAGAGAATAAGGGAGAAGTGTCTGATTTTTACTGCAGCACCACACCACTGACATCAGTAATGGAGCAGCTCGGGGCTTTGAAAGAGACACAGCTCGGCTCCACAGGGGCTCCGAAAACGGCATGTGCTAGAGCCAGCCCCTGTTCACCAACCTAATGGGTAATGGGTTTAACAGCCCTGCACATGGTTAGGGATGGGAAGTCCAGGACAGTTGTTGCATTTTGTCTCTCTCTTGCTCTCCTTTTTTCTCTCTGCACCTCTCAATACATGCTTTGTCCAAATAAATTAACTGAACTGTTGGACTTAAATTATGGACTTAATGGATTTATCTTGGCCTCAGTGCTCGGTAACTGTTATGAGTGGGGAGGGGGCCCTTATTAATCGTCTTCGTCTTTCGCTCTGAATTTTTGCTCTATTTTTACACTTGTCGTGTTGTAATTTTACAAGAATAATTTCTGACTCGTAGTTCATAGAAAAAAAGAGGAGGAATTTTGTGTAAAGTACAGCTACGTTATATTGACAAAAGTATTGGGACACCTGCTGACTCATTGTTTCTTCTGAAATCAAGGGTTTTAAAAAGAGTTTCTCCTGCTTTTGTTGGAGCTGGAAGAAGCTTTCTCGTAGATTTTGGAGTGGAGCATTGCTGCGAGGATTTGATGGCATTCAGTGCCAAGAATGTTAGGAAAGTTGGTTGTTAGTAAAGCAGGATGTCAGATGATCACCTCAACGTCCCCAATGTATCCCAAAAGTATTCAATCAAGCACCACCATCCTTCCAGAGAACACAGTTCCACCACTGCTCCACAGCTCAATGCTAGGGGGGCTTTATACCCCCTCTAGTCCACGTTTATTGGCATTAGGCAGCATGGTGATTACGTTGATGGTTTCATTTCTCCAGAGAGAATGCATTTAAAAGCATTTATTTGAAAGGGTGTCCACAAACATTTGAACTTATCTAGATATTTGAAAGGTTCTTCACACTCTTGACTAATTAGCCTCATTGAACCTTGTGACCTATCAGTTGAACAAATGGACCAGTCTCAGTTGGATCCCGTCTTGTTTAGATCTTTCTCTAATTGGGCTCGGTATGTATTGCTCTCAATCTAACTGACTCCCTCATTAGCTCTGTGAAATATACTGACAGATCCCTCCCAGTGATGTTCCTGTAATGTCTTCTGGCTCGTCCCGGCCCGAGAGCCTCCCGCTAGTCCATCCAACACAGTAGTATTGCCAGAGAGGTGAAGATTTTTCACACTTTTGTCACATTCATTCTTGCTCTGGGAGTGAATTAGCGAATTGATTAACACCAGAGCAATTTGGGGACACAACTTTTGGGGAAAATCTGGCAGCTTGAAAACCCCACCCAGAGGCTTCCAGCACCTCGAGTGTGATCTGATTTACGTGACGCGTAACGTCAGTTTCAAATAGCCCTCATTAATTAAGGATACACATCGTCTCCTCCCGCTTACTGAACTGACCCAAAACTGAGGTCAGCCACGTTCGTCAAACAGACGGAAAAGCAGGATTTTTCACCTGGAACCAAGACAGAAAGCTGAACTTCACATCGGGCCTTCCTTCCCCCCGAAGGTTAGAACTTCCCTCCTGTCCCTCAGCAGCCGTGCACGCTGGACAGCCAAAAAGGCGGACGGGAAAAGCTGTAATCTCCTGCTACAGAAGCTCATTGCTTACCTCTGGCCCCATCGCTCTCTCTTCGCCTTTGTTCTCCTTCTTTCCTTCTTTATTCTTCTCGTCCCAGCAGTCCCTCGCTCTTTCGGGGCCACTCTGCAGACACCACTGGAGCGCAGCATTGACGAGAAGTCACAGGTAGTTAACACCTTACCTGGCCAAGCCACCAGGCCAAACACCCAGACGCAAGCGCACACATTCCACATGCATACACGCTGCACTGGACTATGATGGTTCTATCTTTTAAATGGTGGCTTTTCTGCTGCCCCATTCATCATGAAGAACTGTCCGAGAGTAATGGTCAAGGAGTTCACATTCAGGGCAGCTGGCATTTTCTAATTGTGTGTAAAAGGCAGTGAAGCTAGGGCCTAACTCTAGCCAGTAAGAGTGCCCATTAATGCTTGGTGAACCCTGAATCTTTGGATTGGGAAAGATGGTGGATTCCCAGTGTGACTGTTTGTTTCCTTTCAGTGGTTCCTTCTTATTCTCTTGGGAAGTTTCTCCTTTTGACTCTTTAGTTATATTCATGGTTCTTCCAAACACTCTTAGAATGCTTCTTCTTTTAAATCCTGGTTCCTCTTAGAGGTTCATCCTCAAAATCTTAGGAAGTTCCTCCTTCTGACTTTTGGTGTCTCTTAGTATTTCTTTTTAACACTCGTGGGAAGTTACTCCTTTTAGTTGTTGATTCCTCTCAGTGGTTCTTCCTCATTCTTTTCCTTTTGACTTTTGGTTCCTTTTAGTGATTCTTCCTTATACTCTTGGAACGTTTCTCCTTTTCCACTCTTTGGTTCTCCTCATGGCCCTTCCTAACACTTCCTCACAATCCTGGTTCCTCACAGAGGTTCATCCTTAAAATCTTAGGAAGTTCCTCCTTCTGACTTTTGGTGTCTCTTAGTGGTTCTTTCTAACATAGATGGGAAGTAATCCTGGTTCCTCTAAATTGATCATCCTCACATCCATTGGCAGTACCTCCTTTTGACTTTTTTGTTCTTTTCAGTGGTTCTTCTGCAAAGTTTCTTCTTTTGACTCTGGTTCTCCTCATGGTTCTTCCTAACACTTTTAGGATGCTTCTCCTTTTAAATCCTAGTTCCTCTCAGAGGTTCATCCTCATCTTAGGAAGTTCCTCCTTTTGACTTTTGGTTCCTTTCATTGGTTCCCAAGAGCATAAGTTTCTCCTTTTCACTGTTGGGTCTCCTCATGGTCCTTCTTAACACTTTCTAACAATCCTGGTTCCTCTCAGAGGTTCATCCTCAGAATCTTAGGAAGTTCCTCCTTATGACTTTTGGTGTCTCTTAGTAGTTCTTTCTATTACTGATGGGACACAAGTTCTCTTCTATTTACTCTTGGTTCTTCTCAGTGGTTCTTTAGCGATTACCATCATGGCGGTGCCAAATAAATAAAACAAATAAATCTGACCAGATGTTAGAACAGTTGTTTATTTCAGAGGCATGGGAATTCATCTTTTAACATTCACCTTCAGCATCAGCGGTGCAGAAGATACTCTAGAACTTGAACATGAATCATCAGCTTGAACTGGAATTGATCACTCTCCCTAACCTCCTCTCGACTTTCTAATGACCCTGTAGGTTGCGACCCCTGTGGTCTCTCCCCCTTTCTTTGACTCCTGATGGACAATAGCATGGTCTTCCAGACCGCAGGATTACAGCTGTTCATACCAGATTCCCCAAAGCAAAGTGCTTCCACTGGGTCTTTTATCAGCCTGCTGTGTTGGACCAAGCACAGTCCAGCGCTGCCCTCCAGCTCCCTCCAGCTCCCTCCCTCCACTGCTGCACTGAATGAATCACCTTCTCAAACCCTTTCTCACTGAGTTACAATGTGTTCCCACTGTTAAGCAGAATCGCAGACTCTCATGATGATGATGTTTTCCAGATTCTGCCACCTTGGATCCGTACCTCCCTCCTCTGCAGCTCACCTCAACTATGTTAAGCTCTTGAATCATGAGTTATTAATCTTAAGATTTATTATTTAGGTACTGCACAGAATTATTTGGTAAGTACTACAAACCTAATGTCTTTATTACGAGTTGAAGTTGAAGTGAGGGACCAGATAATATAAGTCCAGTCCATATATTTACACTGAAGCTCTTCTCCAGAGTGACTTACAGAAGAGCTTCACTGTTTACTCATATCTTTAGCTAGTACATAGAGCCTAAGATCCCTCTAAGCTTAGACTCTACTAAATACAGAAGTCTGTAGACCACAATACTCAACATACCCAAGTACTCTTGGAAGAGGAGGGTTTTCCGTCTGCGTTTGAAGACAGCCAGGGGAAGTTCGTTCTACCACTTCGGTCCCTGGACAGAAGAAAGTCTGGATGTTTGTCTTTTGTAGAGCCTAAAGGATGATGGGTCGAGACAAGCCATACTTGAAGCTCGAAGGAACGTAAATTGCATTAAATTGAGTGTAATTCGTCATGTAAGCATATAATTAATTTTCCAACTCCATTGTGAGAATGTTGGCATACAATGACGACCCTCTTTAGGAAACTGTTGCAACTACACTCTGTCTTTTGATGTCCTCAAGACCTCAGGGTTGAACTCGAAAGCCCTGGACCTAAATTTACACATCAGCGCTTACTCTCCGTTTGCGGAGCCAACTTCTACCCCCTCAGTGCTGTGAACAAATGTAGTTTTCTGGTGGTCTTGGTGTTGAAAAGCGTAAGACTCTGAAACGTGAATAATGGTTTGGCCTTTTGCACTTAGCAAACACTACCTCCTCTCTACTCTGGTTGAGAAAGAGGAGAGGGAGAGGGCGAGCTGCAGTTGGACGTATGCAGTGTGGACGTAGGATGATAAATGGAAGCCCTAAAAAGACAATCCAAAGCTACTATGGCCACTCTGCGGAACCGTCCGTAATCCTGTAAAGCCGTTCTGATGTGTGTCGCCTTCCAACAGTAACAATGACCTCAAAGGTGGATGTTTGTGTTGGTGGTTTGTCTGCATTTAAAATGATTCCTCTATACGGTAATGGAAATCTCGGGCAAACCCAAAAAGCCAGTCTAGAATGGTGGGAAGCTGTGGGGAAAAATAAGAAAGGCGAGCTAGCTGCCCGTACCGGAAGCTGTTTTCTACAGACTGTTGATGGCTGAGACCTGGGTTAACCATTAATTGTCTGATGCCTGCAGTGATGTGAATGTTGGGGATGTCCCATTAGTGAGTATCATTTAACACACTGAACCCTGGGTTTAGCATATTTTGTGGCATCCCACAGGGCTCTATTATAGGGTTCATGAAGCTAATGCCAGTTGCGGCAGTAATGTAGTTATCGGAGTGAGGAACTGTGGAAGTGTGGGCCTACACAGAGGGTTTTAAGGGTTAATAGATCATATCAGCTAATTTTGGTCCACCTAGCTTGTGGTTACAGCAAGCGGTCTCTAAGCAACAAACAGTAACTGATAATGCAAATCCTTTAAAAATCGGCATTGCCATACATTTTGGACATGAATGAATGAGTTCAAATGAACAAAGACATGGTAAATCTGTTCAAAATCGCAAATCAAATGATGACATTTGTTTAGATTAGGGTCTGCTGAAAATATAAGCAAATGTGTGAGGTAATTAGTTTGTAATTGAAGTTGTAATTGACCAAAATACCAAATGCTTACCAAAATTATTTAATTTTAATGTTCAATTAGATTATTTAACTTCCAGTTTGCTTAGTTGGCTGCTGACAGGGTTTCTTTGCAAAAAATCCATTAAAATGGTTCCTCAGAAGGTCCAGAGTTCTTCAGAGGTGCCAACAGTGTCGGACACTGGTCCTCCAGGACTAGCCGGGAGCCTCGCAATAGAAGAACCACTTTTGGTTGCTTCACCATCATCAATCATGGACAATCATCAACCTTTTGGAAGTTAAACGTATAATGAAAAAGTTCCAGAAAACCTGAAAATATCTGACTGTAATTAGAATGTCATCAGTGTCTTGCAAAAACCTTGTATCTCTGAAACAGCCACATTATAGTTCAAGTTTCAATGGAAAACAATGGAATAAAATTCACTTCCTTTTATATTTTGGAGCATTTCTGTTGGTCTATTCATCATGAAATGTTACATGCAGTGATATAAATGTTTATTTACCAAATTACATAAAAATAACTTAGCAAACCACGACCATAATAGCTCTCAACTTTCACCGAGAAACCTGATCTAGGTGGTGTAAAGTCTCATTCACCAACACAGCAGTGATTGGACTGTGGAAGTACTTGTTTGACACTGTCCAGACAGGCCGAGATAACACTGCTGGTCTGAATTCAGCGCTGACCCATCCTCAAGCTCCAACGTCTCTCGGATTCCTTCGTTATGCAGCCGATAAACCCGAGCGTCTGCAGATTTGCTGTGGAGCGATGTTTTGGCCGAGTCAGGCGACTGTAGGGTTTCATAAAGCTATTCTTGCTTTTAAAAGCCTCTCATTATTATGGTCATAGTTGTGGGCCCTGCTACCGATGTGTTTTACGTCATGTAGTAAATAGCGCCGTCATTGCCGTGTCCGCCTGCCATGGCAAACAGCGCCCGGCCAAGCGGCGTAATTTTTTACGATATCTTTAATTATCGGACATCTGTTTTGCATTGTAATAAACGTGGCAATTACCGCTTACTTTGGAGGACTGTTGCAAACACTCGGAACTCTTTGCAGCCGAGCCTCGGAGAGAGGACCGTTCCAGGTTTTGCGGCTACAAAGAGGGCTCGAGTTGCGCATCCTTCGCAGCGTGATGCTTCTCCGCGGTGCCGCACATCCGCCCCTGGCAGCTGTGATAATCAGCAGCGCATGCAGCGGCCCTGCTTTTAACGAGACGAACCTGTCCAGTTAATGACCTCATAGCGCTTTAAGGAGTGAGAGAGTGAGAGGGAGCGAGAACGAGGGAGAGATCCACGGGGAGCTCGCAGGTGCGTTGGGACAGCTCCAGAATCATCGTGGGCACATTTCTCCGCTGCTGCTTCACAGTTGAACAGCATCCAGCTGCACTATAAAAAAAATTAAGTACAACAATGGCGACCGCTTAAAGGAATAGTTCCCCTCACTCCAAACGTGCCTGTTGAGTACTGGAGCTAAAGCTGAGCCTGATACCCGTACCTGCCTTTGGTCACTGTGGCCAGCAAGTTCTATTTTAACCTCCTTACTTCATAGGACTTGTTTCCAAAATCTATCAGGGCTTAGAAGCCTTCTGACGCTGAGGACACAGTACAAGATTTCTTCTGATGACTTTCTTCCATGAAGGCACCAGCACTCCAGAGTCTGAGGGATCTTCCTGATGGTCATTTGCAGCCAAATAAAGGGTTTTGATTAGCCTTGCTAGCAAGACCTCAACTTGACCTACCCCTGACCGCCAGCATTCCTGTTAGCCTCTACTTCTTAATTACATTAGAAACCTTCTTCTAGCCTTCTCCTGATTTGTGGGCATCAGTTATGTTCTACTAATGCTGAGCAGCTGCCTAGAGGAGTTCATGGCTGCTGATTGTTGGGACGAGGTTTGGAAGTCTGAGTTTTTTCACCTGACCTTCCTTGATAATGACTGCAAACAAGCCATGGCACTAAGAAAACTAAGCTAAGAAGTGTGATTCACTCTGAAGACAATATAAAGATGGTATTTATAGGATGTTAGGTTGGGAGGAGGGGCTTCAGGCATGTTCCTCCTCCCGAAATGTGGTCACTTTATAACACCACATTATGGTCCGTGAGCTCAAATCTCTTGGGCCGCCCAAACGTTTGCAAATAATTCTCTAATCCAGCTTCAAATGTTGAGAAAAATCCTCATTTTTTGCCATTTTTTAAACATAAACATAAATTTTGACCTCGATCACACCTGGTATTAACATGTGTCTGACATGATCCTATCAGAAATTGCCGAAAAGCATAGCTGATTCCGCCGGAGGAGGGGCACGGTGCACATTAATGCTGCCACTGTCCTGCTGCTTTAGCTTCGACACCGATATGTCTAGTGAGGCCTTGCTCGTGTTCCAGTACAAGCTGAATTTTTCCATTGCGTGGTATATTAGCCCAACTTGTGAATGACCGGGAGAGGATTCGCCTAGTTTTCCTATTTTCCGGTTGGTCCCAGGGACGCATTGAGATGCCTTGGTGTTCACACTATAAGAATAATGAGCTCCCAATGTGCCATTGAGATGTACTGTACCCCATTCACACCTGTGCCTGTACCTGGCCACTGGGTGATCGGATCATCTAGGACGCATGAACAGGACCTTTGACCAAGCGATGCCAAAACTTCTGTATGCCACCATAAATGAGACTTAAACTAAATTAGCTTCTCAGCTATACTTGGGCATTTTCTTCGGCCAGACTGCTCCGGTGTGAACTGGCCGGGTAGGGGGTGAAGGTGGGTAGCAACACACGGAATGTTTCCCCAAAACGGAGTAGCCAGTTTTACGGTGGCCAAGCGCCTTTGAATTACAGCGAAGGGACATTTTACACAGTGTGCGAAATAAAACAGAGATGGAGAGCCCTCACGCTCGATGCCGAATGCAAACACACTTTTTTTCCCCTTCTTGGTCTTCATGTTTTACAAGGGAAGTTCTCTGTGGGGTTTCTGAGAGGGTCTTGAACGTTTTAACAACGCCATCCCCATTGAAATAAATAGCATGGTCTGATTCCAGAAGGATTTCTCATGAACTTTATATCAGCAAATCAGAAAATACCTAACTTGCATTTACCCCTTAAAAGTTCTCAACAATGTTCACGTAGATCTGATCAGTTTGGTTCTGCAGGCAGTTGGAGGAAACTCATGTTTCATGTGAAAGCGGTAGGCGTATCTGGAGAGCGGTGTGGAGAATAAGACTGAAGGATTCCAGAACCTTGCCTCTATTTTTAGCTTCATGAGGCACTTCTGAAAACGAATTTTGTTATTTGGCTTCGCACCAGATGTTTCATCACACCATTCCACCACATCTTGAGGAGATCTTTTGCAGGTTCTGAAGACAGGATGACACACAGTTAGCTTATCAGATGCAAGAGTGTCTGTAAATGTTTAAGGTCGAACAGCCTGTCGGTTTGACGAATTCATGGTGCAGGTTCTGAAGGTCGTATTTAATACTTCAGTGGTCAGTTGAAGTGATGTTTATCTGGCTCCACCTCTCTGGTTTCAGTCCCTATGTTTTTGAGCAGGCTGATGGTGAAGTATCAAATCAAATTTTAACAACTGGTGTGGTCACAAAGCAGCTCATACTTAGTAATTAGTAAAAGAAAGACAAGAAATCCCAGAAGACCCCCAGTGAGCAAATCAACAGCAAGGAAAAACTCCATCAGAGCCGGAGGAAGAAACCTTGGGAGGAACCAAGACTCACAAGGAAGACCGACCCATCCTCCTCTGATCAGAACTATTTATAAATTATTGATAAAAGTCATCTAACCATCTAAACTGTTGGACTGCTCTGGTGTGCAGCATATTCATAATCATAGTATAATAATCATGGTGTAGAATAACATAATATAGTCATGGCAGTGATGGTCAGAGTATTGATAGTCAATAGTGGTGATATTAATAGTGGCAGATAATAAAGAGTCCATTTAGGTTTGAACATGGTCATTAGGCAAGTAGCAATGGTATAAGGGTGTGCCACTGGTCTGACATGGATGATGGTGGTGGTGGGGGGATGCTGGTGGTTGGACTGGTAGGTGGTAGCTGGTCTGATGCAGGTAGAGGAGACCCCCAGCAGATGTAGTGGTCATGTTGGTCATCTGGGCTGAGGACCACAATCTTGGCAAGGAGGTCAGATTACAAACTGCTCCTCCACTGCTGACCTTGCATACCTGGCTTTTGCTGCTGGCCTGGCAACTTTTAGCCTCCATCGCAGCATGTCCCTATGCTGACCCCTTGTGTGGTTTGGGTGCCAGGTCCCCAAGCCACACTGGTGCCAGATCTTTTCATGTCTACTTCCTGACCCATTTGCTCCTGATCCCTGTCCATGCTGCCAGTCCTGCTCCATACCCCCTTGCCAGTCCACTCCTGCTTCCAGACATCCTGCCTGTAGTAACTGTGCCCCCAGGTCTGTCCGGGTCCAGCTCCAGCTTCTGTTTTTGTGCTTTGGAAGCCACATATTAAGGAGGGCTTTGTCACCGTGCCTCCCTCCCAACTTCTCGGAACTGTTTCCTGCTTATATTATCCATCCCATCCAGTGTTCTGGCCTTGTCCTGGTTTTGATTATGGATCACCCCTGCCTGAGTCTAGTTCTTTTGGGGGGAAATCCCCAAATAAAGCCTTGCAACACGATTGTCCTATTGCGTCCCACTAGGTATGATGTATCTGATCCAAACTGGTGTGTTTTGGATGGTACAGCGGGTCTAAATGGGCCTCTTGCATGTTTCTCTCCAAATTTCCTCTCAATCTTTCTCACTCCGGCCCTCTTCCCCTGATCCCCCCCCCACTCTTCCAGCCAAGCAGAAGCACACACTTCAGTCCGACTTTTTCCAGAACTTTTAAACAGACTGGGTTATATGACAGGTGCGTGTTAACATGAACATACCAACCCTTCTGCTCGTTCACTTAGCCTTTTCCAACCCGTGTAACGCCAAAGGTTTTAACAAGAAGAGTCGCTTGTCCAAATCAGTTCTCCCAGCTTTGGGTTTGGGTGTTTTTAGCTGGGTTTTTTTTTTTGTTGTTTTTTTCCCCAACCATTTCTTTTGGACCCTCAGCATGCTTGTGTGTGGTGAGGTGTGGGTATTTCCCCTGCTGGAGTGGAAGGCTGTGCTGAGTCTCGGAGATGGTACGTTTATGAGCTGGTGTTAAAATGTCCAAAGTGACCGCAACTGTTTCCTTAAGATTTTTTGGAGGCTGTGAGCATTAGCCGACCGAATCCAAATGAGCTCAGCTGTGGGAAAGTTCTAGTAAAGCTGCATCACCATCCTGGATTAGGGGGTTTCCCCCCATGAGACTCGCCACCACAGCCAAAGTCGTGGCCATTTGACCTTCGGTGTAGAAACGACATGATTGAAAGTGGTGTTAAAATCGTACCCCTGCGAATATTTCCATTTTATCATTGTTTCAGATCCCTCTGATGACCAGCAGAACCGACGTCCGGGACCTTTTGTTAAGTTTCGTAGCAATTTCTGAATAATTTGTTGCCGTTACTGAATGATGGTTCTTAAGATTATTAATTGAATAATTTGCTGTGGGTTAAACTTGAGGTCAAAGAGCGTACTGTCTGCCAGTTGTTCCTCGCTCTGGCTTCTTCTGATTGTTCCATGTTTATGCGACGGGAAGCTGAAAGGATCAGTCGACGGGGAACAAAGCTCTTGGAGACCTTTGCTGGTCCCAGGCTGAAGAGGCTTTCGTTTCTTCCCTGGCTCTAAAGAAAAGTCTGTGGCATAGGAATTGCTAACGAATGGCAAAAGACAGTTTGAGTAACACTCTCTCTCTCTCTCTCTCTCTCTCTCTCTCTCTCTCTCTTTCTGTCCATGCATTTTACTGCCACTATGACATGGTCCATTTCTGGAAGAATGGCGTTGATGCTATGCAGGAACTCCTCTCATCCTGTTGGGCTGTGTTTCAAACACTCGTCTTCTTCTTTTTTTCCCTCCCGTTTTTTCTTAATTCTTCTTTTTTTCCAAGAAGCAGGACATACTTAATATACATTATCTCTCTCATCCATCACGTCGCTATTCGCTAAATGACATCGCCCCGGCAACCAAACCTCGGCAGAAAAAGAAAAGCTAGAAGAAGGCAGGCGTGCAACACATCTCGGCTGACGTTGACCCTGGAGTCTACTGTTTCGGGTCTTAAAGGCTGTCTGCAGTTGTCAAGTCGTGCACCCTGGGTTTGCTGAGGATGAGCATTTGCAGGCACCAGTACTTCATATGTCTGGCTAGTAGGGTAGTGTACAGGGAGCGAGGCATGCCTTCGTGGAGTTTTGGGGTGCTGTTTGTTCAAATGGGAAATGCAAGCAACAGCATAATTAGCTTGACAGTGTGTTTCTTTGTACTGGATTGCATTTGATTCCTTTGGCCACACACCCGTTTGGCCCAACGATGCTGCTTAAGGCATTGCGTTTTTATTGTTACAGCGTTTTTTTTATGGCTTTGAAACGCCCTGATCCTCCAGCTCTCAGGAGGGGTTGGAATGAGGGGCGTTGCCCTGAAACTCAAGCCCAGTCAGGAGCTCTGATCCCGGGCAGAAGTTTCTCTGGCTTCTCCTGCCTCGCTCACCCAGATCCTGCCCCAACTCTGGGCTTCGCCAGCCGCTTGAGGTGCTGGGTTACCTCCCTCCTGTCCCACAGCGCTGGCTGGCTTGCCACCTCCCGATCATCGATCAGGGGGCCATGAGGAGGTGGACCAGAGCTTGAGCTGGTGACTAGTCTCTGGGTAGGGGTTGTACAGTGTGATGAACTTCTTCCCTTGTGTTGTCTTGGTGGTCTTCGCAATAAACTGTCTGAGATCCGTCGAAAGGCCTCGGCTACTCTGAGAACAAGGCTGATTGGCCAAAGGAATCAAATGCAGTCCAGTAAAAAGAAACACTGTCGAGCTAATTATGCCATTGTTTGCATTTCCCATTTGAGCAAACAGTGCTGCAATACTTCAAGCATTCCCTAAACCTGCTACCACAAATGTGGTGTGCTGTTCTGCTCCCAGATCTTCATCCAAGCCTTTAGACTGGATAAAGAACCCAATTGAACAAATTATGCAAATTAATAATATGTTGCTTTTTTAAAAAATAATTTTCTTTTTTTTAAATCTTCAAATCTTCGTTGGACCACTGAGAGTATGAGCTTGTTTGGTGGTAATGAAAGTCAGATGTTTCAGTCCAAAGGAATCAGGTGTAAGTTTAGAAGCCCTCCCAAGTACATAAACCTGGTCACTGGAAGGGTTTGGTTGAAGGTCGACCCCTTACCTTTGATCTACACATTTTTGGACGTAGTGTGGGTTACCATGCTGGATATGGTCTATCTAATAAGTTCTGGAGGTTCCTTACTCTACTTTAGTACTCTAAATTAGTATGATAATCTTATAATTTAATGCTTGTGTTTGGAGGGTTGTACAACCAGCAAAATGTGCCGCTGGGAAGTATTTCAAGGTTCTTAGGAGAATGGTCATAATAAGAGCAATTGAGCAATAGAGCTGTTTTCACAATTCTTAAAAGTCTTTCTGAGAGATTTGATAAACAAGGTCCCTGACCTAAATCCCAAGAAATGACCGTACGATAATTTGCTACCGTACCATGCTGCATGACTCTAAAGCTCAATATCAGAAGGGCAGTTGAGTGCTACGGTTCTCTTGACAAATGCGCCAGAGGTGTGTGGACGATGAGCAACCACCATGAGTTGAATATTATCCTCCATGGCGCTGTAACGGAGCCCCGGCTCAACGCTGAAGCCAGCAGCTCTGGAACCCCAGCCGCTTCCCGGCGGGAGAGCAGGGCTCTGCGGCCAAAGCGAATTCTTCAGCACGGCCTTGTAGCGCTCGCGGAACAGCCCTGATGATTTTTAATCAAAAGATGCCTTTTTTTCCCCTCTTCCCTCGAACACTTTACCATGCAATAAAAAGATCAAGACCTTTTGGGTTTTATGGAGCTGAGAAAACTGCCAGAATCACAGCACCCCCTCCAACCCTGAGCAGGCGGAGAGGCAGGGGGCGCTCCCCAATGAAAACAAAGGGAAAGCTAAAATATGTTTGGTACAAGAACCCTTAATAATTATGGGTCTGTAAAAACACAATCCGCACAGGTTGTTGGCCGTAGCCTAGCGCTCGCTGTTGCGAGCTTCCTGATTATTCGGCCGCTGAGAGACGTAAAGTTGTCTTTGTTAAATCGCAGCTATGCTGGGAGTTGGGTTATGACGGGGAGCGTCTATATTTCAGCCCCTTAGTAGGGCAGCGAGGGGGGGAGGCAGTAACGGACGGGAAACAGACGAGTACAGGTACGTTAGAGGACGCTAAATGACTTTAAATCAATGGAGCACTGAAGGGGGCCTGGGGTGTACGCTGAAGGGCCTCATCACAGAGCAACAGCTGCAGTAGAGGAATAGAGAAAAGCATGGTCTTCATAATCAAACGTTTTGGAGGGGAATGACTGTAAATCCGCAGTGAGTTACAGTGGAGATGACTGTAAAACTACTGTAAATCTACTGGAGCTCTTTAAAGCGAGAAGACGAGCCTACTGTAAACACTGGAGAGACAAGGCCTGTTTAGAGAGCTATTAAAAGCACAGGGGTCACTTTGGCCTCCAGTCCAGAGTGAGAAATCTGTAAGAAGCTACGCATTAAACAATATCTAATATTTCTAATATTTCTAGAGTGATACAAATATCACACGATTATTCAACATATGTTTGAACATGGTTTGCTTGAGTCATTTTTTCTAGGGAAGTTTTTTTTTGGTTTGTAGCCAAATAATTAAGCTTGAAATAATAATTAAGTACCAAATAATTAAACAGGTCTGCAACTATTATCTTATCTTATCATTTTCATCAAACGATCTCAGATTGATAAATATTCCATATTTAGACTAGATTTAAGGGTGTCGCTGTAATTGGACGGTCCATTACTGACACCATTACTGAACTAACATTCAGCTGAATCTGTATTAAATACAACTGAACTCTAAGATGAATGTGGGGTTGATCCAAGATTACGATTAGGGTTAGGATTAGGATTAGGATTTAGTGTTGATTTAGGGTTAGGGTTAAGGTTAAGTTTTAGGATTAGGATTAGGATTTAGGGTTAGGATGTAAGGTTAGGGTTAGGGTTAGTCTTAGGATTTAAGGTTAGAAATTAGTGTTGATTCAAAGTTAGGGGTTAAGGTTAGGATTTAGTGTTAATTTAGGGTTAGGATTTAGGGTTAAGATTAAGATTTAGGGTTAGGATTTAGTGTTGATTTAGAGTTAGGATTTAGGATTAGGATTTAGTGTTGATTTAGGGTAAGGATGTAGGGTTAGGGCTTGTCTTAGGATTTAGGGTTAGGATTAGGAATTAGTGTTGATTTAGGGTTAGGATTTAGTGTTGATTTAGGGTTAGGATTTAGTGTTGATTTAGAATTAGGATTTAGTGTTGATTTAGGGTCAGGATTTAGTGTTGATTTAGAATTAGGATTTAGTGTTGATTTAGGGTCAGGATTTAGTGTTGATTTAGAATTAGGATTTAGTGTTGATTTAGGGTCAGGATTTAGTGTTGATTTAGGGTCAGGGTTTAGTGTTGATTTAGAATTAGGATTTAGTGTTGATTTAGAATTAGGATTTAGTGTTGATTTAGGGTTAGGATTTAGTGTTGATTTAGGGTTAGGATTTAGTGTTGATTTAGGGTTAGGATTTAGTGTTGATTTAGAATTAGGATTTAGTGTTGATTTAGGGTCAGGATTTAGTGTTGGTTTAGAATTAGGATTTAGGGTTAGGACTACGATTACTGATGCACAATACAGGGCAACCAATCAAAACAGAGCTTATTTACATAAGTCAGTCTTAAAGGCACAGTAAGAGGTTGTGAAATATAAAAATAGGTTGTGTAAAAATGTATTATGACTGTTTTTGGTTCATAAACCCACCAAAAGATGCAAAATGCACTGTACTGTAAATTATACGACAGAATTCCTTCCTGGTGATGTTGTTGCGCTGCTGTGTGATTTAAACATGTGTAATAATTATGTAATACCACGTGAATTATGCAATACAAATTAAATGTACGGTGAATCAGCCGTAATAACTGCAGACCCCAAAGGGTTCCTCTGAAAAAACACCAGATATGGTGCTGGGCCGACTCGCATAACGTCGCTTTAATCTGAGTGGGTTTAATGGCATTCTATTTAAAACCCACTATACGCTCAACACCGCCCACCCCATCACCACCAGCACCACCCCCCCCAGACCAAATATCACCACATAAAACTGGATCATGCCGCAGTTCTTACCCCTCAGCCAACCCTATAAAACTCCCCTTCACCCCTTACAATCTCTCTCTCTCTCTCTCTCCCTCTCTCTCTCTCTCTCCCCTTTTATGTGCAAACCACCAAACACACACTTCATTAGTGGAGTCTTTAACAGTGCTAAAGAGAGCTGTTTGGGTACACTGTGTTTTTTTTGTGTGTGTGTGTGTGTGTGTGTGTGTGTGTGTTTAGGCCGCGGATACACACGTTAAAGGGGAATTCCATTGATTATTCCATTGAGTTTCTGCTGTGTAAACCGAGCTTCACTGTAGAGAAACCTACCAGCTCTGGTTTCTTCACATCGGTGCTGATGCGAACCATCGGTTGCCATGACTACAACACAAATACAGCCCATATTTTATCTCCTATCCAAACTCACTAGAAAAGCTACATGTGTTTTTTGAGTTTTATAAGGAATGATGATGATGATGATGATGATGAGGGTAAAATAGTGGAGAATCTCAGCTAATGCAGTTTTCTTTAGGGATTACTTTCTGTAGCCGCACTACACCCTGCAGCATGTATCCCTCCACCATTTTAATGATCGGATTTTAAAAGCAGGTTCTAGAGCCGAACTCTTCTCAGAACTCTGGTAGAACAGTGTCTCAGGCATCAGGCAGCGTCTTCATCACCATTAGGTGAAGAACTTTCTGTGAGGAGCTTTTATTAGAGCTTCAGACGTCTGGGAACTTCTAACTGTAGAACTAGGGGATCGGGGAGGCCTGATATTAAGTCAAAGCATGGACTCCAGCAGGTGCCTGCAGAACCTCACGCCACCAAAACAGCTCTGACCCATCAAAGCATGGACTCCTTGGAGCCCTTTTTGGTAGGTACTGACCACTGCATACCAGCAACACCCCATTAAACCTACCTGACGTTTCGGAGGGAGATGTTCTGACCCAGACGTCGTATAAAACATCACGGTTCGGTTCTTGTCAGTGTCTCAGATTCTTACGCTGCTTCATCACCTTCAAGAACTGACTGTTCACTCGCTGCCTAATATGTAGCTCCACCCCTTGAGAGACAGGAGCCACCAGACCCAGTGTCAATCACTTCACCTGGCAAGGTGGTTGTAATGTTCTGGCTGATTGAGATGATTGAAGTTGATGTTCTTCTACTGACCATTCTGGGTCTTCTGGTCAGTTCTGTCCAGAAAGGGAGACTTCAGCAACGCTGCCCCCCAGTGGCTAACACATTCTTGCAGGTGGACCTCAGCATGGGCAGCACTCTGTAATAAGCTGCTCTCTGGATTTTAGCCTGAGTTGCCCACCCCTCACTGTTCCTCTGGTTCTTCTGTCTGAAGAAGGCGAGAGCGAGTGCGAGAGAGCGAAGCAAGAGAGAGAGAGAATGTGAAAAATCTGCAAATGCTTGATATTACCAGCTTTACGCAAACAGCCGCCCACCAGCAGAGTACGAGAGACCGAGACAGAGGTCAGACAAGTAGCTGTGCCTGTGTGCCCTCTCTCTCCCAGTCTGTTTCTCTCTCTCTCGCCCTTCTTCCAGTCTGCCTGCCTCTCTGAGAGAGCTCCAGATGTTGGTCGGCCGAGGTGTGTTGCGTTCGCCAGCGCTCTGCGTGTCCCGCACGTAGCCCTTGCTCTAATATGGAAGAGAGACGCAAGAGTGTACCGCTATCTGCGTCTGAGCGCAGAGCCGAGCGTCTGAAAGCCAAGAGCAGAGCTGCAGTCAGACGACCAGAAGGCCGCAATCGCTCTGACACAGTAAAGGCCAGTGGGGGAGAAGGTTCATATTTGGCCACTAGATTAGATAGACTATTCAAAACACAGTCGTGTTCAGAGGACGCCAGACGTCCCGTGCAGACGGGTTCTAGATAGGTTTCTGAAGATGGAGTGGAGAAGACTCCACCACCACTAAGGCCCAGTTACACCATCACCACAGTCTGGAAAGGCAGAACTGAAGACGTTTTATCAGACGTTCAGACTCTAGAGGAATAAATAGATGTGAGCTGTTTTACACACTGCACAAATACTCCTAACTCTGGTGTAAACATCTATTATTTCGCATATTAAATATTGTTTTTAATTAGCTGAACAAGCTAGTGTTGGTAATATTGTTTTAACTTATATTTTAAGTCCCAATTTATGTCCCAAAGATTTATTTTCTTACATAGGCAAATTATTTCTTTTATTTTATCTAGTTATTTTTTAGTTTTTTTAGTATTTGTATTTTTTATATTTTTTCCAACTTTTAATCTATTGATTGTAATTTTTTACAATTTACATTTTTAAAATTATTTTTTTTAAATTATTCTGTTATTTTCCAAGAATTATTTCATACAAAATGCAAAAAGGAATAAAACACTAAAGGACTAAAAAAACTTGTAAACACATACTCTAATTTTTCCTGTAAATGCAGGATATTGCACATTTGACTTGATTCAGAGGATTTCAGGATTGCAGTGCAGAAAAGCCTCTTTACTTATATAAATAAATAAGTAAAAAACATTCTAATTAATAATGTAAATATTAGTTTACTTTATGACAGGTTCACTAAAGCTAAGGTTTAAGGTCCTGTGTATCTGAGCAGCACAGTTTCTTCAGTATTTAAATATAAAAATTAAACAATATTTAAAATAATATAAACATTTAACTAATTGGTGTGTTATAATGTAATCATTTATTTTTAATTTTCTGTATTACACATATGTACCAATATGTGTTTAATCACTCTTAATATATTTTTTAAAGACACATTCATATTTCAATATTACATGTTGTCATATGCTCTATATATTATATCTTTTTTTGTGTTCCAATCTGTGTTTTTTAAATATTAAATATGAAATGAATGTACATTTTGAGATAATACTGACTATTATCATATTTATTTTAGATCAGTTTTACTCAGCATTTGAGAATACTTTAATCTGAGCTTCTTATTGTAGTCAGAATCAGCGTGAATTGACAGTTGAAGCTGAATAATAATTATTTCGTATTAGTTTATTGATTTATTATGGTTTTATCATTAGTTTCTCTGTTTAGGTTGTAGCAGCTCAAAGGAGAAGGCGAGGGTAATAAATAATGGCGTTGAAATTATGCTTTATTAGTGTGAAGCCTCACGACTGTCATAAACAAACCTCTGGGGGAATATTAAAATAGAAGTACCTTCATAACATCTATGACTTTTTACAAGGATAAACATTATAAACATTCTTAAAGTCTCGGATTGTGTTTTTCTTTCTTTCTTCTTTTTACTTGATTTTTTTTCCATTTATGTTTGTTATTTTAGGATAGGTTTAGAACTACATTGTACTAAATTTACAATAGATTTAGATTAAATTAACAACAACTTATAAACAAACTTATGTATTATTGATATTACACAATGTGCATACCTTCGAACAGCAGCTTTACAGGAGGAGGAAAAAACCTTCTGCGCTTAAGTGGAAGTCGGATCTGATTCCAGGTCATTTAGGAGCATTTCTATTGGTCCGTTCATCGTGAAATTCAAAAATAGTACTAAGAACAACTGCTAAATGGAGAAAAGTGAAAAATGTCAAAAAATGGAAATGCAAGGTTTTGGCATGAAGGCTAATTCCAGTCAGTTTAGTGTGTTTTGACACTGCTGAGGTGAAATACCCTGACGGGTGCAGCCTTTATGATGACTGACGGTTGTAATGTAGTAATGAGCCTCATTAAAGGCCCGTGTCTGTGTCATGTAGCCTTAAAACCACTGCTGTACACGGCTTTTCGGATCACACTAGGTTGATTGTATGCAGGTCCAATTGGGAATTGTGAAAGTGCAGTGAAACGCAGGAACCTGCTTGTAAAGGCAGCTCTGCAGTTTGAGCAGAACACGGTTTTATTGAGGTTCTGCATGTGTGAGTAAACACTGATTCGATCAAGATTTCGCTGGATGGCTCCGATAACCCCGTAAGTCCTTCCACGGCTCAGCTAGGCCAACACACACACCAGGTTCTGCTCAGAGTTTTGGCTCAGCAGCTGGAGGAAAAGAGGAAAACCAAACCTTGGCTGGTTCTGGCTTGGCAGAGGAGGAGAATCAAAGAGCACATCTTAAATCAGCGGACTCCTAATCCACTCTCCGGGCTGTTCCGCCCCTTCGGGCCGAGGCGTCTGGATTCAACTAGTGACTTGTCTGAGGCGCAACCAATCAGGAGTGTTTGTAAGACAGGCCGTTGTTTGATTGGCAGGTGTGTTTTGCGTGTCCAGGGCTGTGTTGGAGTACTCTTCCCGGTGAAGGTGTCTGACCCGCTTCGCCGTTCTGAACCGGCGCTTCTATAAAACACCGCCGCTTCAGCCCTAACTGGTTCCTGCTGGAGTTGCCGGATCAGACACTGGATCCGCCCTCGTGAGTTATGGGTTCTGATTAGTTCTGAGAATGTTGGTTCTGTTCCGTTTAGTTACTCACCAGGGTTCTGGAGGAGGCAAAGCTCTGGAAATGGGCCGACGGTAAATTTACGTGTCAGTGTCCAGTCCAATCCATCTGTCTGTCCATCTAATATATCAGTCTGTTTGCCCATTGGTTGTTCGGTCTGTCCATTGATCCGCTGTAAATATAAACATCTGATAAACTGTCTTCTGTATGACATCTATGTGTCTTTCCATATCTGTCTTTCTGAACTAACTGTCTGTCTGTCTGTCTGTCTATCTCTGTCTATTCAGCTGTTGCACACATTGCTGACATGGATGTGCAAATGCACACACACAGCTTGACTAGTCCCTGTAGAGAAGAAATCCTGCCAATAGAATAGGACTCTCTGGAGCAGAGCAGTCTGTCTGTCTGTCTGTCTGTCTGTCTGCGTATCTGTCTAAAACGCCTCTGTTTATCTAACGTTTATGTATTTGTCTGTGAGACATCTGTCTAGCAAAACGTCTATGTGTCTGTCTGTCTGTCTGCCTGTCTGCCTTTACTAAATGAGACAACACAATGAACTGATGCTGCCTTTTAGAAGAGGGTGTGTGTGTGTGTGTGTGTGTGTGTGTGTGTGTGGGTGGGTGTGGGTGTGCGTGTGGTTGTGTATTGACCATTCAAAGTGGTCCTGGAGAAAAATTACAGTTAAAATGACTCTTTCTTAAAGTGAAAACCAGACTTTTATGGGAAAAGTTTTAAAAATTAATACAGAAGTAAAAAAATGTGTAAAAGGTGTAAAGAAATGAAACTGAAGAGTTTCTGTGTTTCAGTGACTCCGGCCAGCGCTCGGCCATTCCACACTCATTCCCTTCCCTCTTCAAAGGAATTCCTGCAATTTTCCCCCAATTTGACTTTTTCATATCATTTCATTCCAGTACTGGTTTAGATCCGGGTGGGTTTCAGTGGGGGGTGGGGGGGGGTCTATAGAAGTATAACCCTGATTACTGAACACACACACACACACACACACACACAGCATTCTGTCCCAGCAGTGACCCGAGGCCCTGCTGATTGTGGTCCGTATTACACACCCCCTTCAGAGAGCTCAGCTGATCGCAGGACTGCATGAAACACACACACTCACAAACACACACACACACACACACACACACACACAGTATGACACGACTCAGCTGGAGACAAGACACCGTGGCCAGCCTGTCGCTATGGAGCTTCCTCTGCTCTGCTGTGCTTGGCAACCGATCACAGCCCCCCCACACACTGCTTAACTGGACACCAGCCACACACACACACACACACACACACACACACACACACTCACACACACATCACGCTCGTATGCACATACACACATGTACACACACACACAGAGCATCACACTCATATATGCAACCCCTCACTGAGCAACACACACACACACACACACACACACACACACGTGTCTGAGTGACATCATTGTAAACATGTTGTTTTGATGCTGTAGCTGATTAAAGCTCTCAGCTCACGCACAGATTCAGTTACAGGTGTAAAATCAGACACAGACACTCAGATGAGACTAGATTAATCACTAACACACACACACACACACACACACACTTTTAACCCTTTAACCCCTCCTTAAAGACACTTTCTCTTTACAGCACTCTGTTTAAGCCTCCTTTTTACAAGGTGTCACTGAAACTACATTTCCCAGCGGCCCACGCTACAAACCGTATCACAGCATCATTAGTGGTGATGAAAAGTAATATCTCACAGCATGTCAAATTTGAACTAATTTACTTCTATTTAACTGAATCCATTCTTCATCTCACCTGTGAAATGCTCCCTGTGCCACTGGCTGCCACGCAACCCCACAGATTAACAGTTGGATAGGTGATCTTCTCATGAAACTCTGCACCCTTTCTTCATCCCTTTGCTTGCTGCAGCCCAAAAACTTCGATTTTAACTTCATCAGACTACAAGATTGTTAAAGAACTTTGTTAGCTGGCTGTGTAACTTCTACCTACCTACCTTCAGCAGCTTTCAGGTGCCACTGGCTGCAACACAAACCCCATGTTTAACAGTTGGAAAGGTGTTCTTGTCATGACATATACATCCTTTTCCACAGTTGTACAGTTCTAACTAAGAACTTTAGTTCTAACTAAGAACTTTAGCCAGCTCCATGTGCCAATTGCTGCAGCACAAACCTAGAGATTACCAGTTGGAAAGGTGTTCTTCTCATGAAATTTTGCACCCTTTCTTCAAACATACTTTACTTTGTTTACTGCAGCCTAAAAAGTTTTTTAACCTTATCTGTCTACATCGCAGAATACATCGGGTTGTTTAAGGACTTTGTTAGCTGGCTAGCTGACCTACCTTCTTCAGTAGCTGCCAGGACAATCTCAGCACGCTTGCTGGTATTTATTTGAGTCCATTCTTCCCTCTACCAGTGAAATGCTCGCCATGCCACTGGCTGCCACACAAGCCCAGAGCATGATCCACACATCCCTGTGTTTAACAGTTGGAGAGGTGTTCTTCTCATGAAACTCTGCACCCCTTTTCCTTCATGGCCAAAGGGTTCAGTTTTGTCTTCATCAGTCCACAGAACCTTTTTCCGAAATGCATCAGGCTTTTGAAAACGTCTGCCGCGGAATTTTATGGTGAGGAAGCAGGAAAGCTTCTTATTGGATGACTCCTTTTCTTTCCACGGGACTTTTTAACAAAGTTGTTTGCTGCTAACCTTGCTAATCTTCTTCAGCAGCTTCCAGGTGAACATGGCCAGGTGTGCGAGATCCTCAGCTCATTAGAGAACCTTCAATTTATTTTTTTTCCCTAAAAATATCAGCTTGTCTTTAGTCTGGAGTTAAGACAAACAGAACGAAGCAAGAGGGCTTTATTTCCCATAAACACGTTGGGCTCCCGGTTGTAGCGCTCCAGCCCCTGAGGCTGTTTATGAACGCCGACCCCGGCCTCGCTTTGGACTCGCTGACTTTTCTTAAGCGCTATGCCTGCTGCTACCGGAGCGAGGGAGAGGAGGGAAGGAGGAATGAAGATGAATCCGATATCCCTCGGAGGCGTCGTGTGTGTTTGTTTTTCGTCGTGGGTGTCCCTCTTTCTCAGCGGGACGTTACTCGTAACAAGCGGCCACTTGTTCGGCGTGCATTCTTCTGCCGGACGGCTGGACGGTCCAGCCTCCGTGAGGCGGGAGCGAGGGAGTCCCGGAAGGACAGAGGAGGAGGCCGCCGAGAGTTAACAAAGCTTGCTTCATGCTGGATCAAATGCCGGGAAGAGCGAGAGTGACATGGACCAACAGCGATCAGCTCTAGGCAAGAGTAACCTGACCCGGTCAACAATCTGTACTCTGGTCAGGGCTGGGCTATACAGTGTTTTCCTCTATTTGTACGATAATCAGGGCTCGCCACTGGCCACTCCAGGGGGTCATGTGGGTTTCCTTTGGGATCTCCCGAAACACACATGGTAGGAGAAGTTGGCTATGGTAGATAGCTCCTAGGCGCGAGTGTGTGAGCCTGCAATGGAGCGATGTCCAGTCCGAGGGGCATTCTTACCTTGCGCCCAACGATTCCAGGTAGGCTCCGGACTCACCACGACCTGGGCGACCAGGAAGAAGCTGATAAGAGGACGAAGGAAGTCTTGTGGAAGGTCTTTCACAAGCTTTGAATGCTAGCGTACTACTAGACGTACTACTAGAATCCCATAGGAGAGCTAGCGCAACATAGCATCATTGTAGGGGTGTTTTTTTTGTGTTTTTTTTAGCTCTGTGAGTTCTCGGGAGAACCACTGGAACTCAGTCAGAACTGCTGCTAATGGTGCTGGTAACAGCTAAAGACCGGTTAGCAAGCAGATAGCAGTTCATGTGCTAAACGATGGGTAGTGTTTGGTCATTTTAGCATGTTTTGCTTGCTAGTCCTTAAACTCGGGTTCGGGTTTGCCAGGCTAAAGGTATTGCAGAGATCACGTTGTCTTTCATAAAGCAACAAAGCTTTTGATTGGTCTTCAGCATGCAATCCTCTTCCAGTATTCATGGAAATTGCCATAAACTGTAACGGCGCCACCTGCAGACAGTATAGCAGGTAGATGCTATAGTGTTGCTAAATGATTGCTATGTTATACCAGGTGGTTGCTATGGGGTTGCTAAGTGGTTGTTATGGTGTTGCTAGATGGATGCTATGGTATCTCACGCGGTTGCTTTGGGCAGCTGCAATTATTATAAAACCCTATTTGCCCGGTGGCTCCTATTGTGTTACTATATGGTTCCTATGGCATTCCAGGTGATTGATTTATTGGTTGGTATGGAGTTGCTTAGTGGTTGCTGTGGTATCCCATGTGGTTGCTTTGGGCTGTTGCTGAGCTGCTGCTGTGTGATACATAGTGGTAAACCGTCAGGTGGCTCTTAGTGTGTTGCTATATGGTTGCCATGATACTCAGGTGATTGAAAGGTGATTGCAGTTTATTTATTTAGTGGTTGCTATAGTGTTGCAAGGTGATTGATGTAGTATTCCAGGTGGTTGGTATGGGATTGCTTAGTGGTTGCTATGGTGTCCCATCTGGTTGCTGTGGGCAGTTGCTAGGCTGCATGATCAATAGAGTAAAATCATTAATGCTATTTATTTACAGTTTATTTTGTGGTTGCTATGTGATACCAGGTGGTTGTCTTTCGGGTTGGTAAGTGGTTGTTTTTTTGTTGCTAGGTGTTTGCAAAGGAATCATTTAGTGGTTGCTAGGTGCTTGCTATTTAGATGCTGGCCATATCTGAGATTTGTAAGGGTTAACAGGCTTGGATGAAGGTCTGTTAGAGAGGTGCAGGAACCCTCCTCTCAGCTGTCGGCGCACCTCTGACTGTCAGAACCGCTCCCACGGGACCGGGATCGTTTATATGCTTAGAAGTACAAATATCTTAGCAAATTTACACACGCCTCACCCTTCCACTGTGTACTGACACATTCAATAAAATTGCCCAAGGATAAACCAAGATCTTTTATTAGTTTGTTTGAGTACACACTCACCGGCCACTTTATTAGAAACACGTACCTATTACTTTCACTCACCTGCCACTTTCTTACAAACGCCCACCTTCAGCTTTCACTGACTGGCCACTTTATTAGAAACACCTACCTTCAGCTTCCACTTTCTGGCCACTTTATTAGAAACGCTCACCTTCAGCTTTCACTGACTGGCCACTTTCTTACAAACGCCCACCTTCAGCTTTCACTGACTGGCCACTTTCTTACAAACGCCCACCTTCAGCTTTCACTGACTGGCCACTTTATTAGAAACACTCACCTTCAGCTTTCACTCACTGGCCACTTTATTAGAAACACCTACCTTCAGCTTTCACTGATTGACCACTTTATTAGAAACACTTTGTGATTCCATGTTATGGCCACTTTATTAGAAACACCTACCTTCAGCTTTCACTCACTGGCTACTTTATTAGAAACACTTTGTGATTCCATGTTATGGCCACTTTATTAGAAACACCTACCTTCTGCATCCACTCACTGGCCACTTTATTAGAAACACTTTGTGATTCCATGTTGTGGCCACTTTATTAGAAACACCCTCCCTTTGCCTCCACTTTCTGGCCACTTTATTAGAGACCCTTAAGCTGTATGTTGGTAGCCTGAATTGCTGAAACAGCATTAGCATTAGCAGATGAGCCACCACACACACACTCTGCTGGGTCCTCCGAGACTCCCAGCATTCCGACCTCATGCAGGTGAGCGAAGTTCTAACAGGAGATAAAACCAGGCAAGTGGAAGGGCAGTCAGCTCAGCTTTCTCCAAACCTAAGGTCCTGAAATAAGACCCCGCAGCCGAGCCCTTTGATATCAGCTATGCTTCGGTTTGCCTTGTGCTCCGTCCAAGGCAGCCCACCGAGGGGGAGGGTGGTGGTGGGGGTGGGGGTCCCAGATCCTCCACAGTTATGAGGTATGTCTGAAGGAGCATAAAGATCCCAGTCCAGCAGCCGGGGTAAACACAGGCTGGGCCTCGCTGTAACTGGGACCACATTGGCGAGGATGGCGTGCCAGTGCCATGTGCATGCAGCACAAAGAGGGTGTGTGTATGTGTGAGGGTCCCGTCTGTAACCGTGTGTGTGTGTGTGTGTTTGTGCTTTCGGGAGCGCCCATGAGTGTTGTTTACGCATGGCTGATGACCCCGAAGTGTTTGTGCTGTGTGTGTTTATGAGTATTTGTGCACGTCCTGAGTGTTTGTGTGAGTGTGTTTCCGTGCAGTGTGTTTTATGTTGTGTGCTATATAGTGTGTGTGTGTGTGTGTGTGTGTGGCTCATGAGAGTGTACGAGAGTGAGTGTGAGTGAGGAGGAACCATATGTGTGTCAACTACAGAGACTGTTTTCCATTTCCCCTCATGGAAGATGTAGCAGAAACAAGTTGGTGCTGTTACACTGTGTGTGTGTGTGTGTGTGTGGAGGGGGGTGCTTTCACTCAGTGGCCACTTTATTAGGAACCTCTACCCTGTTCACTGGCCACTTTATTAGAAACACCCACCTTCAGCTTTCACCTTTCTGGCCACTTTATTAGAAACCCCTATTACCTTGTGCTTCCACTCACTGGCCACTTTATTAGAAACACCCACCTTCAGCTTTCACTGACTGGCCACTTTATTAGAAACACCTACCTACCCTGTACTTCCACTTACTGGCCACTTTATTAGAAACACATACCTACCATGTGCTTCCACTCTCTGGCCACTTTATTAGAAACACCCAGCTTCAGCTTTCACTGGCTGGCCACTTTATTAGAAACACCCTATTACCTTGTGCATCCACACACTGGCCACTTTATTAGACTCATTCACATGCAGTTACAGCACGCCTCGGCTACTGGGGCCCGTAGGTGTGAACTCTCAGGTTCAGTCCGGTCTTCCTACATCACACACCTTCTAGCAAAGACCTAGAACCTACATTCCTAATGTTCTGGTCTCTGTTTTGCCTCAGTCCAGAAGCCGTGGTCCTCTGAATGTTGGGTCAGTGTCGGGGTAGCGCTGTGGGCGCAGTGCCAGGCTATCTGCTGCCGGGTCAGCGTGAGGATAAACCCCAGACCGACTGTCCGTCTGCTCTTCATCTCTGCTGATGTCAACAGCTCTGGAATGACCTCTGGAGCGGGCTGACCGTGCGTGGGGATGGAGGAGAGGCTGCTGTGAGATTGGGGAGAGGAAGGGAGTGTCTGAGCTGATAAAACCGAGCTACTACAGAAAAATTCCACATTCACTCAGACTCTCGCGCTCTCTCTCTCTCATGCTCGCCCTCTCTGTAGTTCAGACATGCCTCAGACAGCACTCCCTCAGACTGCACCTACAGAGGGGTCTGGGGGATTTCTCTCCTCTCTCTCTCTCTCTCTCTCACACACACACACACACACTCTCACACACATACACACACACTCTCTCACACACACCATCCTCCACTTTTTGGCTGTAGACACTTTGGAGATGCTCACCTGGTCTTTACCTTGTTGATCTCCAGGTGAGTTTTTTAGGTTGTGTTAATTAAAGCAAGGGACTAAAATGTATAAACTCTAATCTTAATCTCAACATCAAGCCTAAACCAAAAACAACATAACATAAGACTTAATCTGTAATTATAAACCTAAACCTTGACTGCTTAACTAAATCCAAAACCTTAAACCAGAACCTTTAGTCTTTCAATTAAAGCCTTAAACCTTAAAATGAGCCTTAAACTAAAACCCTAACCTTAAACTTAACCATGAAGTTTAAACCAAAACCCCTAATCTTACATTAAGCCTTAAGATAAAGCCCCAACCTTAAGTCTTAAACCAAGCTTTAGACTAAAAACTTAAGCTAAAAATAAATCATGAAGCCTAAACTTAATCCCTTAACCTTTAACCAAGCCTTAGACTAAAACCCTTGATCTTAAAGTTAACCATGAAGCCTAAATTTAACCTACTAACCTAAAACCAAGCCTTAAACTAAAACTCCTAATCTTAAATCAAGCCTTAGACTAAAATCCCTGATATTAAACTACGTCTTAGGATAAAACCCTAGCCTTAAATGAAACCTTAAACTAAGCCTAAGACTAAAAACCTAAGTTTAAACTAAACTAAAGCACCACTTAAAAAAAACCCTTTAAACCAAAACCCTATACTTAATACTTACACAAAATAAACCTAACCTTAAATCCAACCCTCACTCTAATCCTAATCCTAAACTCAACATGAGACCTAACTCTGAACATAACATTCAGTAGGATTCTAACCCTAAACAAAACCTTTAATTACATCTTAGTCCTAATCCTAAACCCAGCACTCACATTGATATTAACCTTAAACTAAGCCTAACCCTAAACTCAACATTCAGTCTAACCCTAATCTTAAACTCTATTCTAATCCTAAACCCAGCAATCACTCTAATCCTAACTTTAAACTAAACCGAACCCTAAACCCACACTCAGTCTAAACCTTTAACCAAAATTCATCTAACCCTCAACCCAACACTTCACCTGGAGCTGAAATTCTAAAATCCTAATTCTGATCCCACCTCTGCTGATGATCCGCTTTTAGAGTTTTGGTTTAAGAATGAATTGAAACTGGTGACCAGTGCCGGCCTGGCCCGACCCAGCCCGGCCCGACCCAGTCCGGCCCAGCTCAGCTTCCTGACAGCGCTGCTGTGTTTCAGAGACGAGCTGAACAGAAGAAAGGAAACAACAGGCCGTAAATGAATCCATACAGAACGAGCCTGGCCTTTCTTCACTGCTCATAAAAAGAGCTTTAGAGCTGCCTGGAACGCTGAGCTCCCGCTTTCAGCCGTATCTCGTTGGAACCTGGACCGTTCGTCTGGAAGGACGGGTTCTCCATCATGTTTAATAGATGGGAACAGATGCTGGGGGTTTAAAGCTTCCTCTGGCAGATTCCAAACACACATCCATGCTAACCATAACTGTGACTCATCAGAACACACTGTTTTTCAAGTACACTGAATGGACAAAAGTATTGGGACACCTGCTCATTCACTGCTTCTTCTGAAATCGAGAGGATTAAAAAGAGTTTGTAAGAGTAACTGTTTCTACTGTCCAGGGAAGAAATCTGGTGGTTGGTGTGGCGCAACAGATAACACCACTACCTGCCAGTGAGCTACAACACCATGTGGGACACTGGGGTTCGATTCCTGGTCTGGGTGACTGTGCTGCGCTACACCAATAAGAGACTCCTCACACTACATTGGCCCACCTCTGTAATACCAGTAACCTTGTAAGTCGCTCTGGATAAGAGCATCAGCTAAATGCCATGTAAATGTAATGTAAATGTAAATCTTTCTAGTTGATTTGGGAGGAGCACTGCTGTGAGGATTTGATTGCATTCAGTCCCGTAAGTGCTAAAGTATTGATGTTAGATGATGTTTGAAGTTCTGTGTCTCCATCTCATAGAGCTCAGGGTCATGTCTAGTCGCTTCAGAGCTTCTGGACGTATGGGTCAGTGCTGGGTCTGGCCCAGCCTGCAGCACACTTAGCTTAGCATTCATATTTACCGTAATGCTCCACCACTGACCAGATCTAGCTGAGCTAACCATCCAGAAATCTCTGCCACCAGAATGTTCGACAGGGGCAGCCTACACCACTTCTAGTCAAGTGAAGTCTATAAAGGCCTCTGATCATGTCTGGCTTCTCTGACAGGACTATTTCCTGCACAATTCTTGTGGTGATTTTCCCAGGTGATTTTCCCTCAAACCTGTATTACCCCAGTTAACACGTCCAAACTCTGTCTTGGTTCTGCTGGAGGTTCTTCTGAAGGAGGAACGGCAGTGTTTGAGGTTCACGGCCCATCTCTTGACCTCTCCTTGTTATACTCTACCAGGCTACACGCTGTTTAATGAGACTTGTAATGTGGGTCAGAGAAGTTACTGTACTGATCGAGATCACCGAATTTAGGCTAATTGGTCAGAAGGCACTGCCAGGTCTTTCTTCTACCTTATTAATGAGAGTGACCTCCTCTACAGGTCGCGGTTGAAGTGAACGTGCACTCGACAGCCATTAGCCTCTTTCTAAACAGTCTAATAAATTCCTCGCCTCGCAGCCCCGAGTCCTGAATAGCGCTCCCTCCCGCTTTAATACCGAGCCGGGCTCTTCAAAGCTCACCGGCGGGCTTTGTTTGTCGGTGGGATCATACATCAGGGCCTGAAGATGTTTACCCTGCCACTGAAACTCAAACACGATGTGTTAAACACTCTGACCACCCACATGCTCGTGACTCGTGCCGCCGGTGTCGTCGCTGACGCAGAGAAGGTTTCCTTTAAACAAGCACAGAGCAGGAGACTGATGATGACATTGAGTGCCGGAGCACGAGGCGGGGGGTGGGGGGTGGTCTTTCTACAGCCGTTAGCATCTGTGGCACATATCACTCATCCAGAAATGAGAAGGGAGGAAGGTCATGATAGGGCACACGAGAGACTAGAGCAGCAGTAATGATCACAACTGTGGGCTGAATATTGACATTCGCTTCTTAATTGTTGATTATCCTGGTTTTCAGAATCAGATTAGGTTCTCTGAAGGTTCAGCAGACTAAGATGCTGCCACTATATTCCTAAAAACCTTTTCTTGAAGGTTCCTCAAAACACCTTAAATCATTTACTGAGAATTTCAGTCGTCACTGGATGTGAAAACTGCTCAGACGCAATTTTACAAGCCTGTTTACAGCCCTGTTGTTTTTTTTAACCTCTGAATAAAATACGCTGATTTTCCTGGGAAATAAATAATAATAAAAACCTGTAAGCTCTTGTTTACAGAAAAATTGTTGGTACCCTCAGTTAATGAAGGAAAAACCCACAATGGTCACAGAAATAACTTGAATCTGACAAAAGTAATTATAAATAAAAATGCTATGAACATTAATCAGTGAAAGTCAGACATTGCTTTTCAACCATGCTTAAAAAGAATGATTTTAAAAATAAACTCATGAAACAGGCCTGGACAGAAATTATGGTACCCTTGACTTAATATTTTGTAGCACAACCTTTGGAGGCAATCACTGCAATCAAACGATTCCTGTAACTGTCAATGAGACTTATGTACCTCTCAGCAGGTGTTTTGGCCCACTCATGAGCAAACTGCTCCAGTTGTCTCACGTTTGAAGGTGCCTTTTCCAGACGGCATGTTTCAGCTCCTTCCAAAGATGCTCAATAGGATTTAGGTCAGAGCTCATAGAAGTCCAATGTTTTCCATGTATTCCAAAGTTGGGTGTTTTTAGCTGTGTTTTGGGTCATTATCCTGTTGCAAGACCCATGACCTGTGACTGAGACCAAGCTTTCTGACACTGGGCTGCACATTTATTCTCTAGAATCCCTTAATAGTCTTGAAATTTTGATTGTACCCTGCACAGATTCAAGACACCCTGTGCCAGAGGCAGCAAAGCAGCCCCAGAACATAACAGAGCCTCCTCCATGTTTTACAGTAGGGACAGTGTTCTTTTCTTGATGATTCATTTTTCTGTCTGTGAACATAGAGCTCATGTGTCTTGGCAAAACATTTTTTTGTCTCATCTGTCCATAGGACATTCTCCCAGAAGCTTTGGGACTTGTCAACATGTAGTTTGGCAAATTCTAGTCTGGCTTTTTTATGATTTGTTTTCAACAATGGTGTCCTCCTTGGTCGTCTCCCATGAAGTCCACTTTGGCTCAAACAATGACGGATGGTTTGATCTGACACTGATGTTCCTTGAGCTTGAAGTTCATCTTTAATCTCTTTAAAAGTTTTTCTGGGCACTTTTGTTACCATTCATATTATTAGTCTCTTTGATTTGTCATCAATTTTCCTCATGTGGACACGACCAGGCAAGTTGGCTACAATTTCTGAATAATATGTGCAACTGTAGTCACAGGAACATCAAGCTGCTTGGAGATGGTCTTATAACCTTTACCTTTAACATACTTGTCTATAATTTTCTTTCTAATCTCCTGAGACAACTCTTTCCCTCGCTTCCTCTGGTCCATGTTGAGGGTGGTATACACCATGTCACCAAACAGCACAGTGACTACCTGTAGCCCTATATTTAGACCCACTGACTGATTGCAAGATTGTAGACACCTGTGATGCTAATTAACACAACATGTCCCTTTGGTCACATTATTTTCAGGGGTACCATAATTTTTGTCCAGGCCTGTTTAAAGAGTTTACTTTTTAAAATAATTCTGTTGAAGCATGGTTCAAATTAATGAAATTCGCTGGAACAATCCCCAGCTATAACACTATGTAGTCTTTGCTGTCTTTGCACCCTTTTTGCTGTTCGTACCGAGGTCTTTCACTAGAACTGGGCTCCATGATCTTTTGCTCCAGCCTGCTGGCCTCGCCCTCACCCTCGCTCTGAGTTATGAGCATAGGCAATGAGTTGAACATGGCCAAAGAACAATGTTTCCCAGAGTGCTCGGAGGTCGCAGCGAGCACCCGCGGGACTCTTAGCACCACTGGAGAAGCGATCAGCTTCATAGCCAAAGTTATTAATAATGTCATTAATAATTGCACAGCGCTGGTACGAGCATTACGGTGCCGCTGAACGAGGGGGAAAATCAAATGGAAATCCTGGGTCCTGAAAAATGGACAGTCTGACGTCGCCAAAACGGCAACAACGAGAACCGGGCTCTGAAACAGTGCTCGAGTGGAGGAGCATGCTTTAATGTTTCAGCAGGAGGAAATTCAACATGTCGAGCCGCGGCGGTCCAGGAGGCACAGGCAGCATGCCCGACAGTCTGCCCGGTGGCACAGAGCTCGCTAATAGCGCCACCAAGGGAACTTCCATTCAGAAATGACTCTACCATTCCACTGTTCCACTGTTCCACTGTTCTAGGTACCACTAATGATGGGGGTGGCTTGTCTAGTGGTGGAGAGCAGGATATTTGATACAGTTAAATATGCTTTTTGGCCATCTTCTCATGTTCCCATAGCAATGTCATTAAGAATTTGGACTGTATTGAGATGGAAACACGGATCAGCCATAACATTAAAACCACTGACAGGCGAAGTGCTTGAAAACAGCTGGGGTCAGTACCTACCAAAAACGCTCCAAGGAAGGACAACCTTGGGTCATGGGTATCCAAGGCTGGACTTGTTAAAGGATCTGCTGCTGACATTAGTCCTGGTGTTCCAGAGACCACAGCAGGACACATTAAGAGACACCTCGACAGTTCAGACCTACCTGATATTTGATGGGGGGTGTTATTGTTTTGGCTGACTGCTATGTATCTCCACATTCTCTCTGAAGACTTGTAGAAGGTTCTGTACCATAATAGTCTGTGGGTGCAACCAACCAAGTAGCTCAATGCATGAGTTAGAGGTGTCCACAAATATGTGGACATGTAGTGTATCTTTCACAAACAAATTATTGAATTGAAAATGAATTGAAAATAATATACAGTATATAGAATATAAATTGGATTTAATGTTATTTCATAAAAAAAACAGACCCTTCGGCTGGGTCGTTGCAGTGCCACAGGTGGCATTTTGGCCCGAACTGCTCAAAACTATGGACATAACCTAGGAACGTGACCCAACAGCCTCAACTCAGCATGTAGGAAGTTCAGTCGTATCATGTATTGATGCCCTTTGTTGCCAAATATTGCAAATCTACATCAAACTCATCTTAAATGATCCGTAAAGAACGTCAAGATTATGTTCGGAGGTGTCTCTGTCTTCAAGCTTCAAGCTAAGAGGTCAGTGAGGCACCAGTACCTTCAGGGTACGAATGTACGCAAGGCCGAGATGGATAGCCCCGAGGCCAAAGAGTCAAACAGTTTCACATGAATTTAATCCAGCCAACAAAAAAAAAGAAAGTAATTTCAAGCCGAAGCCCAACCCTTGGTCCGTAGTTCAGTTCAGGCCAAGGAACAACGTCAGGATTTGATCCAGCATCTCTGCTGGAGACCTTCTCCTCCATCTCCATTCACTTAGAGTTGCTAATTTCTCTCCGGGGAGCCATAGACAAGTAGAGGAGGGAACCGGATCAGCACCAACTAAAACAAACAGGCACCATCACGGAGAAAAGGTTAGCCGTAGCATCGCGCAGAAAAGATAGAGCTCGCATGCTTTTTGCAAAAGCCTGGTGGAAGTGCGCTACCATGCTAATGAAATCACACACAGGGAGCTAGCAGAGCCGTTGCTCGTTTCCCACACTGCTTAGCAAACTATGGCTTTGACCTTGCACTCCACTAACCCCCACACCCCCACCCGACCCCCCCACCCCCCTCCTTTCTGATGCATCATCATTCACTGCCTCGCGTTAAGTCATTTTCCGTGCGCGGTCCGACTCGCGGATCAGAACGCAGGAATTTCTCGACTGCTAAAGACGGCTGTTCCTCACTGAAATGACTTGATTGCTTGGAGACACGAGTCAGGAGAAAACAAACATCATAACAGTTGAGAAACGGCTGCTACACCTGCGCTAGGGTCTCGCCGGGGTGTAGTTTTCCATCCCAGAGAGCAAAGATTAATTTGCGCGAACGGTTTGTTTCCATGTTGTTACATCAGATGTGTAGTGGGTCGTATGCTGGGGCAGCATGAGGTCAGTTAAACCGCAGGGTTTATGCTAACAGAAATAGACACTGGTGCACACCAAGATCCTACATGAGGTCACTTTGCACGGCTGTCGGTAAAGGCAGCGCGGAGGCCAAAATAGAACCCAGAGCGCAGTCTTCACCACCCTGTACGTCTGCTCTTGTATGTAGCTCTTTGTTTCTAGGTAAAGAATTAGGAAAATATTACATGATCATTTTTGTTAGATCACTTCCAAATCACTAGATACTCAAACACTATTTTAACACTTTATAGTATCACCTTATAATAACACCATATTACACTAATATTTTAATATAACACTGAGACTGACTGAATAGAATCACTCTGTAGCAACACTTTATAGTAAAAGTTAAATGAACACTATATTACCATTTTAAAGTAACTTTATATAGCAACACTTTATAGTAAATCTATGGTAAAACACTATATTAACACTAAATACTTAATAATAATTGTTTAGTGACACTATAGTTGAAGTTAGTAAATCTAAATTGAAACTATAGAACATTTTACAGTAATGTTTTATTGCAACACTTTCTAGTAAAATAACTTTTTAATAAGAGTAAAATAATACTTTAGAGTAGCTTTTATAGTAACACTTTTAAGCAAAAGACTTAAATAACATTAACAATGCTTTATGGTAAAGCAACACTTCATATTAAACCTTAAATTGACACTTACACTTTGGAAGAAACTTTTTATAGTAACACTTCATAGTAGAATAACTTTTTAAGTAAAATAATGCTTTAGAGTAGCTTTTATAGTAACTTAAATTATCACTTTATGAACACTAACAATACTTTATTATAATTTTTTAAAGCAACACTTCATATTAAACCTTAAATGAACACTTTGAAAATGAATAACCTTTTTATAGTAACACTTGTGAACACATTGTAACACTTTATATTTTATGTAGTAGATAATATAGATAGATCGATTACAGTATAGTGACATTTTAAAGTTTTTTTCTAGTAACATTTTATAGTATAGTATAGTATATAAAACTTAAATTAACACTAACTCAAGACTTTCTAGTGACTTTGTATTAAGTAACTTTTATATTAAAACTGAAATGAATACTTTCTAGTAACACTTTCTAGGAACCCAGTAGTAACGCTCCATAGCACTTTGTTGTAACATAGATTAAATTAAATTAACACTTTATATTAACACTAATTAAAACATTATATTAGACAAACATGATGTTTAGACAAATAATTAGTATAAATATATTTAAGTTTAGCAAATAAGTCCTTGTCTAATAGTTTATTATTGTATTAGTAATGCATGTAGTAATGTAGTAATAACATGTATTTTTCTAAACAAATCTAGAAAACCTTGGACAGGAACTTTTGAGAAAATGAGTAAAAAGATTTAATCCAGGTCCTTTTGGAGCATTTCTATTGGTCCATTCATCATGAAATTCAGATTCACATCTGCAGTGGACGAAAGAAATGATGGTAAAATGTGGTACATCTTTAAAAATATATATTCTGGGAGGTCAGTTCGGTGAAATTCTTCTAGTAATCAAAACAGAATACAATTACCCAAACTTTAAAGTCTGAAAATAACTTTACCTGTCTAATCTACTATTTAAAAAATAATTGTCCTCTTGTCTTTCTCAAGCACAGCAAACACAGTAACACACTAAACTCTTGCGCTCTGGCCGTACATCCCCGTTTATTGACTCCTCCAGTGTGTGGTTATATAGCTGAGGTATACCACTCGAAGAGTAACCACCTATAATGCGTCCCCTGAGGCCACTCTTTTAAATGCTCTTGCACATAAAGCTGAAGGTAGCTCATGAGCCATATGTCCCCACTGCATCCAGCCCGAGAGCATTTCTCTACCGAGCAGCTTCGGGGAGGATTCTCGGGAATGATTTGGGTGTTTCTGAGTTTTTCTTGGCCGCCCCACGTCCCTGTTTTGCTGCTTTGATGACTGGCTGGTGTGCAAAGGGTCCACACGAAATGGAGAGCTTTGCAGGTTTGGGGAAATGATGCATGGGTAATTAGGACCGGTTCCAGCATTCTTCCCTCCCTGTTGATGCATTACAAAGTGATTAGTGAGAAAATTCATCTCTGCCAATCATCTGCGTGAACAATCCGATAAAATCCATTTGTTGCGCAACCCTGTGAGAAAGCAGCAGTCATATACGTGGTGGACGTGTGCGAGTCTCAGGCTCTCGGCCCTCTCGCGCAGGAATTATGAGATACTTTCCAGGCAGTTTACACTGAATCTCTAGCTGAAGTCGTCGCTTTCAGGTGCCTTAACCACCTTCAGACCAGAGGTTCATTTAAGGAGCTTCAAATAGTTCTGGGAGAAACACCAAAGAAGAACCGCTTTGTGTTCCGAAAAACTTGTATGTCATAGAGGTGTGTGTAGAGTGAAGAACCCTTACATCAGGTGAAGCTTCCATGAACCTTTCACGAATCTCTCTAACAAGCATGTTCTTTTTCAGAACCCAAAGTGGTTCTTCTATGGTGTTTTTCAAACATCTGCTTTATTCCAGACCCAGGTCCGCTTGCTCCTCGAGTTTGGTAGGTTTATGAAGTACGGCTGTTTTTGAGCCCAGGAGTGGTCCAGAGCACCAAACTCCTGAAAATCCTCCCGAAAATCTGCAGCCTGGGGTTTCCACTCCCGGTGGGTACGTGGGGTTGCGTGATTGGTTAATTTTGTCATGTGGCAGGAAAAGCAGCCCTACAGCATGATACTATCACCACCATGTTTAACAATAGGGACGGTGTTTGTTGTTAGGATTGTGCCGCACAAATTTGGTACTGCCAATTAACCCACCTGCTCGTAGCTCCCTCTAGCACTAAGCAATAAGTAGGAACTCCTTCAAAACATGTGAAGCCAGATGCCGTCTCTTTTCCAACTCCTACCGATGCGGAATGGCCAGGCAGCCATCTCACTCTGAGGAAAGCACCGGGTCCCTGGCTCCACCACACCAGGTACCAGTGCCGGCCAACACGGCTTTAAGAGTGATGAGGGGTGAGAGCACGGCCTATTGTGCTCTCCCTGACCCCGGCTGCTGATGGCAAAAGCGGCATGGCTCGGGATTCGAACTTGTGACCACCCACATAACTGTATATTATCAATATTTGTAATATTGTCTTATAGACCAGCATCACTATGCTAAATTGTGAGAGTCAGTCAAAAAAAACCCAAAGCATCCCTTACATCCCTTACAAAAGCACAGACTGCAGTTGCTGTCATTGTTGTCAGAAATACTCGCATCATCTGCCTCTTTCTTGTAAGCCAACTCCATTAGGACCCGTTTCACCATCGCGACCATGACATCATATTGAATAAACAATAACGATGGGTGAAGCACATCCAATTAAACGCAAGATCTTGTTTTGTAATCAGCGCGTGAGGCTCGGGGCAGGCCGCCGCGGTAGTGAGTCAGACGGGTGAAGTCAGGCCTTACATCTTGCGGCTGTCGGCTGTGGATTGGAACGGGCGGCCGGCCGTAAACGTCTCAACTGCCACATGTGGTGTCTTTCAGCTCCGGGGCACGTTTGCAGGGCCGGGTTTGGGATAAGGATAATGCACGGCTTTAGGAATTGCTATTGGCATGAGAAGGACGGCGTCTTCTCCATTAAACCACGTTCTAAAAGGAAAGGATCAAAGACCTGATCCTCATGTTTGGGACTTGCGTGGCTAGTGGGCTTTGATTAGCATGGCTCAGGCTCGGCCTCCGCTGCCAGAAGTCGTGCGCTAGTCGGAGACTGATGGCGTCTGGTTTTCCTCTCTGCGATATCTGGCCACTTCACTGTTTCTGAGGCTGGAGCCAGGCCAAAATCCCCATGTCCTTGGTTTCCTCCTCCGCTCTCGAGAGTATGCAGACGCGAGGGCCTGACGGAGCTTTCAACAAAACAGGTAAAATGTGCAGAAAGCCCGGCGCGCTGGTGTGTGTACACACGGCGCAAGATGCAATTAGCGGCGTTTACTCAACAAAGTGGTTGGAGGGGGCTGAAGATGACGGTTCGCTCTGGACCTGTTTGAGTCATGCTGGATTCATTTGTTTGCTAATGCCAGAGACCTGAATGGAGCTCTTGGGAATGGTTACAAGCGCTAATCTCACTTTACAGTGTAGCACAACCAGCCGGGCCTCCACTTGACCAGCTCGAACGACTGTGTCCGGCAAACGCAGGTCACAGGGGAGCACAGGAGGACATTCCAAACACCTCTGAAGTCTGGAGACCTCACATGCCCCGCAGGCAGCAGTGCTGAAAAAAAGAGAAAGAAGGATAAAAAACAGACAGAGCAGATTTTAATAAACCGATCAAATGTCGAATGTATCAATAAAATGCTGTGACTCATCCAACGCTCGAACAGAAACTAAAAGTAATTAGACGCAGACATCCGCCTCTCTCATTAGGAAAGTGTGTATTCCCAAACGCAGCTGGCCTCGGGGAAGAACCACCCATGGGGTGTTCTTTCCTTTCTTCTTTTTTTATATTTTATTTTATTCTTTCAACAGAACCATGTTCCCAGAGTTCATCTCAAGGCAGCTTGAGCAGCTCTCGGTCCAACAAAGTCACTTCGGGCTGGTCTCAGAGCTGACCTGCTGACCCTGTAAATCTACCTTCTAATCATCTTCATCTTACTCACTAAAGCCTCCTCAGACAGTCAGTCTAAAAGTGCTCACCTTAATGGACAAAAGTATTGGGACACCTGCTCTTTCATTGTGTCGTCCCAAATCAAGAGTAACTGTCCCTACTGTCCAGAGAAGAAGGCATTTCGCTAGCTTTTGGACTGTGAGGAGCAGTCAGAGAGGTCAGTCAGTGGTCAGTGACGTTACAGTGTTGGCTGATGATCACCTACCCAGCTCATCCCAACAGTGCTGGATGAAGCACCTTCCATCATCATTCCACTGCTGGGGGCTTTGTACCCTCTAGCCCACGTCTGGCATTAGGCAGCATGGTGCCAATAGGTTCATCAGTGTTGATCTGCTCCGGAGAGCTCTCTACAGGGACTAGACAAGCTGTTTGTGTGCATGTGTGTGTGTGTGTGTGCATTTACACCTGTGTCTCAGCAATGGGTGCAACCTGAAGAAACTGAATGCATTCATTTGAAGGGGAGTCCACAAACATATGGACACATAGTGTAGATAGGAAGGTAGATAGTTGGTAGATCCACCTTCTGCTGCAGGATCAGCTTATGTGTGTGTCATATATGTATGTGTGTGTGTATATATATATATTTATTTATTTTTTATTTTAGCTCTGATGTTGGGTTGGTGCATTATATATTAAAGCTCTGTAGTATGAACTTCAAAACAATTATAAAATAAATATGATATATAATATTAATATATATATATATATAATGTATTAATATATAGTATTACATATAATCATATAATATGTACAAATAATGTATATGATATATAGTATATATGTTTACACCCCCCCACACTCCCCCCCACCCCCTTTTCTTACAGTCATGATCGGACCTAGCACTCAAAAACCTTGTATCACCATTTTCGACGTTTTGCACTTTTCTCCATAATATGAATCTAGCAGTCATTCTTTATATCGTGTCTGAATTTTATGATGAACAGACCAATAGAAACACTCCAAAATGACCAGGATTAAGATCATTTTCCATTGACTTCCATTAAAAGTCCAGAAGGTTTTTCCCTCCTCCTGTAAAGCTGCTGTTTTTGGAGTTACGAGTGCTGATTTGTAAATATACATAGAGAGTAATGACATGCGTGAAGCATGTATGCTGAACACACCCTGTATCTCCAAGTGGTTGGAGTGTGTGTGTGTGTGTGTGTGTGTACAGTGGCTGTATGGAGGAATTCCCTGTCATAACAACAGGCCTCCTGACATTGAACGGCCGGATGCACCTTAAGTGTCCTCCCGTAAAACACACTCCACACACACTCCTATACGTGCTCTCGCGCTCCGGTGTGTCCGATCTGGAGTTTATTTAACTCTCCTGTCCCTTTCACCTCCGCTGCCCCCCGCCCCCTCCCCCCGTCCACTCTCTCGCTCCTCTCTGCTTTATTTCCTCGTTTATTTCTTCAGTTCTCTGCGATTCTTCTTGTTTGTGTATCTTCTTTCTCCACCACCCTCTCCATCTTCTCTCTCTCTGGCTCCTCGCCCGCGCTATCGCTCCGTTACAAAGACCTACTGATTCTCTTTCTCCTTCCTGTTTAGACAGAGGCCCAGGGAATGCAGCAGCTCGGGAGAGTTTAGCGCTGGCCAAGCGTGAGGGGGGTCAGAAATGTAGCCGCGTCCTGCCAGGCTGGCCAGGGCAGTGAAGGGGGGTGGGGGGGACGTGCAGGCATCGCAGCTCTGCAGCTGCTGGGGGTGGGCCGGTGACCGGGTGGGATAATATATGGCAGTATAATGAAGCAGCAGAGGGAGCGTGGTGTGGTGAATCATCAGGGTGGGGATCTGGTTGCGGAAGATCTTTATCCTTTAAGGAGTTTAAGGAGTAAAAGGTAAGGCAAAGGCACATGTGGCGCTACACACGCATCCTTTAACCTCTGAAGTACTTGGACTCCCACCCTAGGAGGTTCGAGGCTCAATTTAGAGTCACATTCAAGGAGTGGACACTTGGATTTAGGCTTGGACTTCAAAGACTGGAGACTCAGACTCCCAACGCAGAGACTCAACACTTGGACTCAAACCCCAGAAACTCTGGGGATTCAACTCTGACTCGGACCTTAGAGACTCAAGACTCGACTCAGATCAGAGGCAATACTTGGACTTTAAAACTGAAAGACTTGAGGTTCGACTGTGACTCAAAAACCCAGAGACTTTGACCCTCACCCGAGAGACTTAAGACTTGGAATTACAGCTCAGAGATTAGAGAATTGATTTGCACTTAGACCCCAGATTCAACTCTGACTCGCATCTTAGAGACTCAAGACTCAACTTGGTCGCAAATTCCAAAAAATTCTCGTTTTTTCTGGGTTTTCTCCCCAAATAATCAGACCTGAACCACAACAGCCTGAAACTCAACTTAGAGTTCTGGAGCACTGTAAAAACACCAGGATTCACAAACTCCAGACTCGGACTTGCACCATAAAAAACACTAGAACTCGAAAGCTGGACTTGAACTCCAGAGACTCAAGACTCAGACTCAAAACTCAAGTCTGACTAGCACCCAGACATTTGAGAATCAACTTGGACTCAAATTCCAGAGATTTGACTCAGGTTTGCTCCCCAAATAATCAGACCTGAACCACAACAGCCTGAAACTCGACTCAGACTTGCACTGTAAAAACACCAGGATTCACAAACTCCAGACTCAGAGCCCTGCAACTCAAACCTCAACTCTGACTAGCACCCAAACATTTGAGACTCAACTTGAACCCGCATTCCAGAGATCTGACCAAGACTTGTGCTCTAGAGACTTAGAACTGGACTTAGAATTGAACCACAACAGCCTGAAACTCAACTTGGACTTGCACCATAAAAAACACTAGAACTCAAAAGCTGGACCTGAACTCCAGAGACTCAAGACTCAGACTCAAAACCCAAGTCTGACTTTGATTTGATTTGAGACTCAACTTGGACTCAAATTCCAGAGATGTGACTCAGGTTTGCTCTCCAAATAATCAGACCTGAACCACAACAGCCTGAAACTTGACTCAGACTTGCACCGTAAAAAACACTAGAACGCAAAAGTTGGACTTGAACTCCAGAGACTCCAGACTCAGACTCACCCCCCTGAAACTCAACTCTGACTAGCACCCAGTTATTTGAGACTCAACTTGGACTAACGTTTCAGGGATTTGACTCAGAATTGCACACCAGAGACTTAGGACTGGATTCAGACCTGAACCGCAAGAGCCTAAAACTCAACTCGGACTTGCACCGTAAAAACACTAGAACTCGAATGTTGGATTTGAACTCCAGAGACTCCAGACTCGGACTCATGAAACTCAAGACTTTTGTAAAAAGGGAAAATCGGGCAAGCTTGCTTTTTTCTGAGATTATCTAAGCTGAAGTCTTTCCGTGTTTGATTATGGAAAACATACATTTTATCAAGAAGGTCTAGAGGGTCTTTGGGCTGGTAGGCTGTGCATCACGCAACATCAACAAAGTCAAGGTTGTTATTCCAGGATGGAACCCGCAGCACGGTGGTAAATGACTAAACTGGCGCGATGCTGTATTTGGTAACGCCGGCGCTGTCCAGCCGTTACCTGCCAGGGGCATCATGCATAACTAAACACGCCCTCCGTTTCATGCCGGTCCAGGCAAACAGAAGGATGACTTCACGAGTTGCATTTGGAATGAATGGCACGAGCAGAATGATAATGGCAGATTGGGCCTGCTGCTCCGGGGTTGATTTTGGGAAGCGGTTGCTTGTGTTCGAACGTGTTCGGTGTTTCCATAAGACACCGGAGCCGAGGGACGCTCTTTAATCTGCGTTTCAGAGACTGTGGATGCCCCCACCTCCACCCCTCCACCCGTACCGTCCTGGGTAAACACCATTAAAGGTTGATGCGAGGGAGCTCAAAGTTGAGTCAATATTATCCAGAACAATAAAGTCCTTCACAGTGTGCTAAGGATGAGTTCATCTCCAGCCTCCTGATGTCTTCTCTTTGTGTGTGTGTGTGTGTGTGTGTGTGTACACATCTGTGTGTTGTATCTTCAAGCGAGTGTGTGACCGTTGCAGAAGTGTCTCCAGAGCAGATGGACTCATTTTTGTAGGGCCTAAAAATAATCACATCATCGGGGCAGCTGCTTGAGCTGTGAGCATGAAACCGGACTTTCTTCAAGGCCCTCAAATAAGAGCAAGATGTTTAGCAGTTCCTAAAAAACCCTTTTCCTATCAAGAGAAATGTTCCTGCAGAACGAAGGAGAACCATTTTTGTTTTTGAAAAATGGAGACAATTAAAAGAACCTACAACTATTTTACCCTCTGTGGACTTGAAGTTCCCTTTTGGAGTGGATTCCCCGTCTGGTTCCTCTGGTTCTTCCTTATGTTCGAGGAGAGGATCTCCTTTGGAGTCTTGGTTACTCATGCTTTTAGGAAGGTTCTCCTTTTGAGTCATTGTTCCTCTCAGTGGTTCTATCTTATGCTATACGAGAGGTTCTCATTTTTGGTGTTTGTTAGTTGTGTTTTTAGGTAGGTTCCCCTTTTTAATGTGGAGTGTTGGTTCCACTCAGTGGTTCTTTGTAATACTGTTAATACTTTGTTAATACTTGTTCTACCGTATGCTCTTTGAGAGGTTCTCCTTTTTAGTTGTAGTTACCTATGCTTTTAGGAAGGATCTCCTTTTAATTTTTGGTTTCTTTCAGTGGTTCTCTGTAATGCTCTTGGAGAGGTTCTTCTTTTGATTACTCATGCTATGAGAAAGGTTCTTTCAGAAGGGTTATCCCGGTGTTCATACTCAAGCTCCTGGGGAGGTCAAAAGTTTGGGTACACCCCACCTTCTTTTCACGCCTTTTCAGACGAAGTCGAAGGTTTGAGCTGATGTTTTGGCTGCGTTGGTCTTCAGCACTCAGCTCCAGCTTCATCTCATCGTCTTCCTTGGTTCGAAGAGTAGCTTTGACCTCTGACTATTTTGACCCCAAGGCGGTTTGGAGGTTTCATTTCTGTCGGTTCTTCAAACTTTCTGCGGGAGTTCCTCTCGGGACCTGTGGTCTTTTTCTTTTGGGTGAATTCCTGAACCTCAGACTACTCCGACCTGCAAGCACATGTCAGTTGAAATATGTTTTGGTCAGAGCGAGAACATACTTTTCCCGGGCATACCTTCCCTGGGCCAGCCAACAGCAACATCCCTGCGCTCTGGGAGAAGACGTGCTGGAAGGCCGCGCCATTTCTTAATTGGTATGGAAGTCTTACGACAGTGAATTCCTTTGAACTGAAACATCGTAACCACAGTACAACTTCTGTTCAGCTCACAACAATGGGGTGTTGTGTTATCTGTCTGTCGGTTGAGGTGAGATCGCCCCCGGGACGAATACTTATGCGGTCAGAGTGCTGCCTGCTGTTTATGTAAGCGTATGCAAATATTCCGGTGTGAGAAGAACGAAGCCGAGCAACTTCTGGATTGTTTTTCGATGAGTCAATCACATCATCAGTACAGCAAATTACTGTCCATTACTCTCAGGAGGGTTCTCTTCCAGTAAAGCGGCAGAGTTCCTCACATGTTCATGTTCTCGTAATGAGCACTCGGTGTTCCTTCCTCAGCTGCTTATCTTCTGCACTCAGCAGTAAAGATGCCATTAGGGGTTCTTTGCGCAACGTCCTAAAATAACCACTTCTGTTCGGTTCTTTTTCATGAGATCATTCTTTTGGTTTGGTTGAGGTTCTTCTTTTGAGTCCTTGATTCCTTGGGGTTCTTGATCATGCTCTCTCAGAGATTGTCCTTTTGAGTCTTTAGTGGTGGTGCTCTTTTAAAGCTGTAAGGATGAAACAGTAAGGATGCCATTAAGGGTCCTAAACGTCCTAAAATAACCACTTCCGAGTCCCTTGAGAACCGTGTTTGAGGAAGAGAGAGCACCTCGAGGGTTTGTTTGCATAAAATCACCGGAGAACCATATTTACATGAAGGGGTTATAAAGTGATGGCGTAGAAGAACCACCATTGTTTGAAAGTGGATTCTCCTTGTGGTTCCTCTCAGGTGGTTCCTCTTTTGAATCGTGGAGGAAGGTTCTCCTTCTGAGTCTTGGTTCCTCTCAGGGGTTCTACCTTACACTCTTAGAAAGGTTCTCCTTTTGAGTACTGGCTCCTCTTAGTTGTTCTTCTATATGCTTTTAGGGTGTGGTCTTTTGAAGCTGGGTTCTGTCTGTGGTTCTTCTTCACACTCCTAGGAAGGTTCTCCTTTTGAGTACTGCTTCCTTTTAGCTGTTCGTCTTTATGTATTTTGAAGCTGGGTTCCTCTTTGTGGTTCTTTCTCAAGGTCTTAGCGTGGTTCTTCTTTTAAGCCTTGGTTCCTCTCAGGGGTTCCTCTTCATGCTCTCTCAGAGATGGTCCTTTTCAATCATGGGTACTAATGCGCTTAGGAAGGTTCTCCTTTTGAGTCCTGGTTCCTCTTAGTTGTTCTTCTTTATGTATTTTGAAGCTGGGTTCCTCTTTATGGTTCTTCTTTCTCCTTATCTTAGCATGGTTCTAGTTTTTAGCCTTGGTTTCTTTCAATGGTTCTTCTTACACTCTTGGGGAGGTTCTCCTTTTGAGTCCTGGTTCCTCTTAGTTGTTCTTCAGGCTTTTAGGGAGGAGGTCTTTTGCAGCTGGGTTCCTGTTTGTGGTTCTTCCTCATGGTCTTAGGATGGTTCTAGTTTTTAGCCTTGGTTTCTCTCAGTCATTCTTCCTCAGACTTTTTAGAAGGTTCTCCCTTTGAGTCCTGGTTCCTCTTAGTTAAGATAAGATAGTCCTTTATTAGTCCCGCAGTGGGGAAGTTCTTCTTCTTCATGCTTTTAGGGAGGTCTTTTGCAGCTGAGTTCCTCTTTGTGGTTCTTTGACATGATCTTAGAGAGGTTCTCCTTTTAAATCTCAGATCCTCTCCGGGATTCTTGATCATGCTCTCTCAGAGATTGTCCTTTTGAGTCTTTTGTGGTGGTGCTCTTTTGAAGCTGGGTTTCTTATAGTGGTTCTTCCTCATGCCCTTAGAGGTTCTTCTTTTGAGTCATGGTTCTTTACAGTGGTTCTTCCCTGTTTTTTTCAGTTTCTCTGCTGCTGATCTGAAACAGAATGAGAAAGTTGGAACCTCTACTGTCCAGCTCAGAAGACTGTGAGGTCATGTTTACTATCTGCTCCAGAGAGTCCTATTCTTTTGGCAGTACTTCTCTACAGGGACTAGACAAGCTGTGTGTGTGTGTAGGTGACTGCATTCATTAGAAGGGGTGTCCATAAATATTTGGACATATGGCCTTACATTTCACTGTGTGCGTGTGTGTGTGTGTGTGTGTGTGTGTGTGTGTGTGTTTAGCAGGATCCTCTGTTCCTCTTCCGAAGCCAGCAGTTCATTTTTACATTGACAAACTCGATCTTTCACCGTGTGTGTGTGTGTGTGTGTGTGTGTGTGTGTGTGTGTGTGTGTGTGTGTGTGAGTGAACCACCCATCTTTTGTGCTCCATGGAAGCAGACATGCACGACTGAACAAGTTTGGGTGTCTTATAGTAACAGGTTAGAGTGTCTGTCTGGAATGAGGGCTGATGTTACATTCTCAGAGGAGCAGCGACTGACCTCCACACCGCCAACAGTACCAGATCCTTCAGGAACGTTTGGAGGTTCTTCAGTTTGAAACCGAGATGGTTTAGGGAACCTTAAAAAAAAAAAAAAAAAAATTTTTCTTGAAGGTTACTCAAAACACCATAAGAGGTTCCTCCACAGTTTCAAACTGAAGAACCGCCAAACATTCCTCTAGGAGAGTCAACCTCAGTAAACGTCTCTACACTTTACTACTCATACAGGTCAAACCTGACCTGGGGTCAAACTCTCAAACGTTCCTGAACATAGAACCCACCTCTTTAGCTCAGGTCTGGGAAAAAAAGGCCCACTTTCCAAGTTTGAACTTCCAGCAGATTGTTTTTTATTTTATGTATTTCTTAGAACAGTTCTACACTCTAAGCTAAAGGGGTTCTGGATAGTGCTGGAACATGGTTCTCCAACGGGACTACATTGACGTCCATTGAAAGTTAATATATACATTTTTTAAATACTTTTGTAAATCTGCTGTTTGGATTGTAGATGTTTACAAGGTGCTTTGTCGAACCCTAAAAAGCCAGTCTTGAAGGTTACTCAAAGCACCATAAGAGGTTCCTTCACAGTTTAAACTGAAGAACCACTAAACGTTCCTCTTGGAGAGTCAACCTCAGTAAACGTCTTTACATTTTACTACTCATACAGTTCAAAACTGACCTGGGGTCAGACTCTCAAACGTTCCTTAGCATAGAACCCCACCTCTTTCCAAGTTTGAACTTCCAGAAGATCTGCACTTTAAGCTAAATGGGTTCTAGATAGTGCTTTGGTTCCAATAACATTTATTTTATTATTTATGAAAAATTATTTAGCAGACTATGGGGTCTTGCTACAGTTCTGTGTAGTGTAACTATTGCCTTTCGGGAAGGACCCTCGAACCCCTTCCTCGATGTAAGAATGAGTGGTATTCTCAAACCAAACATACCAGCGTTCTTAAATATCACCACCGTCCCGCAAAATCCCTTCCTCCATTTTTGCCATTTTTAACTGGTTCTGACATATTTTGAAGATCTGCCAGAGGTTCTTTATATTGTCCCAGAACTTCATGATGAATGGACCAATAGAAATGCTCCAGAAGAACAACACTGACTTTCATTGGAAGTTAATACAGTTGTTTATTCTTCTCTTGTAAAGCTGCAGTTTGGAATGTACATGGTTATGTGACATAGATGGAATACAACCCCTGCCTCTATAAAGAACCCTTAAAAGACCCCCTTCTTAACCTCTTGACCTCCATGGAACTATCAGTGATTCCTGGCTTTTCACCAGTCTTAAATATAACGAATTTTTAAGAACACTTACTTACAAGTTGTCCTCAAATTGTACTACTTCAGATTTTATTCCAAAGAAAAACTTCAAACATTGTCTATAATAATAATAATAATAATTATAATAATAATAATAATAATAATAATAATGAAAAATTCTAATACTAATAATAATATTAATACTACTACTACTGGTACTTAAAATAGTAGTAATAATAATGATAATGATAATCATATTCGTAATAATATATGTATACTACTTCTACTAATAATAATAAAATAATAAAAAATACAAATAATAATAGCAACAATAATACCAGTAATTATATCAATACTACTACTACTACTACTACTAATAATAATAATAATAATAATAATAATAATGAAAACTACTACTACTAATACAACTTCTAATAAGATGTATTCTACTATAACTGGTACTTAAAATAGTAGTAATAATAATAATACTAATAAAAATAATAATAATATGTATGCTACTACTACTTCTACTACTACTAATTAAATAATAATAATAATAATAATAATGAAAACTACTACTACTAATACAACTACTACTACTAATATAATATACTATAAGAATAGTAATGATTATATAATATAATGTAAAACATAATAATAATAATATTATAATGTAATATAATAATTATTAGTATAAGTACAGCTCGTTACGCAGGAAGGAGAATGTAGAATTAGGAATTATACCCAAGGACTGGTTTACTGGGTGTAGAGTGGTGGAGTCGTCCAGACAAGGAACCGAACCCTAGTGTGACATGATTCACTACAGAGAAACTTACTGACCGACTGACCGGTCGGCTTGGTTGTTGCAGTGCCAGCTGGTGAAGTGAGTTCATGGTTCACCGTATGGTGAAGGGAACCAGGGTTCACCATGACTACAGCACTCATTTACTATAGCTTTATTTACCGTATCTGAACCAAGTGGATGGACTCGCCGTTAAATTCGGTCAGTTTTACCGGCCATGCTTTTAAAGCTCATCAGGTGCAGTTCCACAGGCCTGTCTGACCGACCGCTGCAGTCGGAGACGAGCGAGAGGTTCCTGAGCAGATCCAGTGAGTTCTGATGAGGTTCTCCTTTGTTCTCTGAGGCCCGAGCCTGTGAGCAAACTGCGGCCTGTCCTTTTCCCTTCAGGTCTTTCTGTTTCTCTACAGTGTTTATTTTGTCTGAAGGTGAGATGTGATCACACACACCCTTCTCCTGACACACACTGAAGGGCTTTGTGATGAACAGTAGTTTGAGCGTTTTGGCAGAAGTCCTGTGTAGACACACACCATCGTGTCGCAGCAGCTCATCCGACTGATGGACAGCTTTATTCTGAGGAGTCGACAGTTATTATTGACGTCTCTCTTTATTTAAACGCAGCTGTTTCAGAACAGTTCATTACAGTTCAGCGACGGGTGGTGCTAGATTTAATATATATATGGGGGTGTTTAGCTTTCTCAGTGGGTCATCTTACCCCATCCTACCCCAGGAGTTTGATTAGATGAGTTTTCTTAAAAATATAATTGCTGTTAATTTAATTCAATTCAAACTATTAAAAAACTCCTCAGTTTTAAATTTAAGTGAATTTTATTTTGTCATTTTGCCCCACGTTTCTTAAATATTAGGTTTATGGTCTTTATTTGCTTGTTTTTGATGTCAAAAAATAATTACATAAATAAATGAATAAATAAATAATTTTTAAAAACTTTATTTTTTTCAATGCACAAAATAAAATATCAATTATTTGATTAAACATTTCCTTTTTTAAAATTAAAATTCCATTTGAAATATTGGAAATTTTATGGTTTGTTTGGCATTGTTCTGTTTTTTTTGAAGTCCTCAATAAAAGTGTTAAAATAATAAATAAATAAATAAAAACAACAACAAAGTAATATTATTATAACAAACGTTTGATATAATATAACAAAATGTTTACTAACACAAATACCCTTTTACTTTCATTTGATTTTTATTTGTTTTATTGTCAAAAAACTAAAACATTTTACTATTAAACATGTTTTAAAAAAAAATGAAACAATAAATGTAATTGAATTTATTTTTGGTGATTTTCTCTTGACTTTTGATTTGACTTTTCAAAAATAAAAAAAAGAACTGAGACTGTACACCACCCTACCTTCCCATCAGATTCAGATTATAATTAGATATCTCTCGTTTAAATATTTGTTCTTACAGCGTGAAACCCTCATCCGTGAATACCCCAAGCCGGCGGTCCAGTGTGGCACCTGTCGGTTCTACCTGGATTAACCTGAGCTGTACGCAATGCAGCGTCTGAGACAATGGAGGCCTTGATTTTTTCTCAGATCTCAGACAGAAAGGTTACGTAGAGTATCTGAGTGCACTTCCCCATTCTTCCAATGCCTTCCGTCGAGCCGCAGTGAACACAATGCCGTTCATATACAGTTACATGACAGCCTGACTTCATCATGATCCTGACTGGTTATGACGACTACGGTAGCTCTGCTTGTAGTGTGTGTACTGGGGTGTGTGGTATGCCCGGACTGTCAGGGGAGTAATGAATGACTGAGGAAAGTAAACAGTGGTGAAAAAAGTGAGACCTGGCTCGATGTACCTGATCAAACAGGACCAAACTAGGTTCCAAACCCTTAGTGTCATATTTTGGTTCCCTGTGGAAGATTGCGTCCTGTCCTGTCCCATCCTGTCCTGCATGTGAGGGTCTGGGATCTCTGTCGCCGTGGATACCTGATCTGCTTGCTCCAAGACTTGTGGGGGGAACCTAGCACCACTAGCACCTACCACCAATCGACGGTAGGGTATCGGCCATTTTTGACGCTCATCAATTCACGTAGGACCACGTAGACGTCCTGTCCTGTCTGTCCTGTCTAGGCGGAACCAACAGAATTTCTACTGTGGCACAAGTCTCAGAAATGCTTCACGACTCACAGTGCAGCACCCCCTTCTGCATACTATGGGACTGCATATCTGCAGATCAGTCAGAGTGCCCATGCTGACCCCTGTCAACTGTTAGCATGCAACAGCACCTGCAATCAATCCCCCCAGTGTCGGAGCTGAACTCTGAATAAAGAGAGTCTGATTAGTCCTCGTCTGAGGGGGGCGCTGGTACCTGTGGGGGGCGCTGGAGCAACAAGTCTGATCCGCAGAAGCTCCACACCCTCAAGAACTCGCAGAACTTGAAAGATCTGCTGGAATGTCTTGGTGCCAGGTACCACGGCCATCCCCATCCAGAGGTTTTCGCGGAAGAAGCTGCGGTGGTTGGAAAGAACAGAATCATGGAGAGTGTCGGGGAGGTGGTCGTAATGTTTTGACACAACAGTCGAGGTGCAGGTGCTCCGTTCTCCGAGCGTTCCCTGCTGAACTCTCACTCGTGCAGATCTCTTATCAGAGCTTCCAATCTGGAGCTGAGGAGACAAAAGCGAGATTGTAGCTTCGCTGGCAGCTGGCTGTGATTCCAGCCTCTCCGAAAAGAATGAGAGGTGTTTTCCAAACGCAACACACACAATTGCGCGTTGTCTTCCATTTGGCAGAGGTGTTTCCAGCGAAAAAAAAAAAAAAAGTATCATGAGAAAAGAGACAGAAGAAAACATTCCTCTTCACCGATCCTCCTCCCTCCCTCTCGCTCTCGCTCACTCGCCCGATCGCTCATTATTAAAGTCATAAATTCAGTCGTTTTGACACTTCGGCGAGTCTGTCTGGCAAGCCCGCAGTGGAGCAGCCGTTGCGTTCTCGCGCAGGTGAATGGAGTTACCTGTTCATTAACTGGCAGCACCGATCGCTCTATTGACGCTGACAACACAGCTGCAAAACGGCTCTTAAATCCGGTTTTTATTGCCATAAACATTCCAGCCTTCCTGTCCATCAGCCTCCGATCACAACTCCCACCTTTTCCCTCCACATTCCTGCTCCCCCACTCTCTTTCCCTCTCACACCCCAAAACAGCTCTGTCCCATCAAGGCATGAATGCCACTAGACCTCCGAGGGTTGTCCTCCTCTGGCACCTGGCATCAAGACGTTCCTCCAGATGATCCTTTAAGAAAACCTCAGAGGGTTGTCCTCCCCTGGCACCTCAAGGCATCAAGGTGTTCCTCCAGACGATCCTTTAAGAAGACCTCCGAGGGTTGTCCTCCTCTGGCACCTCAAGGCATCAAGACGTTCCTCCAGACGATCCTTTAAGAAGACCTCCATGAGCATGGTGTGGGAGTGTGGGACACTTCCTTGGAGCCCTTTTGGTAGGTACTGACCTCCGCATACCGGACTGAACACCCCTACAAGATTTGCCTGACATTTTGGAGAACGTCTGGAACGTTGCAGTGTCTTGGACTCTTACGCTTGACCACTTTCCCTGCTTCCAACGCCTCTATCATCTTCAGGACCTGACGGATCCACCTCCCTGACCAGCCCCATAGCTGATAGCATAGCTTCTTTCCCTCCAGCGTTAAACTTGTTCTCAACTTGTCTGCTCCTCTAGTGGTCTTTTAGTACCCTCTCAAGTCCTTGATTAAGTGGAGGTGGGGAGTCGAGCATTGGCGGAGGCCAGGGCACTAATCCTATTCCTGACTTCATTTGTCCCTCCACTACTTCGCTGGTTGCCGAGGCCAACCCGAAGGATGATGTAGCATCCTTCCGTGTATTTTACGGTACATTCTTGCGTTAGGATGCCTCATATACCAAGTGTTCCTGTTCTCCGCTGCCTGGCAGGTGAATGTTTTCATAAGCCATTAATTCCGGCTCTGTCTGGCCCCGAGTTCGCTATTAAATATTTTTTGCTCATGTGTTGCCATGGCTAGCAATCAAGCTAAATACAGGCTGCCGCGTGTCCTGTTGCCCAGGCCGCGGGCTGTTCCTTATTAGCGCCCGACCTCGATGCACGTCCCATTCGGAGGTCCAGAGGCCTTATCATCGCCGTCTCATCGCTATGAACACACACTCCGCTCCGCTGAGTGTGCTGAAGTAGGTTTTGGCTCTGGGAGGCATTTTGGGAAAACATGCAAATATTTCTGGGCCTTTTTTTGGGGGGGGTTCTCCTTCTGAGCTACTAAGGTGGTGTAGGCCAGCAGCAGGGAACCCTTCTTATTGCATGGTCGAACTATTTCTAGAAGGTTATCTGAATGAACCACTCCAAGGAAGTGGTTCTGGGTGGAACCATGACATCGACCTAAACGATTAAATGGTGCTTTGTCTGGTTAAACTCTGAGAAGCTAAGAGGTTCTTCTAGGGTTCTTTAATAGCCAGTGGGTCCACATAGAATTCATAGAACTGTTTGAACAGCTAAGAAATTGTTCTTTACAGAACCTTTACAGTACTACTTAGAAGTGTTTTTTTTTCAAAAGGGGTTCTTCAAATATTCTTTAACAAAGGTAGTGGTTCCACATAGAACCATAACAGGTCAGAGAACTGTTTTAACAAATTTGTTTTTTGTCTGCTGAAATGATTCTTCTTTATGATGAAGAAACTCTTATTAGTGGTTCTTTAGAGCCTTTTAAGAGTTCCCCTGTTCTTATAGGGTTCTTTAGTAGGCAGTGGTTCTACATAGAATCCATAGAACCAGTTGAACAACCTGTAGTATTGTAATTACATATTTAATTACATATTTAAAAAGGTGATCTTCAAATATAAAATAATGGCAGTGGTTCTAGATAGAACCTTGGCAGGTCGAAGGTCCTGCTGAAATGGTTAAATGATGCTTTGTCTGGTTGAACAAAAGGTTCTTCATGGGTTCTTTAGTAAAAACAGTGGATGATATTGAAGCTTTTGAACACCTAAATGGTTCTTTGTCTGCTAAAATGGTTCTTCATGGTCATCAAATACCCAGTTTTGAAATTATTTAGAACCGTTTTTCAATTATGTTCTAAAAGATGGGGTTCTTCAAGGATCCTTTGATATGTAATCTACAAAGAATTCAAAGAATCATTTGAACACTTGCAGAAATTGTTCTCCTCTATGAAATGTCTTGTAGAAGGTTCTATAAATAACTGCTTAAATCACGTGTAGCACTAAAATTGGTTCCACTGTTGTTACATGCCTTAGAACCTGTTTAGTACTATTTAGAACTGATTACATTTTTTTCTAATATTTTTGTTCTACAAGTGTTGATTGAAAAAAAGAATTGACTCCTGTTAATGGTTCTTTATAGAACCTTTTAAGAAGCGGAAAGGTTCCACTAGACACAGATAGTTCTAAAAGATGGGGTTCTTCAAGGATCCTTTGATATGTAATCCATATTGAACACTTTAAATGCAGAAAAAGTTCTTCTCTACAACTATTTCATTTTATTTAGAACTAATTATTAAGTTACTTTTTAAAAAAGGGGTTCTACAAGTATTCATTGGAAATAAATAATTTACTCTTGTTAATGGTTCTTTATAGAACCTTTAAAAAGCACCAAAAAGGTTCCACTAGACATAGATCCCTTTCTGTTAGTTCTGTTTAGAACCGTTTACTTTTATTCTTTCTTGTAAAGGTTCTTCAGGGGTTCTTCAATAAAGGAGCAAGTGGTTTTATGTAACACTAAAAACATGGTTGCACTGTTGTTCTAGTCGGTGCTATCTAGAACAATTTTTTCAGCTTAGAGTGTAATGATGGAGGGTTCTGAAGGCTGAAGGGTGTTGAGGAGAGGGAGGTAGTGTACACCATGCACAGTGTTTCCAGATGTAGGCCAGAGGTCCATTCAAAGCAGATCCATTATTTAACCTTAAGATGGGTTCTCCTGACCCCCGGGCTGGCCTATGATATGGATCTCCTCGTCCCCGCTGTGATCTCTCGAGTCTGAAGCAGACTGTCGGAACGTAAAATCACAAATTAGCGAGAGGGAAATGATCCATTTCAGGGATCCGTAGATGGACTTTTGGAAAAAGTTCTTTTTGAGGGCCGGTCTGGGACCCATGTCTCTCTGAAGAACCGGAGGGTCACCCTAACCGGTTGCAAATTGAAAGAAGGCAGATTGTTCTACCAAAACAAATACGCTCGCTAACTGCTGCTGCTGCTGCTGCTGCTGCTGCTGAGGAGACGGCGAAATCTGCTCTCGCCTGCCTCAGCGGCGCGAAGGCGGGATGAATTACGGAGTAACTCTAGACTGGCAGGCAGGTTCACGAAGATAAACATCTCAAAGTGAACGCAGATGTGAGTGCCATCGCACATCGCAGAGCTCTCTCCCCCTAAATAGCTGTCAGTGTAAGCCGGGGCTTGAGTACTATTGATCCTACCTGTACTCCCAGCAAAACGGGGTTCTGGACAGTACCAAACATGTCACCGGTTCTAAAGTGGAACCCTTTTCTGTGCAAAGGGGAAAAGTAATACTCTGTATCTTTATTGGTTAAAGTGTAGCAAACCTTCTCTACATTAAAAAAAGGTTCTTTAAGGGTTCTTTAGTGAACCATGACAACTATGCAAGTGCTTAAATGGTTCTTTGTCTGGATAAACATTTGTAAACCTTCTCTATGTTCTTTAGGGGTTCTTTAGTAAAGGAAATGGATCTGAGTGGAACCATGACAAGAACATGAGTGCTTAAATGGTTCATTCTTTGTAAACCTCTATTTTCTTTTGGGTTCTTTACTAATGGAAATGGTTCTAAATAGAACCACAACAACTAAATGAGTGATTAGATTGTTATTTTTTTAAACTGTCTCTATGTTCTTTATGGGTTCTTTAGTAAAGAAATGGTTCTTAATAGAACCATGACAACTAAATAGGTGGTTCTTTCTTTGTAATCCATCTCAATGTTCTTTAGGGGTTCTTTAGTAAAGGAAATGGTTCTGAGTAGAACGAGAGGTCTGGTTAAACGGTCTTAACATTTCTCTGCATTCTAAATTAATGGGTTCTTTAGGGGTTCAAAGTCAAGGAGGTACTATTTAGGGCCATTTTACTGCATTCTTTATGATGGGGTTCTTTAAGTATTTGTTAATAAAGGCAATGGTTCTACATGAATCATGACAACTACCTGTCCTCCTTTATGTTCTTTAAAAAGGGTTCTTCAGGGGTTCTGTAGAAAATGCAATGGTCGCTATGGTAACCCATAATAGTAATATGGTAAGGGTGATACCATAGCAACCGCCAAGCAACCACTAAAGAACTTCATAGCAATCACAGAGCAGCAACCAATTAGCATCACTATAGCAACCAACCTAGCAACCAATTGTGACGTTATAGCAAGCACCTAACAACTACTAACCAACTCTATCGCAGGCACTTAGCAACTCAACTGCAGCCACCTCACAATGCCTTAGCAACCACCTGATAAATCATAGCTACAGTGTTGCAACTTCATAGCAACCTTCTTGCAACATCATAGCAACCACCTTGAGTAGCATAGCAACAGCCTAGCAACTGCCTTGAAATAAGAACCATGTAAACTTAGCTACCATTCAGTCCCCCAATCCCCCTGGGGTCGTGCACCGCTGGGGCCCCCCTCTAAAAAACAGAGGACGGTAGAGAGCGAGGAGACCCCCTCCCCTGCTCCTCTCGCTGAGTGACCACCCCAGCCTGCGGAACGAGCCTCGTGCTGTCTGCCTCAGGAAGCGGTGGTGCGGTTAGCGCTCTCTCCGTCCCGAGCGTCTCCCTTCTCTGCTGCTACACATGTAATCAGCTCTCCGTCCAAACCACACACTCCACCACCATGTCAGCGGCGGATCGCGGCCCACTCTCTCCGCTACCAGGCCAGTAACCAATCGCACCGGGCTGTCCGTCACACAGAGGTGAAGCGCCGGCCACAACTCCCCACATTAATCACAAGAGACAGCTGTAATGGATGCCTGACGTTTTCCCTTCGATTAGCGGCCGCGAGCGCCGATATTAGCGCTGGGAAAAGACAATGTTTTCCTTCCCGCCGGCCCCCCGAGAAACGCTTGCTGTTATTTTTAGCCGAGCGTTTGGGAGGGAGTGTGATGATGAGTCATGGAGGATTACCTTGCTAATGTATTTATTGTTTTGTCTCCTTCTCTGGTCATCACAGTCCGTCAGACGTCACCCGTTGTTGACGTTCCCGTAAAGGCAGACCAGGTGGTGGTTCCCACAGTCAGACCCAACAATCCTGGAGCTGGAATGGTGCTGGAAAGATGTCCATGCCGAATTTTATTTTTCCATAGAAATAAATGGAGTGCTAAAGAGCTACAGTGCGCGCTCCCTCTGTCACAATGATACAAATACACTAGTAACAGCCACAGCAACCTGGGATGCCATAGCAACTTCCTAGTAACTTCCAAGCAACATGTTTGCAACCATCGCAACCACCTACAAACAATGACAACACCATAGCCTCAAAAAAACTGGCATGGACAAAACAATGAGCCTCAGCAACCACCTGCAATACCATAGCAACCACCTAGAAACACAATTGAACCATAGCCTCAAATAAAACTAAACCAAAATCCACATCTTAGCATCCACGTAGGGTATCATAACCACCACTCTTGCAACCACCCTAAATACCATAGCAACCTTAGCACCCATTTAGCATGAACAAAACTTTGAGCCTCAGCAACCACCTGGCACCTTAGCAGCTACCAGGCAGTTAATTGTAACTGCTTAGCAACACTCTAGGAACTACCTTAAATACTATATCAGCCACCTGAAACAACTTAGCTACCTAATGAAGTTCTATAGTATCCACCCTAGCAACCTAAATGAAACACCTTAGCAGTGCCATAGCAGCCACGTGGCAACCACCTAAAATACTACAAGAACCACCCACCAGGAAAACTTTAGCAGCCACTTGAAATAACATAGCAACCACCCTAGCAACCAAAAGGAAATACCTTATTAACATAGCACACACTTAGCAACACCTTGACGACCACCTGAAATACTACAGCAACCATCATTGCAAACACCTGGAAAACTGTAGCAGCCACTTGAAATACCTTGGCAACCACCTAAAATACTACAGCAACCACCATAGCAAACACCTGGAAAACTGTACTGAAAACTGTAAATACCTTGGCAAGTGCCCTAGCAACCTAAAAAAAGCACCTTATCAACACCATAGCACCCACGTGGCAACACCTTGGCAACCACCTAAAATACTACAGCAACCACCTAGCAAACACTGGAAAACTGTAGCAGCCCCTTGGCGACCACCTGAAATACCATAACAACCAAAAAGAAATACCTTACTAACACAGCACACACCTTGGCAACCACCTGAAATACCACAGCAACCACATAACAAACACCTGGAAAACTGTAGCAGCAACTTGAAATACCTTGGCAGGTGCTCTAGCAGCCACCTGATGTACCATAGCAACTACTTACCATAACCATAGCTATGGCATAGCCTCTGCTCAGGTACTGGAAAGTGAACTGGCGATCTTTAGCACCTTCGCCTGACAAAAACAAGAGCACTACTTATGAGACCCGGTCCCAGATGCCCGCTGTTCTGTCGGAGCTACTGTCCGGAATTCAGCCCTAACTGAAGTTGCCGTGGTAACTAAACACCCCGGAGATCTCAGAGTTACGGGACGGCTGCTGTTTTTTGCCTCATGTTTAGAGGGCCTGCTCAGCCGCTCAGGCCCAGGACTGGCGCGTTAAGCCAGTGCGCAAAGTGAGAACCCTAACCAGCACAAACAAATATTTAACCGGTCATGGATTTCATTAAGTTTAGGGTCAGTTTGGCAGACCAGCCGCATGTTTACATGAAAAGATCCCTGTTAATATGTTCGCTGCTCCAAATGCTGACCTCATTCTTGGCCGCCGGGGTTTTGAGCCTAATCAAAGTTGATGTGTGCAGTCTGGTAGCCATATTGCAGCTGGGGTACCCACCCATGTTATTGCACATCTGGAGGAAAGAACTCCAACAGCGCAGATGCCATGGCAAACATGCCAGCCGGTGCCAGCTCTTAAAGCAAGCCCGTGTCGGGAAAACCTGGAGAAGCCGGAGGTTTCCCAACGTCCAGGCTCTCCGGCTGAACATCCACAGAGCTTCTTGTGCTGGACGGCGTGTCCAGATGTTGGCATCGGGCACATCGGGTACGAATCCTCTTGACACGCAGGAAGTGTCCAAAAGTTTTTGGACAGCTAAGCGTTTCTTCTAAAACCGAGAGTATTCGCAGGGAGTTTGCTGCAATAACTGCAATAACGAGATGTCAGAACATTGGTGTGAGGAGGACTTGATTGCACACAGCCCTGTGAGAACATCCCTGAGGTCAGGCTCTGGTGTTGCTTGGTCAGTTCTGCAGTTCTTCACTCTAAAGGACTGGCTTTTTTATGAGCCAATGCTGGGGGCCCGTCGAGTGTCGAATCGGCTCCTCAGAAAGGGGTGTCTGGATACTTTTGGCCATGAACATGTCATTCCTTTCGCTTTGTGTTTATTTTACGCGGAATTTCTCTCAGCTCGAACCCGGGCCTAATTTTCAGTGTTTGTCCTTTTCTAAAGAGCAGAAATTTTTCCAAACAGGGATCAATTAAGCTGAGGTTAGACCGCGGTGTAGAGAATCCGGGCCTTACGCTTGCATACTGTACCCATTATGCTCCATGTGGTACCATTCAGAGAACTTCCTAAACATTTCCTATAATTGACCTTTCACATGCCAAATAACCTGACGAGAACCATTCTGGATCCAGAATGGCACTTCAGACAGCAGCAGGGAAGGCCGGCGCTGCCAACGTCATACACAAGCGCCTTGAGCTGCGCAGTCGTGGCTCCAGAACATCTGTGAGCTTCCGGATCCCGGTAATTCTTGTTCTTTTGTGTGCTGTCGGGTCACTGTAGCGCTGCAGAACGCCATGAAGATGAACTTCAGGACCTCTGAAGGTGTCCTGCTCTGGTATCTTCAATGCTACCAGCAGATCCTTTAAGACATCCTGTAAGTTGTGAGGTGGGCATCACTTTTAGGAGGTACTGACCACTGCACTCCGGGACACCCCCCTCCCCACAAGACCTCCTTGACCTGCTAAAACATCATACTTTGGTTCTTGTCCAAGTGTCTCAGATCCGTACGCTTGTCTGTTTTTCCCTAGACCATTCATTCATCCATCGTTTCATCTGAAATCAAGGCTCGTGAAAAGAGATTCTCCTGCTTTTGTTGGAGTAACTGTCTGGGAATAAGGCTTGCTACAAGATTTAGGAGGAGCATTGCTGTGAGGATTTGATTGCATCAGTGACAGGAGCATCAGTGAGGTCAGGATGCGTTGGAGGATGATCACCAACCCAGCTAATGCTGGGGGCCTATCCAAAAGCATTGGATGGAGCACCATCCTCCATCATTTCAGAGAACAGTTCCTGCTGCTCTACTGCTGGGGGGTAGGGGGGGATTCATTAGGAGGGGCATTCATTAGAAGGGGTGTCCACAAACTTTTCCCTCCTGTTCAGAAGGTCCGCTAATTGTTCTAGCGAGCTAGCAGCCGATGTTCAGAAGTGTTGGGAGGAAGTTCTCCTCCAGAAAGGGTGCCAGTAAAATCTGACTTAGCAAGAATGCCCCGTGAGCGAACTTTGGCCATCTGGAAGCTAGCAAGAAACAGAAGCTATGGTGTTAGTATTTGGTTTACGGGACGAAGCTAGGCTAAGCAAGACTCATTTCCTTCCCTCAGCCTCCAAACGTACAGCAGTCGCTCCCTCGCTCCCTCGGAAATGAAAGCACATGCCGCAGGCTTGATTTCCATGGCCACAGCGCGCGGTGTCCGCAGGGAGTGCTTGTGGAAAACTTCGGACTTTTAGCAATCATTTGCGGCCGGCTAATTTGCTCCCCGGCTCGAATTTACATTCCGGAGTGTGACATGATCTATTTTTACAGAGCTTCAGGAACGAGCTGAGCTTTTTTTTTTTTTTTACATGACATGCTCGACTTTCCCCGTGAGGCTCCGTGTCTCTTGCTGCTGGGGCCGGAAACCACCTCCAAAGTGTCATATTTACATTTTTAATGCACTTGAAGTTCCGAACACCGGTCAACCAAATTAGTGTCGGATTTTCGGATCTTCTCCGTTGCCCCAAATCCCTCCAAGGCCCGGTTCCTCTTTCTAAATGTGACGGAGAAGATCAGCAGTGTATGCACTCACATGCCGAGGTGCAAACTGCAGGCCTTTCCTTCTCGCCCCTGTTCTCGGCTCCCTTGGTCAAACTCCTGTTACTGCGAATAGTCAGTAGTAGGGAAAGTGTTGATAAGCTGATCTCCAAAAGCCATGAAGTTCAAGAGGAACGTTTAAAAAAAACCCTGGGAGTTTGCTTTCCTCTGAAGCTGATCGGGCTCCTCGGGGCCCTGTGGCCCCCAGTGTAAATGTACTGTAAGTCTGTCTTATGAAGTTTGTCTTATCTTCCCGAAGTCTAATAAACGCCTGCCATAGTTCACCAGTACTGCTCTCCTCTCCGTGTGGTATGGGCGCTCCTAAAAGTGGGTCAGGTTACGCGAGCATATCCCTGACCGATCTCAGGGCTAACATGGCGAAAACTGGCGACATGAGGAGCTCCCAACTTTTTGTTTCAAAACTGACCAAAAACTCCACTTTAAGCTATACTACATACTTAAAAAGTAGTTCGTATTAGCAATTAGTTTGTAATTGGGACGTTCCCTCAGACTCGTTTACATTTACAGGATTTAGCAGACTGCTCTAGTCAAGCTAGTCGAGGGTACGTAGAGTAGCTGGATGCACTCATTAGAAGGGGTGTCCACAAACTTTTCCCTCCTGTTTAGAAGGTCCGTTAATTGTTAAAGCGAGCTAGTGGCTGAGATGCAAACATCTTCAAAGCTCGTCCCGAAAACGAGCAGCCATGAGCTCTGTAGCCTCTCAGCTAGATGTTTCCTCAGCTCGTAATGTAGGCCAAGCTGAGGTCTAGCATGGCTAGGAAGTCCAGAAAGTGGTGCACTGTTCTGCTGTGCAGCAACACCACCAGTGCACTAGTGTGACCTTCATGCATCCTCACCGCCAATCATTAATAAGCAGCTTGAAGAACCTCGAAAATTGACGGCATTTAGGAAACCTTCAGAGCAGCTGTAGAGGGCGCCGTCTTGGTGGTGCACAGTGGAACAGCTGCATACTAGGCATGGTCATAGGTGGTCATCATAATGTTTTGGCTTATCTATATAAATGACATATTATTAGGCCATATAGGTAATGAGGTATGTATGTAACACTAATGGGACATATGTTTCGCCCCGTGTCTCAACATTGGATAAAACCAGGTGTGTGTGTGTGTGTGTGTGTGTGTGTGTGTGTACAGAGTGTGTATGTGCTGTAAGGCCGTTGGCAGGCTGCATGTTTCCTACTGTCTCAGGAGTTTATTTCAGATCCAGTACTGGGAAAGCGATTCCCTCCTGGCTGAGCGAAATGAGGGTGACGTAAGTTTATTGTTTCGTATCAATAATTCATTTTCCCTGTCATCCCAAACCACACACGCCCATGGCCAAACACACCGACCCTCAGAACTCTCTGTGCTATCTCCTGGCAGAGTTTAGACAAATATCAGCAAACGCTGCGCCCCCCAGTAAAACGTACACCCCCCCCCAACTCCACACTCCACCCCGCTTGGCCAGTTGTCCGTTTTCACAATAAACTTCTCTAATGGACTCGATGCTGGACTGTTTTTGTGCAAGAGAGAGAGTGCGAGAAAGCGAGAGAGAGCGAGAGAGTGAGAAGTCATGCTATCTATAGTTCTGCACCTCAGCTCTTCTCTACAGGCTTTAGTTCAGTACCTTCATTCATTTGTTTATTTGTTTGTTTATTATTGCTGGTTTTCTACCCCCGTTCTCCCCAATTTGGATCACCCACTACCCAACCCATACATATCACATCACCGACATGGGGCCGGTGGAGACCTCCAAAATGCACAGCCACAGTGAAGCTCCTCAGGAGATATCTCGAGAAGATGCAGTCAGAAGTTCCGTCCATGGTGGGTCTAGTTTCTTCTGACCCCAGTCTACTCGGAGTGGATCTGAATTGTAATTGGTTGAAGAGAACCACCTCCGCACTCCATCTTTCTACACTGGCTGACTTCTCCAGCTCCACTGCACCAGCTAACAGATGCCTGCCAACAGCGCCATCTACCTGCCTGGAGAGAGCGCGGCCAATTGTGATGGCTCGGCCTACTCCCCTCGGCATGGCTCAGGATTCGAACTCGCTGTTATTATTATAAGTTCCTCGATTAGGAGGTTATACTGGAAGAACGTGTTAAGGTGCTTTAAGGAATCTTCAAGACAAGGTTTTTAGAAGAAAAGGAGGTTGGAGGTTCCTCAAAGCACTTTAAGTGGTTCCTTCACAGTTTTTAAATTGAAGAACCTCTAAACATTCCTCAAGGAACCTTTACTTTTAACAGTGAGGCAGCGCATTAGATGACTGAGCCACTCAAAGCCTGTAGCCAAAGGTGGAGATACTAGGGTTTAAAAGACTTCTGTAGAAGCTAAAGTATCAACTTAAGCTTTTTACTGTAAAAGTGAAAGTAAAAGTGTAAAAGTGTAAAAGTACTGGTTTCAGAGCGACTTCAAGTAGAAAAGTAAAAGTAATGGAAGGAAAACAAAGGCCGAAAGCTTAGGCCGCACCACAGGGGTCTATAGTGCACTACCCCCCCCCTCCCAAAACCCCATTTCTCTAAAAGCCATAATGAGGAGAATGATCTATTAAAATGTTGATGTTAAAAATGTTGGGCTGCACTAGGCTCCTGTTTCAGCTGCAGATCTGCCCATTGAAAATGAAGCATTTCAGTAATATCAGCTCTATTAAAGGAGCGTCTCTGTGCTCTACTGAGCATTAACATGAGCTTCATGGAGGAAAATATGAGGAGTCGTTGTCTAGAAGTTCTGTAAAGCTGCAGAAAGTCAGACTTCAGAGGCGTGTGATCAATAAGCTTTATTGGAATGTAAATGTGGGGCTCAGTCGGGACGTTTCACTGCAGCTCTCTTGAGTCTCTGCCACGGACACAGTCTTCATACTAGACTACAGACTACAGCTCGCTGGAGAGTGACGGGACGTGTGCAGGTGTGATGGATCTCTTATAAACCAATAGGGAGTCAGAATGGTGTATGTTTATACTTCTCATCCAACCACGATGGAGCTTGACGATAGGTTGACGAGCCGGGAATGAAGACAAAAGGAATTGAAATAGGAGTAACGAGGCTGTTTTTAAAATGTAAGGAGGAGAAAGGTCAGATAATTGGGTGAAAATGTAAGAAGTAGAAGTAAAAAATTACTTACTTAAGTAAGATAACGAAGTATTTGTACGTATTTGTACATATTTAACACCTCAGCCCGTAGCAGAGCACAGTATCATCACACACTCTCCTCAAAGCATGTGGAGAGTTGCGTAATCTCACTGTTATCTAGAACACAGACTGAAGGACACTGTATTTACGAGTGTTTGCACACAGATAATAATCTGAAAGTCCAGTTTTGGCAGCGATCCAGCTAATGTGGTTAAAAGCACTTCAGTAATCTGGTCATGAGAGAAGGTACATATGAGAACCTGGCAGGGTGCCTCCAGAACCAACGCTGAGAACCTCCATCTGGGTCAACCTGTCGTTCACCTGGCTGTTGAAGAGAACTGGTCACGTCTCTTTCATTTGCTTCATTGGACACTTCAGGCTTGTAGCCATGCTTGTTGGTGCTGCATAACTCCACCCACTCCACTCCTCTCATTGGCTGTGGCTAGTCGCATCAGTGATCACTCTGACCCGCTGACCGAGCCGGTACTGAGCCAATGCTGATTTGCCGACCTGAGGCCAGTCGGCGTTTTGAAAGTCGTGTCTTAAGTCGCGACGTGTGGACCGGTCAGAGCAAAAAGATATAGATCGACATGGCAAGGGCAGAACCCAGAACTGCAGGAGAACCTGGAAGCATGGCCCAGCTAACATACCTGTATGGGGAGCCCAACTTGCAACCAGAGGGTTTTTTCCGCAGGTTCCACATTGGCCACACATATGGATGGGACCCCTGTGAGATTAAGATGGGCTGTAATGAAGGTCTCTGTAAAAACGCATGACCCCATGCCCACCTGGAACCCACCTAGCCCATGCTACACCCCATTTATGCAGACCAGTAGCACATTTTTGCATGACATTTGAATTTCGTCCAAACCACGCAGACAGTGCTGCCCTGCGATTCCATCAGGCCTGCAGCACCGAGGGCAACTGCCCATCTCTCCAGGAGTGTGTTAAAACACACTGTTGTTTTTTAGTGGTTTGGCACCGACGTTCTTCTCCAGGAGCTAAACACGGACACTAGCACACACCTCTCAGGTGACAATTCCTACTAATCACCCCCAAACCCGACACAAGCTGTTAAGCCTCACACCTCCAGGCTTGTAAGCGGCCTGCAGCCAACATTTGAGGGCGTTCTTTGGAGAGTGTTTGCATTCCAGCAAGCCACTGGAATGAGCTTCCTGGAGAAGATGCAGAGCCTTAGAGGTAGTCTGAAGTGAGCTGGCCCGGATTCTCCTGATCTTGACCTTGACCTTGACCTTGATCTGCATCGTCAGCTTAAAGAGAGGCGTCCAACCAGCTCCACAACCCTGTGGGATGTCCATCTTCTCTGAGGAACATCTCGAAAAAATGGGACTTGCATAACGAAGGAAAGGGTCCAAAGGAATTGCTCAAATTCTTGGTTGTTTTTTGGAATGGTCACTGAGACATGCCCAAAGGCGGTAGCTCAGGAACCTCAGGCCTAGATGACCTCCTCAGGAACGTCGGAACGTTCTTCAACACTGTCTGCACACCACCTTCAGACCTTCAGAACAAGGTGCTACAGCTGCTTCTTTTGGCATTGCTGTAGAAGAACGTCTTTTGGGCGTTCCTAAAAACCTTTTAAAAGAACCTTCACATTATCTGAAGGCTCTACACCAATTTCAGGGTCCTTCTTTGAAGCGTTACGTTATGTGGAGGTTCTTCAAACTTCTGTGAAACTGGGACCTCCTGAAACTGGGATGGTGAGGACCGACACATGCCTCCCCAGACATCGGCTCTTTACGACAACCGCAGCCGATGCAACATCACTGGGCAACACTTGCAGGGCTCTGGGGAAAGCGCTGGGTGATGACCCAGCTCTGATGCATCGGCTAGTAGGCGCCCGTGCCGGCCAGCACCACACTGAAGTATGGTCTATTTGTCTTATTTTGGTATAAGAACCCTACTGCAGTGCTAACAGTGCTGTTATAACAGCTTGGGGTCCCAGAAAGGGACTTCTCCAAGGTTCTGGTTGGGGTTGATATTCCCTCCCGCTTTCCTTTTCACGCAGTGGAACCGAACGCTGGACGACAGTAGAACAGTGGCTTTTCCCATCAATTTTTTTTTTTACGATGCACCCAGATGCTAACCTCAGGCATTCATCTGTCAAGGCCAAGGAGTGTTGCACAGTGCTACTTATCAGTAAAGGTGACCAAACCCCTCCCAACACCCTCTCCTGACCGATCTGTAGAAGTAATCAATGGAGGTGATTGACGTGCCTTTTTTTATTATTATTCCCGCCCTGGATTTTCCTAATAAAAGCAGAAGTCTGGATTGCGCCAGGTGCTCCAAGGCTCCAGCTAGGACTTCTACCTGCAGCCTCATCCAGTGATGGATTTATAGGGGATCGACCCTGTCCCTCACAAACCCACTGAGACTCCAGCTCCTGAGAGCCATTTGGCCTCCCGACGTGGAGCCGAAACACCTTGGCCTTCTTCACACTCGTCTTCCCCGGGGCCATATGCCGTCACCTGGCTGCGATAAGCAGAGCCGTCGATAAGGAGGCCCATTGATTTGGAGATAAGAAGCAGACTGACCACACTAATATTGACCATTAGAAGCCGAGCAGCTTTCCTGTGTGAGGGTGGAGTTTAGGTAGGTTGATATCTGGAGGCATGCTGACAGACGTTCTCTCCAGCTTCACGGGTCTGTTATTAATTAGAACATGCCGAATAATTAAGACATTCATTAATCATTAATATGATTCTAAAATAACAGAGAAAACACTGTCTGTCTGTCCATTAGTCTGTCTGTCTTTTTATATGTCTGTCTGTCTGTCCATTCATCCATTTGTCTATCTGTCTGTCTGTCTGTCCGTCCATCTATATGTCTGAATGCCTGTCCATTCATCTATCTGTCCATCCATTCATCCATCTACCTCTATGTCTGTCTGTCTATCCATTAGTTTGTCTGTCTTTTTATGTCTGTCTGTCTGTCCATCCATCCATGCCTCTATCTATCTGTCTGTCCGTCCATCCATCCATCCGTCCATCTATCTATCTATCTATCTATCTATCTATCCGTCTACATCTTTGTCTCCGTCTGTCCATCCGTCACATCCATCCATTCATCTATCCATATGTCTATCTGTCTTTCCATCTGTCCATTTTCTGTTCATCCATCCATGTATCTCTCTGTGAGGCTGTCTGTCCGTCCATCTATCCTTGTCTTTCTGCCCATTGTATCTTCATGTCTGTCTGTGTGTCTGTCCACATACCACATACCTTTCTATATGTTTTCCTGTCTGTCTGTCCGTCCTTCTGTCCGACCATGCGTCTATCTATATGTCTCTCTATCAGTCTATCTATTTCTGTCTGTCTGTCTACCTATCTGTCCACACTATATGGACAAAAGTATTGGGACACCTCTTAATCGCTGAATTCAGTCCCTAGCCCTGCAGTCTCATCAGTGAAAGAACGGGAGGTTCTGAAGAGCTCACTGAACTCCAGCGTGGTTCTGTATGTAATAGGAGACACCGCTGCACCAACAACTACAACAAGTCAGCTGGTGAAATTTCCTCCCTCCTAGATCTTCCTCCATCAGCTGTGGGTGGTGTTATTATTGAACAGTGGAAGAGTTTAGGAGGAACAGCTCACAGAGAGCAGCTCAGACCACGTAAAGTTACAGAGCGGGGTCAGGGCCGAGTGCAGAAAACTTTAATCAGCTGTTCCCGTCAGTGTGTGAGGAGCTTTCTGGGTAATCTGGTCGGTCAGCGCGACCCGGCAAAGAAAACATGTTCATTTGTATTCAAAACACTTTAAAAAGCTGAGTGCTCCCAAACTTTTGACGGGCCATTACAGTGTTTTTGTAGCTGAATTTGGATTTCAGATGTTGAACTTGTGCAGGAACCTCGTAGTCTGGTGCGGTATCACCTTCGGGACCCGGGGTAGCCGCTCAGTTGTGTAATTGGACTCTGGAGGTCAGCCAGAGAGGGAAACGATTAGCGTAGCACGCTGTGCTCTGAATGTCCAGATAAAGCTGATTTAGGCCCTTGGGCAGAAACGTGAAGGGCCTTGACTCCCAGCATCCTGTACTTCCACTGGAGAGGTGGCCGAGAGGTGAGGGCCCTTCACGCTGCTGCAGGGAACACTGGCTGTGTGTGTGTGAGGGTGTTTGTTTTCATATATTTCCAGGACAAAAACGTCTCACCTTTGTGCATTTGTACAAATGTGTTTGCGTCCTGTACGGCCAAATGTTTGTGGACAGCCCTTCTAGTGAATGCATTCAGCTACTTTAAGTTGCACCCATTACTGACACAGATGTGTAATGCACACACACACACACTACTGCCAATAGAATAGGACTCTCTGAAGAACCTATTGGCACCATGCTGCCTAATAATGCTAGGCGTGGGCTAGAGGGGTATAAAGCCCCCCAGCATTGAGGAGCTGTGTTCTCTGGAATGATGGTGGAGCTCCACCCAGTATTTTAGGGGGTTGAGGAGTTGGGGAGTTAGATGAGGTGACCTCGCTAACACTCTTGTGGCTGAATGCATTCAAATCCTCACAGCAATGCTCGTCTCCAAAACCTAGTGGACAGTAGAGACAGTTACTCTTTTTAGTACCTTTGATTTAATGGCAGGTGTCCAAGAACTTTCATCCATATGTATTTATGTATGTATGACCCCATGTCCTCACAATGCATGAAAACAAGCCTGTGTGTGTGCACTGGTTTTTGGTCATCACGGTGACAGACGGATAGGCTGAAGCGTGCAAGTGAGCCGTACTCTTGTCATCACCACCGTGGGAACGGTGATGTCCTGCTGGCCTCGTTCCGCAAAGGATGAGTCACACACACACACACACACACACACACACAAATCACGGAGAGGGCAGGAGGGGAAAATGGGAAACAACAGGAAAATATGTTGTATTGTGTCAGGTCAGAGGACACCGAATGGACTATAATGCCACCTATGAAGCGGTCAGTTCCGGTTCTAAAATCTGATTGGCTGAGCCATAGCGATGGCTGCACACTGCTGCAGGCATATCTGCTCACTAATATCATTGTGTATGTGTGTGTGTGTGTGTGTGTGCATGGGCCAAGTTCCATCTCTTTTTAAATTTTTTTAAACAGATCCATGTCCAAAAGTATCTGGACACCTTTAAGGGCCATGGACATGTAGCTTCATAGAAAAGCATTAACCAAGAGAGCGGGACAGTCTGGAGCAGCTGCATTTGACCCTGAGGTCGTGGTCTAGAGGGAAAAAAAAAACATCAGCATTGAGCTGTGGGTTGCTCTGGAGCGATGATGGAGCTCCATCCAATACCTTTGCGATGAGTTGGAGTGGTAGAGCTAATCATCCAACATCAGTATCTGACCTCACTGATGTGGCTTGTGTGGCTGAATGCAATCAAATCCTCCTTGCAGCAACGTTCCGACAGGCTGGTACTGCAGTGAGGCAGGACAGACTCCCTGTTAATACAGTTGACTTCAGAAGAAAGGCTGGAGGAGCAGGTGTCCACAAACTTTATTTTTTTGATGGCTTAAAGAAAAGCGTTTGTGGGCTGCAGGTATCGGTGTAAGGTTCTGAGTGAAAGCTTGAGTTGCACGTGTTGACCTAGCTGGACGCTGATGTGTTGCTGTTTCTGGGTGGGAGGTTGGATATCCTGCGCCTCCTGGCCTCTAGACGGCCTACGCAGCGAAGGTCTCGACTGCTGTTCTGTACATTTGGCCTGGGTGCAGCCTATCCAAATAAGCCAAAGATTTTTTTTTCCTTCTGCTGCGGCCACGCCTTCATAAAAAAGCCCTCATGTTGAGAGGCGTGGGAGAAGCATGGGCTTGCCTTCATTTCCCAAGTCACGAGATGATGATGTGTAATCTAGCTGCTCGGAGCAGCCTGGGTTGGACAAAAGCACAGGCCAAACTCAGGCCTTGTATTATGGTGATGGCTAAGATTTGAATAGGCTGTTCCAGGTGGTTGCAGTGGTGTTCCAGGTGGTTGCAAGGGTATTGCAAGGTGGTTGCCATCCATAGCCTCGTGGCTCTAGTGCAAAACATACAGCAGGCATGTCTTGGCTGATCGACCACACTTAGGGCAAGAGGGGTACATGAGATTTCCCCAGCCACCCCTCCAACAGAGTCTGAAAGGGTGGTATGCGGTCACAGGGTGTAGAGAGTGGGGTGATAATTGCAGCTTCTGGCAGTCAGATGATAGAAAGGGTTTAGCTGCCTCCTGTGTGTGCTTTTGGTCTCCACACGCTTATGCTGACACACACGCACACACACACACACACACACACACATTAATGCATGCACACACAGCTGAAAGAGGGGTTTAAAGGCAGGACGCCGTGAGATTGGAGTCATGTTGACACACAAGCAGAGTTAGACCCTCCTATCTGGGTCCATCTCTGTCATTGGATTTATCAGAAATCAGACAGCCTCAGTTCAAAGCCACACACACACGCACACACACACACACGCAAACACACACACATACACTTGTGTGCACATGCTCCGTTTCCACTCTGTTTACATGCACTGTTGTTTGGGCTAAGGTTACACCACCAACGCATCGTAGTCTGGTGTCTGTAGTGTTCTAGCACCTGAGCTTTGACTCGCCTCATTATGAGGCTACAGTGGAAATACACTGTAAATAATAATAATAATAATAATAATTATAATAGGTCAAATGACAACCTGCAATGGCTGCGATATCAGATAAGTCGGATATCGTAATTCAAATTCAGTGGAAAAGCTATATATTTACTTTGATATTTAAAACAATATGTAATAATAAAAAATATGTAATTTATTAATAATAACATTGTATATATATATATATATATATATATATATATATATATATATATATATATATTACAAATTGGCAGCATATAGTCACACTCAACAACACAGAAACTGGTAACTTTGTTTTTTTCATATTGTTTTGGCATTTTTTTTAAATGTCAGTAAAATTACTATGAACATAATACTGTTTAATTATCAATAATTATTGTAATTTTAGTTTTTTTTTTGTTTATAACTTTACATATTTTTATGTAGTGATTTTATGTACTGTGAGAAAAGTACTGTATTAAATAAAGCTCCTCAACCAGCTCTTTGACCGGCTCCTCCTCAACCAGCTCCTCCTCAACCAGCTCCTCTACCAGCTCTTTAGCCAGTTCCTCCTCAACCAGCTCCTCAACCAGCTCCTCCTCAACCAGCTTCTCAATCAGCTCCTCAACCAGCTTCTCAACCAGCTCCTCAATTAGCTCCTCAACCAGCTTCTCAGCCAGCTCCTCCTCAACCAGCTCCTCAATCAGCTCCTCAACCAGCTTCTCAATCAGCTCCTCAACCAGCTTCTCAGCCAGCTCCTCCTCAACCAGCTCCTCAATCAGCTCCTCAACCAGCTCTTCAACCAGCTCCTCAGCCAGCTCCTCCTCAACCAGCTCTTTAACCAACTTCTCAACCAGCTCCTTAGCCAGCTTCTCAACCAGCTCTTTAACCAGCTCCTTAACCAGCTCCTCCTCAACCAGCTCTTCAGCCAACTTCTCAACCAGCTTCTCCACAAGCTTCTCCTCAGCCAGCTCCTCCTCAGACAGCTCCTCAACCAGCTCCTCAATCAGCACCTCAACCAGCTCCGCAATCAGCTTCTCGACCAGCTTCTCAGCCAGCTCCTTCTCAACCAGCTCTTCATCCAGCTCCTCAGCCAGCTCCTCAACCAGCTCTTCAGCCAACTTCTCAACCAGCTTCTCCACAAGCTTCTCCTCAGCTAGCTCCTCCTCAGACAGCTCCTCAGCCAGCTCCTCAATCAGCTCCTCAACCAGCTCCTCAGCCAGGTCCTCAACCCTGAAATAAAATGGGTTTAAAAAGTTAACCTTTTGACAATACAAGGTTTTTGCAGCCCTTTAAAGACCAGAAGTATGAGCCGATAAGCTTGTCTGATGTTAAAGGAATTGAGCAGTGTTGTTCACCCCTGCTTCCTAAATCCCACGTTAACCCCTCGTGGCGAGATTTCAGGAATTTTCCTCCGTTTGACGCGAACTCTTTCACTAAAACAAATTCCTGACAAATTACTGCAGAGTCCTGCTCTGAGTGCTCAGATCCTCCCGGCCACAAGAAAGGGAGAGAAAAAACGGCTTTGTGCTGGTGAGTGTGTCAGAAAGCCGCCCGTGCCAACAGCCCTCGCTCTGGGCCTATATATGTGTGTGTGTGTGTGTGTGTGTGTGTGTGTGTAGTGCGTCTCTGCGGTTTATGTAGCTCACAGGGATTAGGAAAGGAGGATGAACACTCATTTTAGTGCCGTCCGCCGGCTTTGAGAGATCCGCGAGACACTTCGCAGAGAAGGAAGCCCTCTCCAGTCTCCTTTGTCTCCTTAAACACCCTCCTCTGGAGGAGAATCCCAGCCAGATCCGTGCGGACTTTCCCCGCTGATCCCCCGTCTGTCATCGTCCTGCATTACTGTAAGAATTCAGCCACACTGTACACGGGGGACTGACCTAACCCCAGTTAAATAGGGTTAAACCTAAAGTGGCTCTTTATGTTAAGTTAGACTGGTCAGAGTTAAATGTGCCTCGGGTCAGCTTTTCCTCTTCCCGCGGCGACGTCGGCCACCAGTTTTCACAGCTGCCGGACAGGGCTTCCTCCAGAAGACTACTTCTGTACCATTAAAGTAAAAGTTTCGGAAGTGTGTTTGATGGCTGAGGTGTGTGTGGACGTCAGCAAGGCTACAGCACAGCTTCCAAACATGGTGGAGGTAGTTTCATTATCAACAGCTCACAGTGAGAGCCAGCCAGGCTAAAGTATAGCCTCCAAACATGGTGGAGGTAGTTTCATTATCAACAGCTCACAGTGAGAGCCAGCCAGGCTAAAGTACAGCCTCCAAACATGGTGGAGGTAGTTTCATCAACAGCTCACAGTGAGAGCCAGCCAGGCTAAAGTACAGCCTCCAAACATGGTGGAGGTAGTTTCATCATCAACAGCTCACAGTGAGAGCTAGCCAGGCTAAAGTACAGCCTCCAAACATGCTGGAGGTAGTTTCATTATCAACAGCTCACAGTGAGAGCTAGCCAGGCTAAAGTACAGCCTCCAAACATGGTGGAGGTAGTTTCATTATCAACAGCTCACAGTGAGAGCTAGCCAGGCTAAAGTACAGCCTCCAAACACGGTGGAGGTAGTTTCATCTCACAGTATAGGAGTGGATAGTGGAGGTTTTAGGAGTGAGCAGTGGGTTTGAGGAGTGGACAGTGGGTTTGAGGAGTGGGCAGTGGGTGGACTGAGTTTAAGGAGTGGACAGTGGGTTTGAGGATTGGACAGTGGGTTTGAGGAGTGGACAGTGGATGGACAGTGGGTTTGAGGAGTGGGCAGTGGGTTTGAGGAGTGGACAGTGGGTTTGAGGATTGGCTGGTGGGTGGACAGTGGGTTTGAGGAGTGGGCAGTGGGTTTGAGGATTGGACAGTGGGTTTGAGGAGTGGACAGTGGATGGACAGTGGGTTTGAGGAGTGGGCAGTGGGTTTGAGGAGTGGACCGTGGGTTTGAGGATTGGATGGTGGGTGGACAGTGGGTTTGAGGAGTGGGCAGTGGGTTTGAGGAGTGGGCAGTGGGTTTGAGGATTGGACAGTGGATTTGAGGATTGGACAGTGGATTTGAGTAGTGGACAGTGGATTTGAGTAGTGGATGGGGGTTTGAGGAGTGGACAGTGGGTATGAGGAGTGGGCAGTGGGTTTGAGGAGTGGGCAGTGGGTGGACTGAGTTTAAGGAGTGGACAGTGGGTTTGAGGAGTGGGCAGTGGGTGGACTGAGTTTGAGGAGAGGACAGTGGGTTTGAGGAGTGGGCAGTGGGTTTGAGGAGTGGACAGTAGAGTGAACGTGAGGTTACTGCTGTGTTTTTTGTTTTTTCCCTCTGGCACTGTAACGCAGTAAATGCAGACGCAGGCGGGCCGGGGGGCTGCTGAGGCGGACCGCTCTTTTACGGCGGGATGGTGAAGGAAATGCCTGCCGAGATGATAAATCCTGTGAAAGAACGAAGAAGACAGAGCAAGAAAAGCAGGCCAGCTCATAACCCCACCACACTCCTCCTGCAGCCTCTCACCAAAGCCTTGCTGACCTTTGAGGCCTGTTCGCTTAAAGGTCATCGTTTTTACAGGCTTATTATTATTTATGATTCGCAAAAAAAAAGAAAAAAAGGCCAGTTTATTAACATGCCTCTGCGTAAAAGATGATAAGAGGAGTTTAAGCTGAAGCTACATCATCTACTGTAGCGGGCCTGATGTCGTCCAGCCCAGGGCTGTTATTGGTTCCAGATGGGGATGTGGAGCGAAACTTAATATTTATCAAAGACAATTTATTAATCAGGCGTGCCTACTGGGGCGGCCGTAAAGAGAAAAAGGCCGTGGCACAGCGCTGGGGGAGATGAAAGGCTCCGCGTGATACGGGACCGCTCCGACTCAATGTGCTCGACATTAAAATATCGGGTTACCCAGACCGCGGCACGGCTCTCTAATGAATCGCTTCGTTTTATTCGCCGTGCTCCCAATCAAATGCCTCTTTGGGTTTAACAGCAAACTCGGTGTCAGAGCGCATTACAGGCCGGATTACTTTAAAGGAGTCGGAGCGAGCGCGGATTCTGGGAGATTTTTTCGATCCCAAACTCGCATAAACATCATATAATGCACTGTAAGCAGCCGGCCTCTGCTCCTGCAATCTGATTGGCTAGGCCACGACCGAAGCCTTTGCAAAAGAGACGAGATGCGCACACATGACACACCTAGATATTTAAAAAAAGCAAACAGCTGGTCTGTTCACTGGCCACTTTATTAGAAACACCTACCCTTTGCTTTTACTCACTGGCCACTTTATTAGAAACACCTACCCTGTGCTTTTACTCACTGGCCACTTTATTAGAAACACCTACCCTGTCCGTCAACACACTGGGCAAACTCCTACCTTATGATTGCACTCTCTGGCCACTTTATTAGAAACACCTATTCTGTGCTTTCACTCACTGGCCACTTTATTTGAAACACTGATCTTGTCCCTTCATTTACTGGCCACTTTATTGGAAACGCCTACCTTGTGCTTCCACTCTCTGGCCACTTTATTAGAAACACCTTAATACTTTGTGCTTCCACTCACTGGCCACTTTATTAGAAACACCTTAATACTTTGTGCTTCCACTCACTGGCCACTTTATTAGAAACGCTTATCTTGTACTATCACTTACTGGCCACTTTATTAGAAACACCTCCCAGTGAGCCACAGTTGTCCATTCAGATCAAAGGAGCAGCAGGGCAGGTAGCAACCGCTGGTGTGGATTTTGGCAGGCATGCTCCAAACGATGGCAAGCTCGGCCAGTTCACGCCTGAGGTGTGAGGTGGTGCAGAAGAGGAGCAGCCAACGTTCTTAAGTATTAACCTCCCGCCACAAATGCTCTCCACCCTGCTGCTGAGACGAGCTAATGGTATTACTGAGCGGGTGTGAGCTGCGGAAGGTGGTGGGACAGTACAAACTGTTTATACACTCCAGCCCAAGCAGACCGGCCTCATGCGGCCACTTTATTAGAAACCCCTACTAGCTTAGGCTTCCATTCACTGTCCACTTTATTAGAAACACCCTAGTACCTTGCGCTTCCACTCATTGGCCACTTTATTAGAAACACCCTAGTACCTTGCACTTCCACTCACTGGCCACTTTATTAGAAACACCCTACTACCATGTGCTTCCACTCATTGGCCACTTTATTAGAAACCACTACCTTCCTTGTGCTTCCACTCACTGGCCACTTTATCAGAAACAGGTACCTTCTATAAAAGCATCTGTTTATACACTCAAGCCGAGGCAGCCCGGCCTCATGTTTCTGAATGGGTCTGATCCCATTGTCTTGGTGTTACAAATGAAGGAACGTGACCTCAGTTAAGTTATTCTGAGTGTGTGTGTGTGTAAGTGTGTAAGTGTGTAAGTGTTTCCAAGTGGTTCCAAGCCTGGTATGATGGGAATGTTGGGGAATTTTATTCATCTCATTATTTATTTTGATTCCTGTGTCTTTGCTTTGGACGGCAGCTCCCAGCTTTCTAATCCATCTCCAGTCTCGTTCTTGGATCGGGTTTCCAAACATTCATATCGGATTCCATCTCGGCGAGATTCGACGGTGGGATCCTGGAAAGTCCACGTGCACACATGGAAGCGTCCTTCGCGGAGGCTTGTTAATTTAATGATATCAAATTCCAAAGTTATCGCTGTAAAAATAGCATCGGATTTTCAGCGTAATTCCTTTTAAACACACTCGCCCTCAATCAGAGCCCCCCAGTATCTTCCTCTGCTCTCCCGCTCTCCCGCCGCCCAGCCGGCTTCTGTTAAAGACTGCAAACTTGATTAATTAAAAGGGGTGGGGGTTGCTGTGTAGTTGGGGGAGGGGGTTGGGAAACATTAGCGGGCGGTTTTCCAAATGCTGGATCTGTGGTCCAAGTCAAATTGTGGATGGAATAACTGTTGTAGGTTTGAAAAAATAAAACAGCTAAGCGATTAGACCGCAGGCATGTGCGTTAGGGAAGAGCGATGCGGAGCTTAGGTACTGGAGAGGAATGAGGCGGAGGTTATTGTTCTAGAGTCGGCCTGACGGATGGCGTTACAAGGTGCTAGCATGTGGTGAAGTACGAATGGGATGTTGCTGCGAGAGGCCGCTCGCGTTCCTGTACAAACACAGCAGCCTCGGGCACTTCGGGAACGGGAATGGCCGACTTTGCGGAATGTACAAAGTCTCCAATCTTCAACCTGCTGAAAATGAGCTCGAATGAGCAGCAGATACGAGAGCGATGAAAAGTTAAATGGCTCGTTGAATGGCCTGGGAAAGATTTACTCGGTGAAGGGCCCAAGTTCTCCAGTCAGGACGTGGAGCTACGAGGCTAATGTAGGCTTTGTGCCGCCGTAACCTGGTTCTGAGGGTGTCCTGCTGTGGTATTTGGAACACCAAGACTAACGTCAGCAGCAGGTTCTTTAAGAAGTCCTGTAAGCTGTGAGATGGGACCTCCTTCAGCATCAGTGACCCAAGACTGCCCTTCTTTGGAGCACCTTTTCGTAGATCCTGAGCCCTGCATACCAGCAACAGGGGTTGTTCTGACCCAGTCGTCTATTAGTCACCTGCTGCCTAATAGATCCAGCCAGTGGAACCAGATCATCAGTGTGGTTCACCTCAAGTCAGTGGTTTTAATGTTGTGGCTGATTGGTGTTGTGGCAGAGTGGTGTTCGTAATGATGGAGGTGGGTGGGGTCTAGTCTAGTTTTTAAACAGGAAAGGTCCACAGTAGGAGGCTTGTAGGTTTGTTTACAAGAGATGTTGCCCTGGTTACATTGTTCCTTTTGACTGAAGTAGCCCCTTTAATATAGAATCAAAGGGTTAATAACCTAATTGAACCTTATTGGTGATTGGTGACTTTGTTTACGGTGTATGAGTACAGCGTTCAGGCCTACGCCGCTGATGAGGAGCTCTCGCTGATGGAGTATGGGTGCTGAGGGCCTCGGTGCTTAAACTTTCAAACAGCAAGACGGGTGGTGGTGGTGGTGGTGGTGTAGATGAGCCCAAGCCCAGTGTCAGTTTTTCTGGCAGATTGAGACTTGCGCCTGAACGCGCCGCTGTGTGAGAGTGTATATTGTGAAACTGGAAGACGACTGGGTTTCCGAAGAAGAATGGCGCTCATTGTTGCACTACGTTGCGACATGACAGTGTTTTAGTAGCCGGAGCGTGTTTGCCACCTAATATCACGTTACATGCTGAGCATTGTTCTGTCTGAGAAAGCAGAGAGCCGGTGGAAAAAACAGACGGTTTGGCAGACGGGTCGAGTTTTGCAGGCAGAAGCAGAATCCTACACTGTTCTCCGGTGCTGGCTGTCCTTCTTAAATGCATGCCTTGACTGTACTTCCCCATGTATGGGTACGCATACTGTACCAGTCAAAAGTTTGGGCACACCTTCTTATCCAATGTTTTTCTTTTTTTTATTTTTCCAACATTGTATCAGTATCGAATGCTGAAGTGATCCAGACAAGGAAGGAACACATAAACAAACCAAAATTGAGGTGGGCTCTTAGCTGGGGGGCCGTTAACTTGCATTTCGGACGCTGGTAAGTCTGATGAACTTGTCCTGTGCGACAGAGAAAACTCCTGGTCTTCCTTTCCTAGGCCGGTCCTGATCGAGAGCCAGTTTCAGCAGAGTGTTTGACTGTCTTCGCGACTGCACTCGAGAATACTTTCGAAGTTCTGGAAATTCTTCAGATTGACTGAGGGACGTGGACGTTTTTCTTTACATTAAGTTAACGAGTCATTCTTGCCTTAATCTGGATTAGAACATTACTCCGATAGGGCCGTTTATTGTATACCAACTGCCGTTCCAGGTGACTAGCTCATAAAGCTGACCGAGAGAACGGCAAGATGTGCAAAGCGGTCATCTAAGCAATATATGCCTATGCAAAAATGCAATGCAAAAAAAAAAACAGAATTGTAAGGAGTGTCCAAATTTTTGACTGGCACTCTTTGAGCACTGTGTGTGGCGTGTTGCCATGGCGACGCACACAGCCTTTGTTTCATGGTTGTGATCCAAAGATCTTTAGGGTTTACGGAGGTTCCGATATCTGGAACCGAGTCACCAGCCCAGATATAGGGACAAGCTCGAGCCACAACTGCCCCGCGTGCCACGCCGGCTCTGCTTGGTTGGCAGGTAGGGCTTGGGACAGGTGGGCGGTGGTTTCACGGATCTCCCCGGCTACGGTGCTGCGTTGGGACCTGTGTTGGGACGGTGAAGCGCATAGGCGATGGGTGCTGGGCGTGAGGGACAGAGGGGTACGTAACTCACCAGGTTCAGGTTTAGCTGTAGATTTAGCTCTCCAGGTTGCCCAGACTCCAAGAGAGGGTGGAGCCATGTTAGCCGTGTGATTGGTCAGAGGCATGCTGACACTAAGACTACCATCAACAGCAGATCCACTGTCCTGTGAGTTGTGAGGTAGGACCTCCATTAGCATCAGTGAGTCCTAAGTTTTAGTACTGAAGGCTAATGTTGCTAACATTGTGTAACAGAAGGTTGCAATGTACCCTGTTAGTTAGCATAGTGCTAACTGCGGACCTAAATCATCACGTGTGGTTTATGCCACTCTATGACTCACTGTTATCTAGAACATGGACAGTAGTAGTAGCAGTAGACCACCTCCTGGCTACGTTAGCGCCGCAGCTCCAGGGGATAAAACCAAAGAAGCGAACTCTAGACTTCAAACATGTCTTGGCTGATCGACTGTATGTGGAGTAAGGAGGGTGTGTGTGGTGAGGGGGGCTGTGCAAATTTTGCAGAACTATCCTTTTAAAGCTTAGCTGTGTTTTTATCTCCGTTCTCCATGACGACTTTTAGCGCTGAACTGAGTGCTCTGTGAAAACATCCCCAGCGTAGAGCGGCACCACAACAAAGCGCCGCCGGCTCAGCCAAGCTGCAGTGCCACCCTGCTCCTCACCCAGCGCCTGACTGACAAGTGTTTTGTCTGGAGCTGTATCTTTCAGACACCTTGAGCGTGGGGGGTGAAAGGGAGTGTGTGTGTGTGTGTGTGTTGTGTTTGTTTTTGTACATTTTCAGGCTTTTGTAGTAAAACCAGAGAAAAACAGGACGCCACCCTGCTGAAGAATCCAGCTCAAGACCATCCAGCGATTGCTGGACCTTGATGGCCAAGGGGGTTGAAAAGCTGGTACCGCATGCGGGTAATCCTGCTGGTTAAGCTGGACCTGCATAGCGTATATTTTTGTTTGAGGACCGGGACTAGCTGGTCTGTCAGCATGACCAACTTGACCGAGTGTTTTTACAGGCCGAAACCTATACATTTACCTCGTAACAGCCGGTTTGTTGTTCCAGGGCCTCCCACAGGTAATCTCAGCCTCCTGTCTATGTGATAGGAAAGGAAAACAGGACTCGTTGGACCAGGCCTACCATGACTCAGGGGTCCACTTCCAGCGCTTGTGTTTCTGTTGTAGGCACTTTCCATGGTGGACATGGAGGTCAGCATGGGCGGTCTGATCGGTCTGTGAAGGTCCGGGATCTCTGTTAAACAACAACTGAACAGTCGACGTGTTGTATATGGAGAAATGGGCAGCGTGAAGACCTGAGCCACTTTGTCCAGGCCACTGAGGCGGAACCACCCATGCCGACCCCTGTCCACCATCAAAAGTGTCTGCAATAGACACCCAAGTGCAGCAACTGGACCTTGGAGAAATGGAAGAAGATGGTCAGGGCCAATGTGTCTTGTTCTCTATTGTGTGGATGGGCGTGTGCATGTGCATCGCTTACCTGCGGGAGGCGCTGGAACAACAAGTCTGACCCCCATCGGCTTTAACTTGGAACTTGCAGCACTTGCTGTAACGTCAGGGTGCCAGAGACCCCCAACTGTTTTAGCAGGACACTGAGGTTCATCTGTGTACCCATATACACACACAAGTCTATGCCTATGTGTGTGCAGGGATGTTCTGTGCAGACAATATTTAGACGAGGTTTCCCACGTTGCTTTTGGAGGATGATCAAACTGGTCCTCGCTCATCGTGCTTTTGTATCCCGCCGATTTTATTGTGTTTAGCTTTTTAGATAAACTCCCGCTCCGGAGGAGAGGTGACTCCTCGCCGGGCCACTTTTGCCGCTTTATTTATCCTCCAGCATATCTTTTGGAAAGACGTCGGGCCAGAAGAGCGTTGAGCATGGAGGTAGCACGGGGGCGTCCGCTCTGTCATCACACATTACTGTAAGGCCTCCCGACCTGGATATGGAAAGCCATCAGGCGGGCGTGGAAATATGGACAGGGCTAAGTCAGCAAGTCGTCATGCTTTCCGCTGTCCTTTGTTCGCTCGGAGAGCCCGAACATGTTGCCGCAAAGCATGTTCCTGATACTGCTGGCGATCCAAGACCTGCTCCAGGTTCGGGGTAAGGAAGCTGGTTGCAGAAGCTGCACAAAAGCACTGGGACACTCCAGGCGAGCATGGGGTTCTTCTGGAGTTCTCTGGAGTGATAATGGAGCTCCATCCAATGCCTTTGGGATGAGTTGGAGTGGCAGGACCAATTGTCTAACATCAGCACCTGACCTCACTGATATTCTTGTACTGTTCTTGACTGCCGAATGCGGTCAAATCAGGGCAAGATTTTGGGTGCCACGCCTGAGGAGCAGGTGTTCACCAACCTGCGCCCACGAGCTTTTGGCCATGCGGTGTATGTCCCAGGTTCTTATTTACACTCAGGAACTTATTTACACTTACAGCGTCACCTCCTCATGGTGATGGAAGTTGACCAGAGATGCCAGACCTTCGCATACCACTGGCCTGTATGTACGAGAGGCAGCAACGAGTCGTGTTTTTTAAGCTAAACCTGTCAGCGGGATGCCTCTCTATAACTCAGGAGGTTGTCGGACTAAAAAAAAAAAAAAAACGATGGCACGAATTCCTTTTTCTCCCCCTCTACATTAATCCAATTAGCCAGCACCTGCAGGGTCGTCTCCCTGCCAAATCCACCCTCTCCACCACCTCCTCCTCCTCCTCACCCGCCCCGTCTCCGTCCTTCCATCATCCTCCCTCTAAAAATGGTTTAACAGGAGGAATAGAATAATCTGTCAGGCCGTGAGCATGGCTCCGGTTACACACCTGCCAGAGCGTAAGCTCAAAGAATAACACCCGACTGTTTTGAGGTATTTGAGAGCGGATTAGGGCGAATTTCAGGTACAAATCCGCCGACGGCCTCAAAAATCCCTCCACCCTCAGGCCGTCTTTTTCTGCTCCAGAAGCAGAAGAAAACCCCCCTGAAGTTCCTCCTCCTCCTCGCAGGTTTGAAGGTTACGAGGAGCTCGGCTGTGGGCCATATTCAGCGAAGATGAAAAGGTGTCAGCAGCGCGAATGCTCCCCCAATACCTCTCTTTCCCTCTCGCCCTTCTCTCTCGCTCTCTCTCTCGCTCTCGCTCTGCTTGATTTAACAGGAAGTCATTTAAGTGATGAATGGCGCTGGATGAAGCTTTCAGAAGAGCGAATTCGAGGTGGAAAAAAAGAAAGCGAGAGGAGTCCTCTGCGACTGTTTAAATTCAGAAAGACGTAAAGCCTTTTATTCGGGCGTCTTTTATCCCGAGCTGTTTCGGAGATGTGTTGGGAGAAAAATGGGGCGATCACTCAAAACAGAAGTCACACCAATCCCCCCCCCCCCCCCCCCCCCCCCGACCCCTCTCATCCAACCCCCGCGTCCAGTGGGGGATGAAAACCAGACCGGACCGAGCCAAGCCTCCGTTTGACTTCCTGTTTAATATACCCCGGACAGATGACACTGCGCGCCTCCGCTGCTGTAAATTCCCGTCCGAGAGCAGGAATCGGAGAAAACTGGCTCTTTTTTTTTTTTGCGAGGCCTGCGGTGCTCCGAACCCACAGCCCCACAGTGCATGGGATAACCAGTTCAGCCTGATTCAGCCAGGCAACATCTGAGGGCTGGAATGGGAGGAGGACTTGTATCTCAAGCCTTGAAGTTCCAGCAGATCTGGAGCTGGGCGTCCCATTGCAGACTGGAGCTTGCTGATACAGTACACTATCATCAAAGGACTCAAGGCCCTGTTCACACCGGTCTGGCAGTGGACAGCCCCCCTTGCAGAACTGCAGTACCGTCCCCGGGAGCTGTCGATCAGTTCTACTTGACGGGTTGGAGTGGGACGTTTGTCCCATTGCTGCATACAGGCAGCTCGTAGGTCTTCAGACGTCACCCGGGGGTTCTTTATGGCTTCCCTTAATGATGGTCACCATGTTCTTGGAGTGATTTTCGCTAGCTGGCCACTCCTCTGAACGTTCGTAGATCATCTGCCTCACAGTGGCCAAACACTTCAGACAGGGTTCTGTAACACGTTCTAGTCTGGAGGTTCCTCTTTGAAGTCATGGCGCACTTCCGTACAACAAGACTACTTATGTTCTTGAAGCAGTCACCAAAAAAGGCAGCCACTAAACATCTCCATAGCAACCAGCAAGCAACACCATAACAACCACCTGGTTGCTTTCGCAGACAATAATTTTGAAAAATAATCGCTAAATAGCTCCATAGCAACCACCTAGCAACACCATCAATTCCATAGATGGCAACCATTAAACAACTTAATAACAACCGTCTGGCAACACCATAACTACCAATCAATCTCAAGAAAGCACATGTCCTGAGGATCACTCACCCCCGGCTTTCGCAGGCGATAATTAGGAAAATAAAGTTAAAATAAACGCTAAATAGCATACCATAGCAACCACCTAGCAACACCATAGCAACCACCAACCAAAATCAGTTTCACCATTAGCAACAGCCTAGCAGCTGCTTGGAGGTGGGACCCACTTAGGCTGGGCAACCATGCTTCGTTTCCATCAGGGAATTCTTTAGGTATCCATGTTTAAAGACAACATTCAGAAGTGCACAACAACAAAGTGCAACAATCATTTGGAACATACCCGCTAAATAGCTCCATAGCAACCACCTAGCAACACCATAGTGGCCGATCAATCTTGAGAAAGCACACATTTCTTCATGCTTTCGCTGACAATAATTAGGAAAATAAAGGAAAAGTAGCGCCATCGCAACAACCTAGCAACACCATAGCAACCACCCACCAAAATCAGTTTCGCCCCAGTGACTATTAGCAACAGCCTAGTAGCTGCCTGGAAGTGCAGCCATTCAAAGTTAGAAGTCCACAGCGTCCAAATCACGGAATTTATCACGGAATTCCGTAGTTTTCCATGTAGCGACATCATTCCGTCTTAAATAGCGACGGAGGGCAAAACCAACCAGCGTGCTTCACCTCAAAGTCGTGTTTCTTAAGAAAGCACACATCTTGAGGATTACTCACCCCCTGCTTTCACAGACGACGAGGAAAATAAAGGAAAAACTCAGAAAATAACGCATTATACGTTCCGTCATACATCTATTTGAAAAATGTCTCTAATTATAGCAAAAAAAAAGGCTGTCAGGACTGACCTCTGGCCCTGGACAGTGTTCGGGCCTGCTGAGTTTAATTTATGGGCAGTTTTTGTTTTTTTTGTTTTTTTTTGCTTGGAGGACACGCCCGTGTGTTGGCTGGGCCGGGCGCAAGAAGCATGAAGTGAACTTTGAGGCCCCCCGCCGATGTCCTGTCTGATTCACTGGACGCTGGGCTGGATGGAGAAAGTGACCTTCGTAGAGTCTTACATCATCACGGTTTACTGTCGTACACTTTCGCCTGGGTTGAATCAAAGGAGAGATCCTTCAGATATATATCTGTGTGTGTGTGTGTGTGTGTGTGTGTATCTTTCCGCCTTCTGTGCAACTTGCTCTTTGTTCTATTAACATAACATAATGTGTTCAGTGATCTGACCTTGTGGGGTAGTTAAAGGGAGGGGTGGGTGGGGGTGGGGGGGTTGTGGGGGTAAACAAAGCGGGGAAAAAAAAGGGAGAAGAAAGCCGGGACCCCCTTGAAGTAAAATGGCCGTCAGCACTTGTGCCATCTGCGCTAACCCAGCTACCCACACAAAGTCTCGGTGATTCAAACATTCTCGGATCCAACGAGAAACAGACCCAGCGAGGAGCTTGGAAACAGCTCGGCTGTTTCGGGGCGGACTCCGAGAGGGGAGGAGGAAGGGGGTCGTGTCTTCGCATGAAGCTTCTCATTTATTCGGTTCTGTGAAAGTCGACCACAGTGCTGTGGAACGCGCCGGGTGGCGTTCGCGAAAGGAGGGACGCTTTTGAAGTCTCGGCCCGGGGATGAAAAAACTTGAGAGGGCTGGCCACTTTATTGGAAACCCCTCCCTGGTAGCTCCACCTTGCTGGTGCACAGTTAGAGGTGTTGACGCACAGCTTGTCAGCCGTCCTCTAGACCTTCATCAGGGATCGCTTTCTGACTGGAATCGTTTCAGGTGTTTTCAATAAAATGGCCAGCGAGTTGAAGCACAGAGGTGGTGTTTCCAATAAAATGGCCAGCGAGTTGAAGCACAGAGGTGGTGTTTCCAATAAAATGGCCAGCGAGTTGAAGCACAGAGGTGGTGTTTCCAATAAAATGGCCAGCGAGTTGAAGCACAAAGGTGGTGTTTCTAATAACGTGGCCAGTAAAGGGAAGCAGCAGGGTGCTGTTTCCAATAAAGTGGCCAGTGAGTTGAAGCACAGAGGTGGTGTTTCCAATAAAATGGCCAGCGAGTTGACGCACAAAGGTGGTGTTTCTAATAACGTGGCCAGTAAGGGGAAGCACCAGGGTGCTGTTTCCAATAAAGTGGCCAGTGAGTTGAAGCACAATGTAGGGTTTCTAATAAAGTGGCCAGTGAGAGGGAACACCAGGGTGCGGTCTCCAATCAAGTGGCCCGTGAGTGGAAACATAATGGTGGTGTTTCCAATAAAATGACCAGTCAGTGGAAGCACAAGGGGCGGTGTTTCCAATAAAGTGGCCCGTGAGTGGGAGTAATTTACAGAACTGTTGTCGATGGTGTAGTCATTTTCTCAGTAACTCTTCAGTTTGGCAACACAGCTGTGCTAAAGATGCTCGTATGATTTATAAGGTGTTTAAGTAGGTTGGACGTAATTGGCCGATAATAAGAAGAAAGGAATTCTTAAGGAATTCCGATCTTGGAATAATTATCCTGTAGAAGCTTTGGCTGTGGAATCGGTTGCCAAAATTCTCAACAAATTTCTATCTGTGTCAATCATTCAGGGGAGGACCCTTAGCTTTGAACCCTTCTCAAACTGGCCACCTAGCCCCTACAAAGGGCACTACTTGAGTCCCCTCCAGGCTCCACCCCAAAAATGCTCTGTACATCTTCAGAAGATGTGTACCCTATGACTGAAACCTAAATAGCTCCTGCTGTAGCATGACTGCAGTGTGCATTATGTGCGGTGTAGAAGGTCAGTTCCATGACCTACATAGTGCACTATATAGGGAGCTTGAGACCTTAGGGAGCATCATGGAAGCAATCTAAGAAAGCATCCATAAAATGCATGAAATGATTCCTGGCCTGGAGAAATGCTGCTGGCTGGGGTTGTCCAAGTGCAGGATTGCTGACTAGCGTGCTAGCCACAATGACTCAGGAGCTGGAATGGGAATGCGGACTGTATGACCATCGGCAAAGCATTCCATGGAACTTGGGTAGGCAGTCCAGGGACAAGCAAAAGGATTTCATGAGTGGTTGGAATTTGCCTGATTCAAACTGTATTGCTAGTAATGTGCACACGGTTAGCAATGATGAAGATAAAGGATAAGATAAAGGAGGAGAGGAGGATGAGAGGAAGGAGGAAAGGAGGATGAGATAAAGGAAGAGAAGAGGATGAGATAAAAGAGGGGAGGATGAGATAAAGGAGGAGAGGAGGATGAGATAAAGGAGAGGAGGATGAGATAAAGGGGGAGAGGAGGATGAGATAAAGGAGAGGAGGATGAGATAAAGGAGGAGAGGATGAGATAAAGGAGGAGAGGAGGATGAGATAAAGGAGGAGAGGAGGATGAGATAAAGGAGAGGAGGATGAGATAAAGGAGGAGAGGAGGATGAGATAAAGGAGAGGAGGATGAGATAAAGGGGGAGAGGAGGATGAGATAAAGGAGGAGAGGAGGATGAGATAAAGGAGGAGAGGAGGATGAGATAAAGGAGGAGAGGATGAGATAAAGGAGAAGAGGATGAGATGAAGGAGGAGAGAGGGTGATAAAGGAGGAGAGGAGGATGAGATAAAGGAGGAGAGGATGAGATAAAGGAGGAGAGGATGAGATAAAGGAGAGGAGGATGAGATAAAGGAGAGGAGGATGAGATGAAGGAGGAGAGAGGGTGATGAAGGAGGAGAGAATGATGAGATGAAGGAGGAGAGAAGGTGATGAAGGAGGAGAGGATGAGATACAGGAGAGGAGGATGAGATAAAGGTGAAGAGGATGAGATGTAGGTGTATGAGGAGAGAAGGACAGGGCCGAGTTCTGGATGTGGACGCTAGTGAGGTTGAGAGTATTTATCCTGAATTCTTTGCCATGAATCCAAACAGTCATCAGGGCATTCCTGGTATAAGCAGAGGAATGTAATGATTGGTTGAGAGTTTACCGCATTTCTTCCGAATTCCGTGCCACGAAACCCAACGGAATTCTCACTCGGAAATTCCAGCTAATGCAGATCCCGGATCTGAGCGCTCTTATCGTCTCCGGTTTCGCTCCAAACGAACGAGCGGATCCTGTTCGTATCCCTGGTTCTTCTTATTAGCCGTGTTAACGTGCAGGCGGTTCACCTTCTGTGGTTTTCTGATATAAACACTGCGTCCGTGTCGGACTGTGGATTTATTTAACTGTCTGTTTCGATTACGTGGACGCCTAACAACAGCCGAGCCGCTAACGTGGAGCGCTAATGATGAATTGTTGGTCTCGCAGCGCTCGTAAGGTGATTAATATACGTACACAAAGCCAGTCAGTGAGGGGGAACCGAACCAACACGCCACACCTGCCCCTCCACAAAACATCAACGTGACATGGTAACGGGATCCTGCATGAGAACACACACACACACGTGTGTATTGGTGTTCGTGTGTTTGTGCGCGCTGACCTTGACCTTTGAGTGATCAGCCTTGGCCTGGTGTTCTAATAAAAGCTACAGGTTCTGTTTCTGGTTTTGGTGAAAGTGAAGGTTTTCCTCCTGGAGAGCAGATTAATGACCCCTCAGTGACTGAAGGTCCCCACAAAGAGCTAAATACACACACACTCCGAGACAGAGTGAGAGCGTGAGAAAATAGTCCTCCTCAACTGTTTATTTAATTCCAGACCCCACCCACACCCTCATGTGGGGCTCACATGGGTGGAACGTGGGCTAGGTGGGTTCCAGGTGGGTTCCAGGTGGGCATGGGCTCTGAGGGAGACCCTCGTGACAGCTCACCTTAATCTCATATGGGTCCCATCTCTGCCCCGTGTGCACTGTACAACCCAGGTGGGGCCCATGGTTAACCCCTCCTGGTCCCTTCACTGGCTCTGGCAGGCAGCCATGTGAGACCAACATGGAGCCCATTGGTCAAAACTGAGATAAAGGAGGAGAGGAGGAGGTGATGAAGGAGGAGAGGAGGAGATGAAGGAGGAGAGGAGGAGGTGATGAAGGAGGAGAGGAGGAGGTGATAAAGGAGGAGAGGAGGAGATGAAGGAGGAGAGGAGGAGGTGATGAAGGAGGAGAGGAGGAGGTGATAAAGGAGGAGAGGAGGAGATGAAGGAGGAGAGGAGGATGAGATGAAGGAGGAGAGGAGGAGGTGATGAAGGAGGAGAGGATGAGATGAAGGAGAGGAGGAGATGATGTGGGAGGAGAAGAGGAGATAAAGGAGTAGAGGAGGATGAGATGAAGGAGGAGAGGAGGAGGTGATGAAGGAGGAGAAGAGGAGATAAAGGAGGAGAGGAGGAGATGATGAAGGAGGAGAGGAGGATATAGGGAGGACGGTGTATGAGGAGAGAAGGACAGGGCCGAGTTCTGGATGTGGTTCTGGTCACTATTGAGGTGGTCAGTGGGGGAACCCTGCCCCAGCGGAGACCCCCCTCCCACACACACACACACACACACACACACTCATAATTAAACATTTCTTTATTTAAATAACCAGTGGGAGAGCCCTCGCCGTGTGTGTGTGTGTGTGTGTGTGTGTGTGTGTGTGTGTGTGTGTGTGTGTGTGTGGAGCCAAAAAATCATATCTTTGATACTGAATCCCCCTGTCTGTTAACTTTGGCAGAACTCAGAGGATTCTGGGGATGCTTGCCTGCGTGTTGCACTACACACACACACACACACACACACACACACACACACACACACACGGCCATCCCTATACATACATTGATGGAAACTCTCTCTCTCACACACACGCACGGGCGGGCGGACCAGTGGGCGCGCTCCGGGGTCAGGCGGTTCCGAGCCGCTGGGGTGTGTGTTTGTTTTCTGAAGAGGGATGTTGAGATAGAGGGATGGACAGGGAGAGAGAGAGAGAGGGAGAGCGGGCGAGAGAGGTAGAGAGGAGATGGTGGAGGTGTCGTGGGGAGAGCAGCTATCTCATGTATCTGAGAGTCGGAGCGGGGGTCTGCTAGCAAAACACACAGAGAGTGATCAGGTCACACTGCGGCCTTCTACTGCCCTCGCTATCTCACACACACACACACACACACACACACTATCACTCTCTCTTTATCTTTCGCTCACTCTCTCGCTCAGTTCAGTTCTGTATACGGTCTGATTTACTTTCTCTCTCTCTCTCTCTCACCCTCTCTCTCACTCTCTCTCTCTATTGCTCTCTCTTTCACCCTCTCTGCCTCCTACCCTTTACCTGCCTCTCTACCTCTCTGTCTCTCTCTCTCTCTCTCTCTCTCTCTGTGGCCTCAAGGGTCGAGTCAGCAAACACTCAGCGAGGCAAAATAATCATCACACTGTATCACTGTGTGTGTGTGTGTGTGTGTGTGAGAGAGAGCAAAAGAAGAGAGACAGGGAATGAGAGCGAGACCCTAAGAAAGCAGATACAGCAGAGAGAGAGAGAGAGAGAGAAATACAAAGAGGAAGAAGAGCGAGAGAGAGAGGAATACAAAGAGGAAGAAGAGCGAGAGACATTCAAAATGAATAGAGAGAGAGAGAGAGCAAGTGAGCGAGAGAGATTAAAGGAGAATTAAACAGAGAAAGAGAGAGAGAGACTGAGAGATTGACAGAGAGAGAGAGAGAGAGAGAGAGAGAGGGCGAGAGAGCTGTGCTGTGTGAGGGGCAGCAGTCTGCTGTGATTAATCAGAGGGGACAGTTCTGTAACGACAGTTAGATAAACAAACACCTTCTCCGCTCTCCGGGGTCCGTCTGACCAGACTGGGACCCCTCAGGGAGGTCACAGCATGTGGGGTGAAACCCGCTTGACCCCCAACACACACACACTTACTCACTCCGAGCTGCAGCTAACTACTGGATAAACACCCCCCCCCCCCCTCACATTGACTTCAACTCCAAAGCCAGTCTGTCTGCGTTCACACACACACACACACACACACTGTTTATTTATTTCCATTAACCCTTCAGAGTCTCAATGAGTAAAATGGCAGATCATGAGATCACCAGTGAGAACCGTGATTGTGTGTGTGTGTGTGTGTGTCTGTGTGTGTGTGTGTTCAGTAATAAAGTAATTGAGTTTAGGTCAGTGTGTTTGATGCGTCAGTAATGTGAGGAATCTCTCAGCGAAGCAGAATCACTGCAATAAATCACAGATAAAGAGAGAGAACACACACGCGCACACACACACACACACACACACACACACACACACACACACACACACACACACACACACTCCTTCAGTTTGCAGTTCAGAGGGGGGGCACTTATCAGTAAAACACTAAACTTTACAGACTCCTTATAATCAGTGACCAATTAATCAAAAATTCAAAATGTTAATAAAAATATATTAAAATTAGTTCAAAATAACATCAATCAAAAATGATAAAAGAGTTATAATAAACCAATTTTCTAAACAATTAAAAGTGATAAAAATTACGACAGTGAAAAATTACCAAAACAAACAATGATAAAATATAACATTAAATAACATAATTAAATTAAATAAATATAACAAATTAATAACATAAAATGACATCAATCAAAATGTCAATAATAGTGTAAATAAAATAAATAAAACAATAACTTTACAATAGTATTTACAATAGTAAATAAAACAATAACTTCATTTGCAAACAGAAATGGTCAAAAAAAACAACAACCATAAATCCCACCAATAAAAATAGCACCTTTTAAAATGACATCAATCAAAAAACAACAAAACATTAATCAAGAATGACATCAATAAAAAGTGGCTCATTTAAGTGACCGTGACATCAAAGATTACATCAGTAATGACCTCAATCAAAAATGACATGAATAAAAACGAGTAAATTAGAAAACTGACACAAAATAAATAATAAATGGCGTCAATAAAAAATGCTAAACATCAACAATGAGCTAAAATATTAAATGACATAAAAAACAATTAAATAAATCAATAAAAGACATAAAACAGAAACGCTGATGATAATTAATGAGCTTTGATCTGAATGAGCTGCTCAGTTGTGGTCACAGTAACAGTGACCAGGCAGGCCCCGTTAGTTCTCTGTTAGTTAATTACAGAGTAATTAAAGCTGGAGCTGCTGGAGCTGCTGTATCAGCGCTGGAGCTGCTGAAGGTGGAGTGAAGCTGGTGGATACCTGGCTTCCTTTGATCATGAGGGGCTGAAGGCAGGGAGACCATTTGGTAGAACTTTCCTTATCTGCAGAAATTCATCCAGCTCTTACAGTCAGATCCCAGTTCTAGATATTAGATAAGAGAAGAAACACACACACACACACACACTCCTGTTATCTAAATGGTCCTAATCCAGGGAAGGAACTTGTGAACTCTTCTGACATCAAAGCGTCCTATCTTCACCATCACCAACCCTCATCTTACAGCTCTCCTACTGAGACACCTCTCCAACGCTAACCAGAGCGCCACACACACACACACACACAGTGAGTGGAAGCAGGGAGGGTTTTTCTGATAAAGTGGCCAAAAATTAAATCACAGGGTAGGTGGCCAGTGAGTGGAAGCACAAGATAGGTAGGTGTTTCTAATAAAGTGGCCAGTGAGTGGAAGCACAAGATAGGTAGGTGTTTCTAATAAAGTGGCCAGTGAGTGGAAGCACAAGATAGGTAGGTGTTTCTAATAAAGTGGCCAGTGTGTGGAAGCACAAGGTAGGTAGGTGTTTCTAATAAAGTGGCCAGTGAGTGGAAGCACAAGATAGGTAGGTGTTTCTAATAAAGTGGCCAGTGAGTGGAAGCACAAGATAGGTAGGTGTTTCTAATAAAGTGGCCAGTGAGTGGAAGCACAAGATAGGTAGGTGTTTCTAATAAATTGGCCAGTGAGTGGAAGCACAAGATAGGTAGGTGTTTCTAATAAAGTGGCCAGTGAGCGGAAGCACAAGGTAGGTAGGTGTTTCTAATAAAGTGGCCAGTCAGTGGAAGCACAACATAGGTGTTTCTAATAAAGTGGCCAGTGAGTGGAAGCACACGGTAGTAGGGTGTTTCTAATTAAGTGGCCAGTGTGTGGAAGCACAAGGTAGGTAGGTGTTTCTAATAAAGTGGCCAGAAATTGAGGCTCACTGTAGGGGTTTCTAATAAAGTGGCCAGTGAGTGGAAGCACACGGTAGTAGGGTGTTTCTAATAAAGTGGCCAGTGTTGGTGTCAGTAATCCTGCAGTGCTAACACCAGCAGTTCTCTCGGTGCTGTTTCCAGTCCTGCTCCAGCTAACAGTAGTTGTAGTTTAGACGGATGCACCTCTGAGATTACTCAAAATTAGGGCTGCGGCCAACATCCTGATCGCAACAGAGGAAATCCAAAACCACATCATGCATGTCCACAGCTGGCTGGCCACCGTGCCAGGGGAGCCGGCTTAGAAAGTTCCCGAGCGCAGAATCCGAACCAGAGAACACGGACACTCTGTCATCCTCCAGCGGCCACCCAGCTGACCCCTGTCGGCCGCTGGCTCAGAAACCGTGGCTTCTCAATTCAGCTGTACAGAGAGCAGTGAATGGACGTGATTAGCGAGAGGCTACTATTTCATCCACGGCTTTTCCAACATGGTCAGCAATTAACATCTGGAAATTATTCAGCAAAGCTGAGCATCTCCACCAGTTTTCATCGGCGGCAGGTTTCAGATGGTCTGAGCTCTTCTTTGACGGCCAAGGAGGTTGAGAAGAAAGAAAAGGGTCATCCAGGTGGGTGGAACGTGGGCTAGGTGGGTTCCATGTGGGCGTGTGTTGTTACAGCCCACCTTAATCTCACATGGGTCCCATCTAGGCCCATCACTGACCCTGGTGTCCATCCGAAGGTGGGGCCAGCATGGAACCAGAGGCCAGAATGGTCTGGTTTCCAGTTGGGCTACCCATACAACACCAATCTCCAAAGTATCAGGTAGATCTTGTGGAGTGTTCCCGGGTATGTGGTGGTCAGTACCAAGCAAAAGTGCTCCAAGGGAGGACAACCTTGGGTCAGGGTTGCCTGGGGCTCTCATTGATGGTCACGGAGGGCTTAACAGATCTGCTGCTAACTCTAGTCTTGGTGTTACCGCAGGACAGTTGGTGCATGGACAGGTCAGAGCTGGTTTGGCAGCATGAGGCCTACAGGACCTGCATAGGTTGACCATCCACATCTTGATGGTACCGTGCCGGGTTAGATCCTGCTGTGAGAAAACATGAGATTTATTCCCCACGTCCAGTAAAGTTCCACTTGCTTAGATATGTTCTGTAGCGAAACTCTCAGTAGACCCCGCGTCGACGGAGCTGCGGTCCATCTCACAAAACAGTTGTGACATAAACAGTAAGTTCAGTTCCTCCATTTCCTTTATCAAGTAGCAAACGATTCCCTGATGCAGCCCCCCCCCCTCCTCACGACGTAGCCAGAACTTCCCATCTGAGATTAAAACCACTGATAGCACAACTTTACGATAGGCTTTGGAATAGCGTCCCAAATTGGCCTCCCACCTAACAAATCACGGCCTGCTCTAGACCTCAGCAGAAAGCCCTCCATTTCCTACCGGCCGTCCCTGAGGCCTCGCTGCTGCTACAAATGTTTCCTCTTTAAAGCAGCATTTGTTTGTATCGGGTGTCTGACGGGGAAGAGAAAGCCGGACCGTCTCGGCTTACGCCTCATTAATGTGACCGGGTCCATCGCCCTGAGAAAAACCCGAGGCCAACATGGGTCCAGCCTTCACGGTCTAATAAATAGGTCAGCTACTTCAGTAATGACTGTACTGGCGCTGGACTTACTGCGTGCTTCTGACACTGGCCACTTTGTTGGAAACACCCTACTACATTGTGCTTCCGCACGCTGGCCACTTTATTAGAAACCCCAAACTTGTGCTTCCACGGACTGGCCGCTTTATTGGAAACACCTTACTACCTTGTGCTTCTGCCCACTGGCCAATTTATTGAAAACACATACCAACTGCTTCTGATCACTGGCCACTTTATTAGAAACACCCTACTACCCTGTGCTTCAACTCACTGGCCACTTTATTAGAAACACATACCTACCACCTCTGCTCACTGGCCACTTTATTGGAAACACCTTACTACCTTGTGCCTCTGCTCACTGGCCACTTTATTGGAAACACATACTTACCGCCTCTGCTCACTGGCCACTTTATTAGAAACACATACTTACCGCCTCTGCTCACTGGCCACCTTATTGGAAATACCTTACTACCTTGTGCTTCTGCTCACTGGCCACTTTATTGGAAACACATACCTACTGCTTCCGCTCACTGGCCACTTTATTGGAAACACTGTATTGCCCTGCGCTCACCACTTACTGGTCACTATTTTAGAACCCACCAGCATCAATTCTGATCACTTTATTGGAAACACCCTACTATCTTGTACTGCCACTCATTGGCCACTTTATCAGAAACACCTTACCTCATAGGTCACCATAGAGGTGTACAGTTCTGCACAGTTTATCACCCCCCCTCTGCTTTCTGACCACAGGCCCTGACCATTATTTGGGCGATGGGCTATTTTCAGCACCACGCCGCGTCCACTGCCCAAGCACCTCCAGCCAAGAGCAGCTATGCGGTCAGAATCTGACCACTGATGGAGGGCTAGAGGAAAGCTATAACACAAGTCTCGCCTTAACAGATGGGCTACAGCTTCTCACCCCACACCAGCAAGCTGGAGCTTCCAGGGAGGGGTTTCTGATAAAGTGGAGAGAGAGTGTAGATAAGGAAGGCCTGCTGCTGCAGCTTCTCCTGAGTGGACACGGTAGATGGAGTTCCCCTATCTATAATAACGGCTTGGAACTTCATGCCTGGACCTCTCCTGGAGCTGGATGGTGTTTGGGAAGCTCTGCTGGGAACATGTGAGAGTGATTAGATGTGAAACGTGGGATTCATAAATAATAGTCTAGCTGGCATTTTGGATATGCCTGATTGCATGCGAGTGACAAAGTGGAGATTATTTTGAAGGGCCTTCAACGTGTGATGTAGAAAAGCCTTGCTTCAGGCTAACACACTCAACTCTGTTGTGGTTTCGGAATGTTTGTCCCGGGACGTGAAAGCCGACTTCAGGGTGGCGTTGTTTGGGAAGACAGAGGGAGAACGAAAATTCCCTGGTTCTGATTTAACACTCCTCCAGACTGTCAGACTGGGCTGACCACACTTCCTGGACATGTCTTCTCTTTGGGATGGACTTTTTCAACATTTTCAAAAGTTTGTGGACACCTACCTACTTTAAGTTGCACCCACTGCCGACACCGATTGGCACCATGCTGCCTAGTAACGCCAGGAATGGGCTAGTAGAGGGGTATAAAGCCCCCCAGCATTGAGCTGTGGAGCAGTGAATGATGGAATGATGGTGGTGGAGCTCCATCCAGTACTTTTGGGACGTGTTGGGAGGGGGGGTGTTGTTGATCATTCATCCCATCCTGACTTCACTAACGCTCTTGTCCCTGAATGCAATCAAATCCTCACAGCAGAGCTTCTCCAAAATCTAGCAGAAAGCCTTCCTCCCTGGATAGTCGGGACAGTTACTCCAACAACGAAGACAATGAATGAGCCAACGAAAGAGACAACGAATGAGCAGGTGTCCCAATACTTTTGTCCATATAAGTGTGCTGAAAACTGAAATCACCTTCCAGCTCTTTCCACTTTCATCCTTCCCCACGCGTCCTCATGTGTGCCCTCCACCCAAACCGTGCTGCAACTGATTATGAGCGTTAGCTGCGTAGCGCTGAGTCACGCTCGCGCCCAGAAAGAGAGAAGAGAGAAGAGTCACACAGGGCAAATATACCGGACCTCCGCTCTCGCGCAGCGCGAACTTTTAACATTTTACGGTGCGGAGAGACACTGCTCACGGCCCGTAAAAACAGCCCTAATGCTTTCCAGCAGAGGGAGAGAGGCCTATGAAAGCGCTTTAGCGTGCTAGCGATGAGAAAGTACAGTAAAAGCTGAGGAGATTTACTCACGCCAGCGCTAGCACACGGCTCAGGGTGGGGCGCTGGGCCTTCCCGGCCTTTAGCGTCTCAGACTGGCCTGCGCTCGCGAGCTTCAGGGTGAGTGAGATAGCATGATCGACTGCAGCAGTTCGTCTGAGGATGCCTGAATCATCCTCCTGCTAGTTTCCTCTCTGTCTGTCTGTCTGTCTGTCTATTTACCAGTCTGTCTATCTGCCTTTCTGTCTGTCTGTCTGTCTGTATAGCTGTATGTCTATCTTTCTCTCTGTCTGTCTGTCTATCTATATGTCTAAATGTCTAATGTCTATCTATACAGAATGACAGACTGGTAGATAGACAGACAGACAGACAGAAACACAGACAGACAGGTAGACAGATAAACAGTGTTACAGACAGTCGGATAGACAGACATACTGGTAGATAGACAGACAGATGGGTAGACAGACAGAGACAGATAGAAAGACAGGGGTCCCCCAAGGCTCAGTGCTAGGAGCTTTAATATTCATGGCCTGCAGTGGTTTTAATCCTGTAGGACAGGTTGTGAAACCGCCGTAATTCTAAGATCAGATTCTGATTCACGCCGATGACTAAAGCGACTCCCCTAAGCGAGTAACAGCATAAACACACTCCTCTCCGGGGGTTTGACGTCAGGGCAGGTGATGTAATGCAGTGTGTGAGCGCTGCTCTGAGTTAGAGGCTGTGAGTTTCATCACCTCGCCTCGTTATCAGTGTGATCCCACACCAGCTCGCTTGCCCGCCCGCCCGCCGAGCTCCGAGCACATCTCTAATCAGAGAAAGATGATAAAGATTCCCTGATACGAAACACATCCATCTACACACCCGGCCAGCGAGAGAGAGAGAGATAGAGAGAGAGAGAGTGAGAGAGAGAGAGAAAGAGAGAGAGAGAGAGAGCGAGAGAGAGAGCTGTGTTGTGAGCAGGTCCTGAGCAACAGGGTGCACACAAATCTGATTTCAATCAGCATCAGATTATTATTATTACCAGTCTTCCTCTCTCTGGCTTGTAGGCTGAAACTCCACAGATCACCCTCTCCTCCTCCACCACCTCCACCTCCTCCTCCTCCTCACCTCCATCCACTCACATCCAAAACCACATGGGCTCCCTCACATCATGCGCTAACTAACCAATGACATTCTGTCCAACCACAAAAACAGAGAGAGAGTCTGACTTTCACTGACCAAGTGGACTTTAACAGACAGACAGATAGACAGACAGACAGACAAACAGACAGACATGTAGATAGATAGACAGTCAGATATAAACACAGATAAACAGATAGACAGACAGACAGACTGGTAGATCGGCAGAGAGAGAGAGATGGATAGAGAGACGGACAGACAGATAGACAGACAGTCTGTCTATCTGTTTATCTTTCTGTATGTCTGACTGTCTGTCTATCTACCTGTCTGTCTATCTACCTGTCTGTCTATCCGTCAGTTTAAATGCTGGAACTGCTGTGTCCTGAGAGTGTGTGGTTGCTAGGGTATTTCACGTGGTTGCTAAGGTTTGTGTTAGCCTTAACACGCAATTCTAACCTCCCATCAAATTCAGATCACACCTCCGACCACCTCCTCTTCAGTTTACAGACCCCACCGTGTGATTGGACGTTCAGAATCTGACCTTTCTCCTCTCGTTTCAGTGAACCTCTAAAATTACAGCCTGACGTTCTTATCAGGGTTAAAGGTGCAGCATCCTGTAGTCTAGTCCTCATCAATCAGATGATAAAGTGGCCCTAAATCACAGCGACACACACACACACACACTCTCACTCACTCACACAGGGGCAGACCACCGGAGCCAGAAACATCGCTTTAGCTTAGGGGGGTCATATTTACGTAGCGCTTTACCTGGTAAAACACGCAAACACACCTCAGCAGGAGGGGGGCAGTCATGCTGGGGTGCTGAAGGCACCCCGGGGGGGCACTTCTTCAGACCTCAGTGCTAATGCTAAAGTGGGCCGAGGGGGGAGAAAGGGCAGGAAAAGGCAAAAGGGCAAGGGCTTAGTGACCGTATCGTTTAGGAACAGGTTGCCTGGAGTTAAGTTTTTTGATTGACAGCGGTTGGAGTGATTCATTTTTGCGGGTGTGGTCAGTCCAGGGCCTAATCGGAAATGATGTGCAGGAAGGCAGGAATGCCCCCTGATCCCGAAACACACAGCCATTCACTCACACACTCACAACATAGCATGATGATTTAGCACGGCCAGTTCACCTAACATTTGTTTTTGATAAAGATGGAAATTCAGGTGCAGAACGTAAAAATCTGCCTCTGTTGAAACTGCTTGAGCGGCTCGGCTGGTAAACAGTATAAAAGGTCCGAGCACTGAGCCTTGAGGGACCCCTTCAGTGAAACTATAAATGCTGGAACTGCTATGTCCAGAGACACGTGCTTCTTGGGGATTTCTGGGGTATTTCAAGTGTTTGCTATAGTGTCTCCGATGGTTGCTAGGGTGTTGCCAAGTGGTTGCTAAGGCCTTTTTGTTGTGGAAAACTGCATTTCCTGAAGGCAAAATTTGCAGTTGCTAGGTGGTTGCCGTGTGGTCACATAGCTGAAACTTGGTAGTAGCTTTTGCTTTGTACACCAAGTTGGTGTTTGTATGTCCAGAGACAAGTGCTTCTTGGTGGTTTCTGGGGTGTATCAAGTGGTTGCTTTCAGATGGTTGCTAGGGTGTTGCCAAGTGCTTACTTAGGCCTTTTTTTGTGGAAAATGGCAAAGTTTGGTCACAAGGCTAAAACTTGCTAGTAGCTTTTGCTTGGTACACCAAGTTGGTGTAATGGGATTGGTGTTTCAGGTGGTTGTCGAGGTTCCCAGGGTGGTTTTTGGGGCAGTGGTGGCTCAAACCGGGTTATTATTGACAAGGATGTAGGTTCAATACCTATACTCGGCAAGCTGCCCACTGCTCCGGACACATGTGCTCAATAGTGAATGTAGGTGTCTTGTCTTTTCTTGGTAGCTAAGGTTTTCCACATGCCTGCTATAGCAGTTGCTATGGCATTGCAGGTGGTCGCTGTGGCACAGTTTAGTGTTACTAGTGCCACTCCATTTATTCCCATAGGAAGAAAGAATCCACTGCTGTTCATACTGAGCTTAAACCGCTGCTCATGCAGAAAACTGATTGCAGGCCGCATGAAATAATGAGGAATGATCGTCTGCATTAAACAGCATGGAACAATATATGGTGATAAGATTGCTGGCCGGTTCGCTCGGCCCTGGTTGAGCAATCAGCCCATGTCGGCGCTGAGCTCCACGCCATATTTGTTCTTTTTTTTTTTTGACTGCTTGATCGCTGCCTGTATTTAAATCACCAAATTTCCCTGCTGTGACCTTTCGACCCCCCGAGCTTCGCTCCAACTCCGAATGCTCACGTCCGTGTTCTCCTTAAACTACATCCACCTGCTTGTACAATTGAAAGCTGATGATGGAACCAAACTGCTGTTGCTGCTTCGTCTTCGGCCGTGGAACCGAGGGGGGGGGGGTGTGTGTTATATTTTTTTTTAGCCGCTGGACGGCTGTTCTCGCTCTCAGAGGAAACATGCTGTCACTTTTTCCTCGTCGTCCTTCAGAAAGGTTGCAGCGAGTCGTGACAAACTTTTTTTTTTACCGGAGAGAAAGGCCGCACACAAGGCTAACCAGCGCTGACGACGAAGGCCTCGGGGAAACCCGATACGGCCGGGGATCGCTTTCGTTCGAGGGAAAATATTTATTTGCTGGTCAATTTTCTTTCTGCTGTGCTTTCAAACGCGGAACACACTCCTGGCAGCGGTGAGCTTCCTGTGCTTTTAGAGATAATTAAACAAACATGGTCCTCGCTGGGGTAATCGCCCTTCTGCCGGCCAGCTCCTAAACCTGCAGCCTGTCAGGCTCGATGCCCCTCAGGACCTGCTGGGAACAGACTCAAACACAAGCGCTCCTGCACCGACTCACACCGAGCGCACCTGCTTTCAGAGAACGGCCACAGAAAATCTGAGCCCTGCAACAGCGCCTGGATCCGTTCAGTAGACTCTAACAGACTGAGGGGCTCCCAAGGCGACCAAGAAGCAGCTTTATTAGAAACCCCTACTTGATACTTCAACCCACTGGCCACTTTATTAGAAACCCCTACCTGATACTTCCACTCACTGGCCACTTTATTAGAAACACCCTACTACCTTGTGCTTCCTCTCCCTGGCCACTTTATTGGAAACCTCAACCTTGTGCTTCCACTGACTGGCCATTTTATTAGAAACGCCTACCCTCTGCTTCCTCTCACTGGCCACTTTATTAGAAACGCTTACCGCATACTTCAAGTCATTGGCCACTTTATTGGAAACACGTACGTTGTACTTCTACCCACTGGCCACCTTATTAGAAGCACCCACCATGAGGACACTGGCCACTTTATTAGAAACCCCTACCTACCTTGTGCTTCCACTCACTGGCCACTTTATTAGAAACACCTACCTACCTTGTGCTCCCACTCACTGGCCACTTTATTAGAAACACCTACCTACCTTGTGCTCCCACTCACTGGCCACTTTATTAGAAACACCTACCTACCTTGTGCTTCCCCTCACTGGCCACTTTATTAGAAACACTTAAACGGGTTTGTAGCTGTAAGCTGGAGCTTAACTGCAGTAGTGTGTTTAAAAGCTCGGGTTTCACAGTAAGTCCTGATAGGAGGAGAGAGAGAGAGACTCTCTGGCCTCTCGATACTCTTGTAAAATGCATGAACGCCTGCGTTATTGTGCAACCTCTCTGATTTATCTTGGCCTGTGCTTTTACGACTCCATATACACTTCCTATCTGCATTTAGAGGCCAAAATATGAAGCATTAGCAGAGGCCAGGCCTGCATATGAATACCACAGCCATGTGCTGCGCATTCCACAACGGCCCAATCAAAGGGAAGGTGGAAGCCCATCTCAGGCCGTATCGGCTCCGCTGCGAGGCCTTTCGGTGGAAACAGTCGGAGGAATTTTAATCGATGTTTTCCTGTGTGTTCGAAACGCACGCGTAGCAACTGCCATCGCGGTAATGGCCCACTTTCCATTCTCATATCGACGGAATATGTTTTGGGCCTTTCTCCACAATATTTCTACATCAGGAACGTGAGGAGAATTCTGGATGCTGGACACACTCTCCAGCTGTTTCTGCATAAAGGTTCTGTAGCATGTTGAAGCCATAAACCATAGGATGAATGTAGGGAGTTTATTTAGTGGAGCTTTTCCACTCACTGGCCACTTTATTAGAAACACTGTACTACCTTGTGCTTCCACTGTCTGGCCACTTTATTAGAAACACCCTACTACCTTGTGCTTCCACTCACTGGCCACTTTATTAGAAACACTGTACTACCTTGTGCTTCCACTGTCTGGCCACTTTATTAGAAACACTGTACTACCTTGTGCTTCCACTCACTGGCCACTTTATTAGAAACACCCTACTACCTTGTGCTTCCACTCTCTGGCCACTTTATTAGAAACACCCTACCTACCTTGTGCTTCCACTGTCTGGCCACTTTATTAGAAACACCCTACTACCTTGTGCTTCCACTCACTGGCCACTTTATTAGAAACACCCTACTACCTTGTGCTTCCACTCTCTGGCCGCTTTATTAGAAACACCCTACTACCTTGTGCTTCCACTCACTGGCCACTTTATTAGAAACATGCTATTACCTTGTGCTTCCACTCACATACAGCTTGTCTCTGTACAGAAGAAGTACTGCCAATAGAATAGGACTCTCTGGAGCAGATGAGCGTCCTGAGCCTGTTGGCACCATGCCATCTAATGCCAGGCGTGGGCTAGAGGAGGTATAAAGCCCCCAGCATTGAGCTGAGGAGCAGTGGAAGAACTGTGGAGCTGGAGATGGGGATGAATGCAATCAAATCCTCATAGCAATTATCCTCCAAAGTCTAGTTGAAAGCCTTCTTCTCTGGACAGGAGAAACCTTTTTTAAATAGATTGATTTCAGAAAAAAAAAAGATACATGAGCAAGTGTCCCAATACTTTTGTCCATCTAGTGTGAGATGCTGGCCCCCAAAGAATGCCTCTCAGCCAATCACATTGTGAGACTGGAGCAGGCTGTGGTATAGCGAATAATAGCCCCGCCCCGGCGCAGGTAGCCTTCAGGTGAGATGCAGCGTTGCTGTGCAGGTTCCTCGACCCTGGAACCTCCTGAAATCCAGCGTATCAGTGGAAGTAGTGGATGTGTGTCGCTGTACTGCTTCCCCTGAGCGCTGACTCCTGGCAGACTGCTCTGCAGCACTGGCGGCTGATCAATCCCAACCCCAACCAGCTAATTTCCTGTCAGCAGACGGAGCCTGGTTCATACCGCATGCCCCCCAGCCACACGTCCATCACGCAGAAGGGAGCCACCCACTGGAAACCGTGACCAATCAGAGATGAAAGCGCGGTGGCGGCGCTGTGGTGGTGTAGCGGCGAGCTTCGGCATTTCAGACAAAACCATCAAACCCAGATTCTCCCCCACTTCCTTCTTATCTGACGCACAAATCTGCTGCTAGATCTGAGCTGAGTTAAAGGCAAAGTGTGTGTGTGGTGTGTGTGTGTGGTGTGTTAAATCCTTGGGAATCTGCTGGATGTGTTTTGTGTCTGAGTTTATATATATTTGCGCAATATACAAGTTTTCTATATTCTTACATGGATATAATTACCGCTATGATCGATCGTTGTGTTGACAAAAGTTTGTGGACACTTGCTCATCTAGTGTTGCTTCCAACCACAGTGGTATCAGCAGGGAGTCTGTCCCCCTGTAGCTGCAGTAACAGCCATCTACCCTACTGGAACAAGGGTGTTCACAGGCGTTAAAACAGGCCCTGGCTTCAATTGTGCATCAAAATTGTGATGGACAAAAGTATTGGGACACTCATTTATTGTTTCTACTCTGGAGTCTCCAGTGTCCAGAGAAGAAGAAGGCTTTCTACTAGATTTTGGAGGATTGAGCATTGCTGTGAGGATTTGATTGCATTTGAGACCACCCCCCACACCTCATGCATTCCGAACTCCCCAACGTTTTGTGAAAGTACTGGATGGAGCTCCACCACCATCATTCCAGAGAGCACAGCTCTTCCACTGCTCCACAGCTCCTCAATGCTGGGGGGCTTTATACCCCTCTAGCCCTCGCCTCAAGCATGGTGCCAATAGAAAGTCCTATTCTTTTGGCAGTACTTCTTCTCTAATGAGTCTAGACTGTATAGTAGCTGAATGCATTTGTTAGAAGGGGTGTCCACAAACTTTTGCAGGGTGTTTTTCATAGTCCACACATTACACATTGGAATGTGGAGTGAATTTAGTTTTATTGCCGTATTGTCCAATAAAATCCCACCCTTCCGAAAACACAGACGTAACGAAAACACCTTTATTTATATATATATATATATATATATATATACATATTTTTTTTTAATCTTTCATCACTAAAGTTCACACAACAGAGGCAACCCGCGGCCCGTCGTCATGAATACAGCGCTCCAATTTAGGCGGCGAAGTGTCACTTTCAATAAGCCTGCAGAACGGCCGCCCCGGTGCCTACAGTAATATTTATTAGCTGTTGCATTGTGTCGGCGCGCTGGTGTTCTCGTGAACCCGTGGGAGAAAGAGCCGATGGCGTTTAAATACACGTTGGAAAAATCCAGCACATCTCGAACAGCCATAAAAAAACCCTGTCCGCTGCGATGCTGAGCGTCAGTTCCACTGACCCCTGGCAGGACCCCGCTGGTGTGTAGGCCGCGCCGGGCGTCCGCACGCACCGGGCCTGCCTGCTTTGGCTCAGCGTGTTGCTGAGCGTTTGGCAGGCGCAACTGAGGCCAGCGAGCGAGCGCGTTAAATAAATGGCTTAATTGGTCGTTAGGGACGAGCGCACGGGAACCAGCACGGAGCCAGTGACATGTTGGGTAATCGTACCTGTAAATTTGAAAGGCCGTTTTTTTACGGCCATGCGAGACCCTGTGGACGAACGCTGGGCGAAATTGCTTGTTTGTGTACGAATAACAAGAATGATTTAAAAAATGGACCTGAAACAAGCAGAGCCGGTCATGAGAACTGTGTAACACCACACGTTTCGGTCCAGGGGGGTGTTCTGGGCGAGGGGGGGGGGGTGTTCTGGGCGGGAGGGGGGGGGGGGTGTTCTGGGCGGGAGGGGGGGGGGTGTTCTGGGCAGGAGAGGGGGGGGTGTTCTGGGCGGGACCGGTGGGTCGTCTACTTTATCACCTTTGCTTAAGAATCGAGCAAACACACAAACGACAGCAGGTAAAGTTCAAAGATTTGAGGGCATCCCTGAAGCTAATCCTTTTTTGGGAAATCTCCTAAATCCCTTCCTGGGTTCGAGCTGATGTCTGGTGTCGTGTTCAGCTTCTGGACTGCTTAGCTTAGCTTTAGCCTTTCATTTGAATCCAGATGTGAAGATCTAGACACAGAAGAATAGGGTCTAGAGACTAACACAGTGTCAGATGCTGGCTGGACTGAGAAGCTCCAATACTTGAAGTTGCTCAGAGCTTCATTGCTTCCACAGTCAGTAGAAGGGCAGCCATACTCTTAGAGACTGGAGAATTGGTGGAAAGCTTTGGGAAACAAATAGAAAGATTATGGGACTCGGGGGCTGCTGGTTGTTTCCAAAATATTACCCAAAGCATCTCTGGAAAGTTTGACAAATGCTTAGAAATTTTACTCAAAATCTGCTCAAAAGTTTATTAGCAAGTTTAAATATGTATCATCAGCCCAAGATTCAGCCTCGAAAACGACTGTTTACTAATCAGATAAGAGAATATACTATATACTGAAGTAAAGGCTACCTCAACCCTGGCAGTAGAGTTCAACGTTCAACTATTGAACCACTATAACAGTCCTAGAAACATGAAATTTGGTGGAAAGTGTGTTTAAGCAAAGAGTAACATAAAAAAATCAGAATCAAAATATCACGCAAAACAATCCCATCAAAAGAATTAAGCAAATTTTCTCAAAAATGAATATTTATTAGCAATTTGTGGTGAGTGAACTTTCTGAACGGCCTTAAAGGCCTCAATCTCCACCCAAGATGAGAAGGATCTTAAATATGAATGCTTGCTGTGGCCGACATTCTTTCCAAAATTCTTCACCATACCTCAAAATCTGAGAAAGCTCCATTCAGATGCACTCACATATACACTGTATGTAAAGACCACCACACTCCTGACGCTAAAGCTTGAGGTTCAGATAATGGCAGGCCTGGTCTCAGAGTCATGAACTTTGGTGGAAAGTATCTTGAAACTAAGAGGAAGCTCAAACTATACGTTTTTGGTGCTCACTGGTATTTGTTTTCAAAGTATCACCAAGAAAAAATTCCCAAAAAGTGATAAATTTAACTAAATATTAATTAGCAGTTTGTGGGGGGTGAACTTTCTAAACTTCATGAGCATCAATTTCCACCCAAGATGACCTTTCTATCATAAATATGAATACTTGCTGTGTCCAACATACTTCACCATACCTCAAAATCTGAGAAAGCTCCATTCAGATGCACTCACATATACACTGTATGTAAAGACCACCACACTCCTGACGCTAAAGCTTGAGGTTCAGATAATGGCAGGTCTAGTCTCAGAGTCATGAGCTTTGGTGGAAAGTATCTTGAAACTAAGAGGAAGCTAGAACAGTATGTTTGTAGCTCTCACTGGTATTCTTTTCCAAAATATCACCCAAAATATTCCCAAAAAGGCGTCAAAAAGTGACAAATATTACGCAATATTTATTAGTAGTTGGTGGGGGGTGAACTTTCTGAACTTCATGAGTCTCAATTTCCACCCAAGATGACCTTTCTATCTTACAAATGAAGGCTTACTGTGTCCAACGTTCCTCAGCATCCCTCAAAGTTAGAGAAAGCTCCATTACTATGCATTTCTATATATACTGCATGTAAAGACCACCTCAATGCTGACTCTACACTCTACAATGGCAAGAATAGTCTTAGAGACATGAACTTTGGTGGAAAGTATCTTGAAACTAAGAAGAAGGTTAAGAAAAAGTTATTGGGGTCCATTTCCAAAATATCAGTGAAAACACTGGCATGAAAAGAATTTAAAAATGAATATTTATTAGTAGTTTGTGGTGGGTGAACTTTCTAAGAATGTTAAAAAACGAATGCCTGCAATTGCCAACATTCCTCCCAGCATTCTTCACCAGACCTCTAAATCAAAGAAAGCCTGATTTAAATGCATTCCTATATGTACTGGATGAACAGGCTACCACAATCCTGACAGGGTTAATTATTGAAACACTGCAATGGCAAGAATAGTCTAAGCAAGATATAATGGAAGCCTCCTTTTTTCACCCTAGATGGCATTTCTATCTGCTGGCCAATATTTTTTAAATATACCTCAAACTCAGAGAAAGCTCCATTCAAATGGACTCATATATGTACTGTAAGGGTTCGAATATTGAGCCACTACAATGACAAACATAGTCCTAAATCCATGAAATTTGGTGGGAAGTATCTTGGAACAAAGAGGAAGGTTAAAAAATCAGTTTTGAGGGGTTACTACAATTAATTTCCAAAATATCATCAAAAAAATTATGACAAAAAATATACAAATTAAGAATAAATGCTGTGGCCAACATTCTTCACCAGACCTCAAACTCAGAGAAAGCTCCATTCAAATGCACTGATATATGTAATATAAGGGTTCAAATATTGAGCCACTACAATGGCAAGAATGGTCCTAGAGACATGATATTTGGAGGGAATTATCATGAGACAAAGAGGGTTTACTACAGTTAATTTCCAAAATATCATCCAAAATATTATGACAACAATATACAAATTAAACAAATACATGACAAAAAAAAGACATGGAATTTGGTGGAAAGTATCTTGAAAGGTTGAAGGTTAAAAAACAGTTTCCAGGGTTCAACACAATTCATTTCCAAAATATCATCCAAAAAATCCATTAAAGACGACATAAATGTAATAAAAAATTGAGAATAAGTGCTTTGCTATGGCCAACATTCTTCACCAGACCTCAAACTCAGAGAAAGCTCCATTCAAATGGACTCATATATGTACTGTAAGGGTTCAAATATTGAGCCACTACAATGACAAGCATAGTCCTAAATCCATGAAATTTGGTGGGAAGTATCTTGAAACAAAGAGGAAGGTTAAAAAAATAGTTTCCAGGGTTCAACACAATTAATTTGCTAAAAATCTTCCAAAACATCTTCACCAGACCTCAAACTCAGAATAAGCTCCATTCAAATGCACTGATAAATGTACTGAATGTTGAGGCTACCACAGTCCTGACACTGAAGCTGAGGGTGAAATATTTTGATTGACCCTAAGGAAGCTATTTTTGAAGCTGATTTGAACATGGCATCACGTGGTCTTGTGCTTAATGTCCGTAACTGAACAGATGCCTTTCTCCCTGAGCTTTGATGTGGATATTTGATGAATCGTAGGCACGGAGGAACAGCTATAAAAGGCTGAAATTGCAGTGCAAATTGCAGGCAGGGGTATTTTTACTTAGTCGTGTTTGGAGCACAAAGGCATCTCGTCGCTCCCCGGGGGTAATTGCCTTCCTTCTTTTTGGCATTGCTCGGCCTTTCTCAAGGCTGTGGGCCCGTTCGGATTTTACTTCAATTATATTTCAGCTTGTTTCATGCAATTAAATCATGAAGCTGTTTTACTGCAATAAATTTGTCTTTCGTGAAATAAATCTGAACCTAAGGCATGGGAACACTTATTTTCTGGAACGGGCCGAGCTTAGGTAATACACGCCATTGGACGGCGAGCGTGCGCATTCACAAAGTGTTAACTTGACGTGCAAGTTACGAGCTTTTATTATTTGACAAATCGAACCCCAGCGAGGCCCTTGTGAAATTGCCTGTTGTCGATGCTGTTCTTTTCCAGTTCTTGCCTTTACTGGACATTTATTTATTTATTTATTTATTTATTTATTTCGTTAGTTAGTTACACATTCGTTTGTCCAGCGACTGTCATGTACAGCCCGTTGTTCGTTCTGGGGATCAGAAGACCAGGCTTGCATTCAACTGGACTGAAGAATTGCCTGTGTTTTTCGACGTTTTCCCACGAAGCTTCTACACAGAGGCCGTGGCTATTACTGGTAATTCCACCCTTAAACTCCCTTCTCGCAATTCCATGGACTGCAGTTTTCCAATTACAACCCAGCTGAGACCAGTGCGTGGTCAGCAGGTGCACTTCTTTTGACCTCGTTGTCGGTGCCATTGGCGTTTGAGTGTGTCTGTTCTCCTACACAAGCTTAAATCTGCCCTGGCCTCTACCTCGGTCACTTTTCCGTCACTTGACCTCTCCTGCGAGACGATATTTGGCTTTGAAGCATGTGGCTCTTTTTTTCAGCACCTCTTCAATCACTGCGTTTCCATTTACATGCATTCACATATATACTGTATGTATATACTTAGAGTCAAGAACTTTGGTGGAAAGTATCTTGAAACTAAGAGGAAGCTAAAACAGTAAGTTTGTAGCCCTCACTGGTATGTGTTTCCAAAGTATCTCCCAAAAGATTCCCAAAACGGCAACAGAAAGTGATAAATATTAAGCAAAATTTATTAGTAGTTGGTGGGGTGAGCTTTCATGTGAACTTTGAACTTCATGTGCCTCAATTTCCACCCAAGATGACCTTTCTGTCTTACAAATGAAGGCTTGCTGCGTCCAACATACTTCTTCATACCTCAAAATTAGAGAAATTGTGCTAACGCTGAAGCCGAAGGTTCAAATTATGAGTCCCTACAGTGACAAATAAAGTCTCAGAGACATGAGATTTGGTGGAAAGTGTCTTGAAACAAAGAGGAAGCTAAAACAGTAAGTTTGTAGCCCTCACTAGTATTTGTTTCCAAAATATCACCCAAAATATTTCCACAAAGGCGACAGATTTAACTGGATATTAATTAGCAGTTTGGGGTTGCTGACCTTTCTGAACTTAACATAACATAAACCTCAAACCTCAAAGTTTGAGTGTGTCTGTTATCCTTAAAATCTGCTCTGGCCTCTACCTCGGCCACTTTTCCGTCACTTGACCTCTGAGGCATCGGCAGGAATGCTCACTTTCTCCTGAGAGACGATATTTGGCTTTGAAGCATGAGGCTCTTTTTCAGCACCTTTTCAATCACTGCGTTTACACAGCGCTACTGTCAAACACCAGCAGCCAATGAGAGCACCGATGACCCCTAAAATATCTCGCTGTAAAACGATGAGACGGACCATTTGCAGCCTTAGAAGCTTTCCCACACTTAACACACTCACAGGCGGTATGGTGGTATAGCCCTCTCAACGTTCTTGGTGTCGGTGATTTAAATAAATGACAGGTTGTTTACAAACAAACAAATATAGAAAGAGTGGGTTCTAGAGTTTGGGTTTGGGGTTCTAGATAACCTGTTCTACAGTGGAGGTGAATGATGGTGAAGCAGACGTCTGAAGCTCTAATAAAAGCTCCTCACAGAAAGTTCTTCACCTAATGGTGATGAAGACGCTGCCTGATGCCTGAGACACTGTTCTACCAGAGTTCTGAGAAGATCCTGGGTCTTGGGTTTTGGTGTCATGGAAACACCTGGTTTCCATGCACCACCATTCCCAGAAGAAATCCAAGTTGAAGCCTCTTTAGACTACAGGCTCATCATTCATCTACTCGTCGTACATTTCGAAGTTCGTAGATGTTGAAGATGTTCTGCAGAAGCTCCTCAGTCCTCGTCTCTGACCACTGACTAAGTCCAGGCAGTGACCAAAAAAAAGATTTTCTCATTTCTGGGAGTTTTCCCTTTGTCCTCCAGCTGCTTTCCTGCTAATGAGATGTTCTCTGAGAAAGGAGAACGCCTTCAGGCCCCCAGACGAAATGAAAGCCACATCAGAATTGGACAGAAATGACAAAGCCCAGCAGAATTATCCAGGATTGGCAAGTCTGAGTGTGAGAAGGTGTTTTATATCCACCACTTCAGATTTACTGTAACTGGTGTGAGCGTGACACGTTTATGATTCTTCACTTCAAAAGAGGGTGTTTAGGGTGAGAATCACTATTTTCTAGAATGTAAAAATAAAATGATTTGCGTGTAAAAAAAATGATTTGGATCCCATTCAAATCATTATAGAAGTATTTTTGATGGATTTCAACTTTTCATTACAGCAATTTTAGTCAGACTTAGTTGGCATCAACTTTATTGAAATACATACATTTAGTTTTAGTTATTTCTTGGAAACTGTGCTTACATTTTGTTGAGCTGTTGGGACAATTTTTCAACTTTACATAAATTTAGTTGCTGGGATTTATTGGCAGATTTACTTAAATGTACTTGTTATAAAATATTGTCAACGTTATTTAAATTTAGCTGTTGGGATTTACCGTCAACTTAAATTTACTTAAGTTGCTGGAATTTATAATCAGCTTAATTTAAATTTAGCTGTTGGGATTTATCGTCAACTTAAATTTACTTAAGTTGCTGGATTTTTTTGTCAATTTTACTTAAATTTAGCTGTTGGGATTTATCGTCACCTTTATTTTGTTGTTGGGATTTATTGTCAACTTTACTTAAATTTACTTGAGTAGCTAGAATTTAACATCAACTTTACATTGTTTTGTTGTTGGGATTTATCGTCAACTTTACTTAAGTTTAGTTGTTGCCAAATATTGTCAACTTTACTTAAATTTACTACAGTAGCTGGAATTTATCATCAACTCTACAGTTAAACTGTAGGAATATCTGGTCACATTCACTTATGTTTAGCTCTATATATAGTGACGTGATATTTAGCTGTAGGAATAGGAAAATTGAATTGATCAGTTGTAAAGTTCTGTTAACTTCAGTTTAGCTGCTGGGTTAAACGGTCAGCTTTAATGTAATTGATCTGATGGGATTTCTGGTCACCTTTCGTGGTTTTACCGTGTCTGAGACGTGGGACGCGACCCGACAGCGTTTTTACGGTCGTATTCTGCTTTTCGGTAAAACTCATTTCTTAATGTTATTTTTTCACTCTGCACTTTTCAACAGTCCACCCCGCGTCCACCCACCCGCCAGCTCTCGTTCTCACACTCTCTTGCTCCCACACACTCGCTGCTAGACCCATAGCACCGGGTGAGTCACCCTCGGTTCATCCCTCGGACATGCAGACCTTCCTGTCAAACAGCTGAATGTGTTATTTATAGGGGTCCGCTGACAGCGCCGGTGTCTGTCCGCCTGCACCAGGGGTCAGGAGGTCACAGACCAATCGGACGCAATTTTCACCAAGACCCGCTTTCACCTTCCAAGGCTTTCTCTGTTCAGTGTGTGTGTGTGTGTGTGTGTGTGTGTGTGTGTGTGTGTGTGTTTGTGTGTGTGTGTGTAAATGCAGTGCATGTGTTTTTCATTATTATATATTTAATTTTAAACACATTAGTGAGTTTGGCTGCAATATGTTTGTAGTGTGTGTGTGTGTGTGTGTGTGTGTGTGTGTGTGTGAGTGAATGAGGGCCACATCTTGCCGGGCCGATTTCCCCTTCCCCAGCCTGAGGAAGCGAGAGCCCCTGGAGAGGTGTGTGTGTGTCAGTTTGTCTGTCAGTCCATCTTTTCTCTATCCTGTCGCCCTTGACTTCACCCCAACCTGTGTGTGTGTGAGAAGGTGTGTGTGTGTGAGGGGCTCTAAATGTGTCACCGTATCCCACTGTGTGTGTGTGTGTGTGTGTGTGCTCCTGGACTTTAAACGTGTCATCGTAGAGCCACTGTCAGTCACACCAGTTGGCCTGAGGTGACATCCCAGGTGTGTGTGTGTGTGTGTGTGTAACCTGCACTTGTGTGCCATGAAAGCTCCTGCATTCGCAACTTTCACAACATTGTGATTCGCACTGCATGAAACCCGATAAAGCCAATAAAAACACTGATTGCGCGTCACTCCTAAAGGAGTTCTATTTTGAGGGTAATAAATCCTACACTCTAGGCTAATAGGGTTCTGTGTAGTAATGAGAAAAAAGAGGTTCTATGACTTTGGCCTTCAAAGAGTGCTTTACTAAAGAACCCTTGAAGAACCCTTATTTTAAAGGTGCAACAGATCCTACACTCTAAACACACCCTAACCATAACATGGTAACAATTGTGGAACCCTTTTCGGTTCTATAAAGAACCCCTTTTAAAAGGTTCTTTAAAGAGCCATGCATGGCAGACTTCCTCTCATGGAAAAGAACCCTTTAACCAGGCCAAGAACCATTTATGCTTCTATCTAAAACCACTTCTGTTACTGTAGAACCTGTGAAGAACCCTATTTTGATAGTGTATCAAACCCTAAACTCTTAGCAAAAAGGTTCTATGTAGTAATGAAACAGGTTCTTTGATTTGGATTTTGGTGCTGTAAGGTTCTGTGAAGAGGAACCTGCAACAGATTCCCCCTCCTTTAGAAGAAGCATTCAAGGGTTCTTTAAGTTTTCACGGTTCTACATTTTCGACAGTGTAACAGATACACTTATGGACCCCTGGTGGGTGCTGTATTTTTCTAAAGAACCATCTGTCCAAGGTTTCCCACCAGTCTGAAGAACCCTCTTAACCATGTAAGCCTAGACTAGAGCCGAGTTTACCCGTTGTTGTGATGTTCTAGACAATGACTAGGGCAGGACATTTCCAAAACATCTGGCAGGTCTTGTGGGGTGTTCTCAGTATGCAGTGGTCAGTGCCTTCCAAAAGGGTCCCAAACCCAAGGGGTCCCAAGGCTCTCAGGAGTGCTTGCGGAGGTCCCACCTCACAACGTACTGGGATCTGCTGCTGATGTTAGCCTTGATGTTGTAGATACACACGTCAGAACTGTTTTGATGGCATAAGAGGGACCTGCACAATATAAGGCAGGTGGTACTAATGTTATGGCTGATTGGTGTGAGTGAGAGATGTCTGACCAGCTTCCTCAGTGAGAGCCAGTATTTAGATATATACAGGCAACAGGACATTACTGAGTGTGTGTGTGTGTGAGGGAGAGAGAGAGAGAGAGAGAGAGAGAGAGGTTGGCTAATCTCTTGTTTTTTTTTTGTAGCATTCTTAATATATTAGTGTGTCTCCACCTAGTTTGAGCAGTGTGTGTGTGTGTGTGTGTGTGTGTGTGTGTGTGTGTGTGTGTGTAAGGTCTGTCCCTGGCTCTCCCTGCTGAGGGTCAGTGTGTGATGATGATGGACTGATGTGTTCCGGGCATCCAGAGGAGCGAAGAACAGGACGGACCTCCATCCTGTAACCTTCTGTGTCTCTCTCTCTCTCTCTCTCTCTCTCTCTCTCTCTCTCTCTCGCACTGTCTGTCTATTTATATATATATAAATATATGAAATATCTCCATATCCCCCCGATCAGCCATAACATTACCACCACCTGCCTAATAATACTGAGGAGGTCCCCCTCGTGCCGCCATTCAAGCCATGGTCTCCACAAGGCCTCTGACGGTGTCCTGCTGCGGTATCTAGAACACAGAGACTGATGTTAGCAGCAGAACCTTTTAGAAGTCCTGGAAGCTGTGAGGTGGAACCTCCATGACGCCCATGAGCGTCCTTGGGGCACTGTTGGTAGGTGCTGACCGACCACTGCATATACTGGGAGGAGCACCTCACAAGACCTGCCTGATGTTCTGGATATGTTCTGACCCAGTCGTCGTCTAGAACATCACAGCTGGGTTCTTGTCAGAGTGTCTTAGGCCTGCTGCCCTTGACAGGAGCCACTGGAACCCGATCATCGGTGGTCTTCACTTCAGCTCTGTACTTACGGCCTAGTAAAATATGAGAACACACACACACTCACACACACAAACACACACACTCACCGTCTCCTTCCTCCTCTGCCTCTCCCTGACCCTGAGTTGCCTCTCAGTAAGAACATCCATAAACTTGTTTTCGCAGGTATTCTGTTGATGCCGTTGCTAATAATATATCCATCAGCTCAACCTATTGAGAATAAATGAGTCAGACTCTGTGTGTGTGAGTATGTGAGTGTGTGTGAGTGTGTGTGACTCACTCGATGGCTGCAGTATCAAAGGAGCAGTGTTTGTTCTAGTTAAATGATCAGTAATACCTCCCATGCAGCGCGCGCAGTGGGAGAGCAGTGGGAACACTGGGCAGCAGTCTGGGACACGCAGTGCTTTACTGGGAGCCTTTATTACAGAGCAGCAGGTTTAGAGTGACTGAGCAGAGGTGTGTGTGTGTGTGTGTGTGTGTGTGTGTGTGTGTGGAGGTTCAGAACACACTAAAGAATCAGCTGATTAAACCTACAGGCCTTTTCTCTCTCTCTCTCTCTCTTCCTCCAGTAGCTCTGTACTGTCGGTGCTGATGGAGAAGCTGAACTGTTGGGCAGGATGTGCTCTCGGTCACACACACACACACACTCACTCACACACACACACAGTCCAGCTGTAGAAACAGTGGTTGCTGGATTTATGGCCGCTGTACTTCTGGCGGCGCTGGCGATGGAAACCCCTCAGTGAGAGAGAGAGAGAGCCTCTCTGTCCTCTGCTCTCTGTCTCTCTCTCTCTCTCTCTCTCTCACTCTCTTTGTACCTGTGTTAACCGCCTGTGCGTGTGTTTGTGTGTGTGTATAGATTTGTCTCTCTGCCTGTCTATCTATCTGTCTGTCTATCTGTCTGTCTGACTGTCTGTCTATATAGCTGTCTGTCTATCTGTCTATCTATATATCTGTCTGACTGTCTGTCTATATATCTGTATCTGTCTGTCTATCTATATATCTGTCTGACTGTCTGTCTATATATCTGTCTGACTGTCTGTCTATATATCTGTCTGACTGTCTGTCTATATATCTGTATCTGTCTGTCTATATATATATCTGTCTGACTGTCTGTCTATATATCTGTATCTGTCTGTCTATATATATATCTGTCTGACTGTCTGTCTATATATCTGTATCTGTCTGTCTGTCTATATATCTATATATCTGTCTGTCTGTCTGTCTATCTATCTGTGTATGTATCTTTGTCTGTCTGTCTATACATCTGTCTCTCTGCCTGTCTGTCTATCTGTCTGTGTGTCTGTCTATCTACCTGTCTGTCTATATATCTGTCTCTCTGCCTGTCTGTCTATCTGTCTGTTTTTCTATCTATCTGTGTGTGTGTCTGTCTATCTACCTGTCTGTCTATATATCTGTCTCTCTGCCTGTCTGTCTATCTGTCTGTCTATCTACCCGTCTGTCTATATGTCTGTCTCTCTGCCTGTCTGTCTATCTGTCTGTTTTTCTATCTATCTGTCTGTGTGTCTGTCTATCTACCTGTCTGTCTGTCTGTATTCAGCTGTCTGTTTGCATGTCTGTCTGTTTGTACTTACAGACACACACATAGCTATTCAGAAGCTTTGAAAATCACTCATTAAAACACCCCCCACACACACACACACCAATACACACTAATGTGTGTGTGTGTGTGTGTGTGTCCTGTCCAGTTGCCTCTGCCTCTTTTTCTTTGATGCTTCTGTTCATCTTACACTCGTCCTAATCCCATCGCTTCCTAACTGGCACATGGCCAAAGTGTAAAGAGGAAAACCCTCATTCTGAGCGTGTGTGTGTGTGGAGTGTGTATTTGGTTTGATTACACAGCAGTGTGAGAGCTCTATCTCACCTGAGCTGATATCAGAGGTGTATGTGTGTGTGTAAGGGTGGGTGTGGGGTGTGTGTGTGTGTGTGTGTGTGTGTGTGTGTGTGTGTGTGTGTATGTGTAAGTAATTGGCCTAATTCTCACCCTGACCGAGCAACAGCTTTCTCTGATGTTTTTATCTGCAATACACACTCTCACTACACGCTAGCAGGTTAGCCTGGAGGACAACACATTAGCCAGAAGCTATATACACTGAGGAGGCGGAGCTACAGTCTCTCATTAGGGTGAATATTAATGACGCTCTAAATGTAGGTATTGTGATATACACTGAGGAGGCGGAGCTACAGTCTCTCATTAGGGTGAATATATATTAATAACGCTCTAAATGTAGGTATTGTGATATACACTGAGGAGGCGGAGCTACAGACTCTCATTAGGGTGAATATTAATAACTCTAAATGTAGGTATTGTGATATACACTGAGGAGGCTGAGCTACAGTCTCTCATTAGGGTGAATATTAATAACTCTAAATGTAGGTATTGTGATATACACTGAGGAGGCGGAGCTACAGCCTCTCAGTAGGGTGAATATATATTAATAACGCTCTAAATGTAGGTATTGTGATATACACTGAGGAGGCGGAGCTACAGCCTCTCAGTAGGGTGAATATATATTAATAACGCTCTAAATGTAGGTATTGTGATATACACTGAGGAGGCGGAGCTACAGTCTCTCATTAGGGTGAATATTAATAATGCTCTAAATGTAGGTATTGTGATATACACAGAGGAGGCAGTGGCCTCCTAAATCGTACCCGACCATCTCCAGATAAATCAGACGTGTACTTGTCCAGGTGGAATTGGTCAGTCTAGTCCACATCCCATCTTCTGAAAGCACTCACACAGAGGCCTGCCATCAAAGCCATGTGTCGGGGGTGGGGGTGGGGGTGGGGGTGTATGTGTGTGTTTTCCTGGGTGTGCTAGAATGGGTTCTTTACACTAATGTAGCTGTTAATGAGTATACTTCCACAGCCTTTTATGTGTCAATACACAACTTTGACCTCCGTCCTGCTGATCACACACTCACACAAGATCCTGACTGATGGCTCTGGAGGCAGCTTGACGTCTTGCCCCAAATGTAGCCAGTCAGCCAAGTCATATTAGGCCTTCGGTTTTGTGCTGGAGCTGCAGGGCTAATGCGCTGTAGGCCTCACTGTTCGCTAGAAATAGGGGCTGATGTATATTAACGTGGCTTCCAGTCAAGATTGTTTTGGATTGGACCAAATCTTTGACCTGATTGGAGGTAAAAGTTGGGACATTAAAATGAATATTCTGGTGCATCCCTGGTGCAGAGATAATTGTGGGAAAAATCACCTTCTAAGACCCCCAGAGGTCTTATGAGCAGGCCAGTCTAAAACCATTGCTTGCAGTGCTTGGTCCCCGGTGATTGCCACTTACACTGTAATTTGACTTAAATTTATGAAATGTCTTTTTATGAAATTTCTAGAAATCCCTAGAAGAAGCCAGTGTGAAGCTCAGCCTCTCACCCCCACCCCCAAACCCCTCTCGATCCTGTCCTGGACCCTCGGGCAGTAAATGAAACGTATCTAGCCTGATAGCTAGGCTATCCATTAGCCAGGATCACCCTGTGTTAAACCTGTGAGCTAGGATTAGCTTGAGTTGGACTGAATGATCCTGTTAGCGCCGGTTAGCCTGAATAAAAATTGTTAGCTAAATGCCTTAAATGTTAGCCTACATCAGTGTGACTTAAACCTGCTAGCTAATATTAATTTGTTAGCCTGAATTAACATTGTTAGCTAAGGTTAGCCTACATCAGTGTGAATTAGACATATTAGCTAGGGTTAGCCTGCATTAGTCTACATTAAACCTGTTAGCTAATACTAACTTGTTAGCCTGAATTAAACCCGTTAGCTAGGGTTAGCATACTGTGGTCTGAATTAAACATGTTAGCTAGGGTTAGCATACCTTAGCCTGAATTAAACCTGTTAGCTAGGGTTAGCCTGCATTAGTCTGAATCAAACCCGTTAGCTAGAATTAGCTTGAGTTAGAGTAAATAATAATTTTAGCTCTGGTTCTAGCTAGGGTTAGCCTACATCAGTATGAATTAAACCAGACAGCTTTGGGTAGAATATATGTGTTATCCTGAGTTAAACCTGTTAGCAATAGCCGGGTTAGTTGGCATTAGCTGGAGTTATCACCATGTTAACTTTGTTGGCTTGCATTGGCCCATCGGTGCGGCTTTTCTAGGCTAGTTCTAGACTAACGTTGGCTTCATACTCAGAGTATTTGTATAATTAGGTCAAACACGTACGTATATATATATATATATATATATATATATCTGTCTGCGCCTTTTAGGTTTTTAGGAGTCGATGATTGGCGGCTCTGATATGTACGATTCGCCCAATAATGTTGCGAAAGTCGAAGTAGGATCAGGAAGGTGGCGTACGATTAGACTCCACACCTTGGTCCCCAGTGTTTAGTGCTTGGTCCCCGAGGATTGCCACTCACTATGTAATTTGTGGAGTGTGGCTCAACTCTCATAGCATCTCATAACTGATAAGATCATTTTACACGTAATCAAAGTGTTTGATGTTCAAAATGCAGATGTTTTGATTGTCTCGGGTGCTAGCATTGATCATTTACACTTGTTAAACTTTTTGCACAACGTTGGAAAGCTACGGAAAGTCATTTTATAGAGTTTTATAGAAAGCTGATAAGCGATTTCACCACTGATGAAACGTGGCTTTCTTTTTTTATGTTTTCATTACGTTATCTTGGTTCTGCTCGGCCCATACACATATTCAAGCTGCTGTGTTGCTTTTGATTTTTCATTAAAATCAAATCAAATTTACATGATTTACATGAATTGTATATTCATCGTTCAAAATGGCATAATTTTACCACAAGCATTTGTCAGGAAACACCGCTGTCCACAACAGATTTTGTTAAGAAAATGACTATTTATTTTTAAAATAAGTTTAAGGAATCCAGTGATATATGTAAATAATCAATAAACTGATTAAAGTGCCAAATAACAGTTATACAACAAGAAATCTGTACATAAAAAAATACAAGATTGGAATGTGTCTTTGGGACGATTGTCACCTAAGCCGACAACCTTATTGCTTAGTTGTTGTTGTTGTTTTTTTTCTTTAGTGATTGTCTGAACTCACGGAGCCTCTACAGGCCCTCTAGGCTGGATTTGCTCTTCATTAACATCAACATGAAACAGTCCCACAACAACCGATAACTGAAACACTCGTCTGATCTGTCGCCGGTCTAAGAGCGCCGACAGAAATCACATTTTATACAACAGCGTTTGAGTCTGGATTTGATCCATTCACGATCTGCCACCCTGAATCCTAGTCCGCCGGCGTCCAAAGTCCTTAAACCGAACCGAAAATCCATAAATCCGGGAGGCTACGGCCTTTTTTTTTCTTTCTTTATTTTCTTTTTTTAGATCCGACTGGACGTGTCCGTCGGTTCGGAATGTCTTCGGAATTTTCTTCCATCTTCAGCGAGCTTTTGAGATAAATCCATTTCTTTTCTGTTTTTGGTCTTTTCAGTCCAAGCCCATGCTCTCGGGTCACGTTGAAGTAGTCTCTTTTGGCCTGGCTTTGCTATTGGCCGCCGTCCTCGGGTCATTGGGCTCTCCACTGTCCCCGCTGGCTGAGGAGGCTGACCTCACTTTATCTTGGCCGGCTTCAGCTCTTTGACTTGCATGTGCAGCGTTTTGTGGACTGCAAGCGTTCTCGACTGACAGAATCCTTTTCCACACTCCTGGCATTTGAACGGCTTCTCTTTGGAGTGGATGTACCTGCACAGAAAAGAGAGAGAGAGAGAGAGAGAGAGAGAGAGCGAGAGAGAGAGAATTCCCCGTTAAGAGACCGATCCACTCGTTTTCAGGGTAAAAGCAGCAAGCGCCTGGAACAGACAGTGTAATAGCAGACAGTGTAAAAGCAGCTAGAATGGGTTCCAGTGTTGTTCTGCCTGGTCTTGGCAACTTTGCATCATCCCAGACTTCCCTCTCCGCTACCCAGAAGCAGCAGTGGGATTACACATGAAAGCCGTGACCGCAAAAAATGGTCTTGTAGCATTCACAGCCTGTGTGTGTCAGCGGAACGAGGAACCAGCCAAATGACAATCACACGGGTCGAGTAAAGCCTGGTTTCATCATAACAGAGACTACGACTACAGCAGTAGCTCTCCATGATAAAAACAAGCCACATCATCAAACTGGGGGATAGAAATTCACTAAAAACAAAATTTATATATATATATTTATTTATATTACTATACTCAGTTAGTTTGTTTGAAGATGTCAACTTTTTAGAGTACAGTGTATAAAGCAGAGGTGATAAACTAACAAGGTAGCTGCATTAAAATGACACAGAACATGAAATCATAAGCTAATGTATTTGTACATCCCTGATGTTGAAATATGTATGTATATATATATATATATGGATCAAAAAAGGGGGAAAGTTGAAATTCTGACAGACTGTAATACACTACAGGAAGCGTAGGGGGCGCTCTATAATGCATTATAATACTTTAAAATGATTATATAATCCATAACTAAAATGAAATGAATTGCACCAATCTTCTAGTTTTGGAAGTCACCGTTTGGGTTTATTACAGTTTAGGTAATCTAAAGCCTTAATATTCATTAGATACCAGTTGTAAGTTCTTTAGAACTTCAGGAATCAGTTCTTAAATTCTTAACACTAAAAAAGTCCAGTAATAATAATAATAAATCCCAGGACTAATAAGTTCAAGGAGGTAAGTTAAATACAACAAGTTGCAGTCCTAATCCCATGTTCTGCCCTAAACCAGGCTGGCCGGAGCTTCTTACCGGTGGTCTCTGAGGTGGTCCTGCCTCCTGAAGGCCTTGTGGCAGATGTCGCAGGTGTACGGCCGCTCGTCTGTGTGCGTGCGCTCGTGAATCAGCAGGTTGTAGGACTTGGTGAAGTGACGGCCGCAGAACTTGCACACAAACTCCTTTTTGGTTTTGGACGGCAGCCGGCCGCGGCTGGGCTTCCTCTCGGGCGACGACAGCTTGGCCGCCGCGTCCAGCAGGCAGCCCAGGGACGGCCCGCGGGCGTGCGCGTTGGCCCCGCCGTTCACGCTCAGGTCCTCGGCCTTCAGGGGGTCCTCCTGCGTGGCGGCGGCGGCGAGGTTGGCGAAGTCGAAGCGCGGTTTGCTCTTGGCTGACCCGGGGGACATGTCCTGCTTGGTCGGGTGGACGAGCTGCGGCAGCAGCGGGATGGACGGCAGCGGAAAGCGGGCGTCCACCAGCCCGGGCAGCTTTGAGAAGGTGCAGCGCGGCAGGGCGAACGGCGGGTAGCCCAGGGTCCAGTGGTGCAGGTGGACGGCATGGAGGGCGCTGAAGCTGTACACGCCCGGCATGGGGTCGGCGGGCAGCTGGAAGCCGCTGGACGTCTGGAGGAGGGAGTAGTTGGCCAGCTGGAGGGACGGGTGGAGCGGCACGGGGGCGGGAAGGGTCTTGCTGCCCATGGCGGAGGTCGTTCTGCAGGAGAGATCAGTGGAAACTTTATTAGGGAGTTTCTACCACTTTTTCAAACACCCCTCACGTCTGCACCACGCTGAAATTCGGAAGCTCCCGGAGCTTCATCACCTCCGTCAGGTGTGTTAAGAGCACTATAAAGGCGAACAGACGCAGACGTCTGATTAATTAAATGCCAATGTTCCCGTCAGCTGAGCAAAACACCTCCGTCTGACAAGGCGATACTAGGAAAGCATGTGTGCACGGGCACACGGGCCTGCCAGACATGAGTGTGTGTGCGAGTGTGTGTGTGTGTGTGTGTGTGTTTTGGCATAGGCGTTCCCGCTCCCAGAAAATGCGCCCAGGGCGATGGAGCTGACAGAAAGAGAAAGACAGCGTGACATACCTGCAACGACTGTTTAATCTGGCCTGATACGAACGAACACACACAAAGCACAATAACTGCTCTTTGTCTCGTCTCGGCCTCGTGATTGACACACTTACGCTCACACACACACACACACACACACACACACACACACTGACTCGTTCTCCGTACCATAAGAATAAGACACCTCAAGGATCTCTTACTCTTCCCTCTCAACTTCTACTCTGATGCAAACCCGGAGAGGGGGACGCGGATGCTGAGGTTCTGGAGGTGGGAGAGGAGATGCTGCGAGCACCTTGTGTTCAGTCCAGCCTGGATGATGCAGATGTTCTCCAGGGGGGTTTGGGGTTGTTAGGATTGGTGGGAAACCTGTTTGTTTCGGTGGCGATTCGGGCCTAAAACCTCAATATAAGCTTGTCGTTTTATTAAGCGTAATGTTTTATCAATCTGATCAGTTGAGGATCATCATGTACATCATCCAGGGCTCATCCTGGATAGACAGCCAGCTTCCCAGCCTCCCAGGCCGGGCATGGGGAGTGTCAGGCTCGGTTCTGGGAGTAAATAAAGGAGTGAAGCAGCTCTAATTGGGCTTTGTAAGGGGAAAAAGAAAGAAATCCCCCGGGGATTTGGGCGCTCTGATCATGGCGCAGAAGTAATTGACTTTTCCTTATGGGGTCATTAGAGGAGATCAGCTCTTGGCCCTGTTAACCCTTTGAAGTGAACATGCCCCTCACAATGGGGCAGAGGGGCGGATGGGCGATTACACCCGGGCACACCTAAAGACTTTAACCGTGCTGGACGTGCCAGTCTGGGGAGGAGGGGGACACAAGTGGACGCTCATTAATGCAGGAGATCTGGGCCTTCGTCAGCTAGCGTTAGCATCGTTAGCTTAAAAACCTCTCACAGTCTTAAGAACCTGTTTTAGAAAGCGTACCCAAGCCCTAACCACTGCTCAGGAGTTATTTTACCTGTGAAATAAACATTATTTATTTATTATTCGTTAAAAAACGCTATTTTTCAGACGTGTATTGGGAGGAATTAGCTAGATAGCTAGTTAGCTTAGCTGGAGCCGCATGTGTGAAACGGGAATCTGGCATTTTTTTAATTATTATAATTATTATTAGGATTTTTTTCGTGTGTATTATGATAATTTTTAGTCATATTTTAAAAAACTGCGAGAAGTCATTTGCGCGGGCAGTGCAGTTCAACTGGAATAATTCAAATATAAAATAAAAGTTGCATTTAATAATCGAAACAATTTAAAATAACATTAAGAACAATATTTAAATACTTGTTTATTTTAAATAATTATAACGTCTATAAATTTAGCTAACAGAGCTGGCAATTTAACTACATATATATTTTTTTATTAGGATGCGAATTGAAGTGTAAGGCATAAAGCAGGATAATGGCGTTTTAAATATAGGGACTTTTATTAATTTAAAAAATGAACAGAAATTAAATAATATATTTGTGAAATGGTTTAAATTCGATTCAAGTCAAAGACAGAGAGTGTTAATAAATTGGAGGAGTTTAAGAATTAATTTGGAGACCAGGTGTGAGGAGATGGTTAGCATAGCATCCTCCGCCGGTGTGACAAATGAGGTGGGATCCACAACACGGTGTGAACAGGAGCTGTGGGGAAATCTGGATTTTTTAACTATTGGTGGCATTTGGTGCTTAATCCTCACTGCTGGAGTATTTTTATTTTCTGGGTTTTTTTCCACTGTCTTATTTAATTGGGATGCAATTTCGCTCAAAATGATTAAATATGCATTCATTTTTAAGGGATACTTTAAGAACAGTACGACTAATAATCTGCATTAATTATGCATTAAACAGCTGCATATTAACTGTGCATAGTTTAAGACTGTAGCCACACGAAAAGCATCCAGCGTAAAACGCAGCAGAGAAAATGCTAATATAAAGCTACTAAAACTAACAACAACAACAACAAAAAAAAAGATAATATAATATAATAGCCCAAATCTGATGCAATGCCATTGCGATTTTAATTTCGTAATTTAATTTTGAGCTGGGCTCGAGATGCATGCGCTCGAATCGAATAACTACAAACAAATAAATAAAAAAAACAATTAAATTATTTGTTAGATTTGCAGCCCTTTGTGCTGTTTATGCTGTTTAAAAAATTGCAATGCATTTTTGGCAAACGAAAAAAAAAAAAGTACACGAGCTATCAGGCAGTGCAGACCACCTGTGCACGCGCACCTGGAACGATTTTCATTTTCCAGCGAACATGAAATGTTTCCCGTTTTCCCAAACTTTTAACGTTTCGAGTCATTTTTGTTTTTTTGTTCTTTTTTTGCTCCGTTTTGTTTATTATAGTGCACGTGCACGGAGAGTTTGCACGAGCGCGCGTGCAGTTTTAAAACAGGTTGACTGTTTTTGCTAAGAAAAAGTTTCGGCTCGCGAGTGAAAGCTCGCGCTCAGAGCAACACGAAATAACGTCACAGACATCGCTGTGCATGATTCGCTAAGTGTTGTTTTTAAAGTTTTAGACAGGTATAATTGCATTGCGCGCACTTCGCCCGCGCGCACGGTCCTATTTATCCCAAAACAATCTGAAATGCACGAGCATATTTACCAGATGTGGATGCAGCCGCTGCTTCCTGGAGGCTGCGCGAGGCTGAAGGCTGGAGAAAGTTGGTTAAAGCGCGAGCTCGCGGAGTTTCACACAGTTTGGAGAAAGTTGTTCAGCATGTTCGCGATCACACACACACACACACACTCCTGTGGTTCGCAGGGCTCGAGATTGTTCACTTACACACACACACACTCACACACATTCGCTCTCGGTCCTCCTCGCGCGCTCCCGCTCTCTTTCTGCAGGTCCCAAACTCAATCCGCCTCTTTATTGCGGTCCGGACCCGCGCGGTGCGCATGCGCCACACCCGGCCCAACCCACATGCACAAGTTACTTTACACTTCTCTCACTCTGAGGAACCGAACACACACACACACACACACACACACACACAGAAGTACAGGATGAAGGTCTGTAGTGGAGATGTAAGGCTCGTGCAGCTGCGCTGTATTACTACAGCTGTTATGAATAAACATATATTGAAAAATATAAAGATCAAAGTTAAGCATAAAAGTGCGTTTAGTTTAATAAATGTGTGTTGTTTTATAATAATATTGCAAGTAATTTAATACAAAAAAGTACTTTTTGACTATTTTTAAATAATAAAGAAATAATAATAATAATACATAATATTATTAATAATCGTTTATTATTGTTGTTTTACGTTTCTCACTGTTATTATTATGATTATTATTATAACAGCATTAAGACGATGGTTGACAATAGTTGTACTGCTGCCGCTACATAAATAATAATAATAAAAAATAATAACAATACCAATAATAATGCTTTTATATATGATATTTATGTCATTTATTTTTATATTGAATATTTTAACTATTATTATTATTTATGCTATAGTAGTACGGCTGCCAAACAACAACAACAACAACAATAATATACTATAATTATATATATAATAATAATAATAATATAATAAAGGGCAAATGGTTGTTTAATAATTAAACTGAATAATAATAATATTAGTAATAATAATAATAATAATAATAACAATAAAGGGCAAATAGTTGCTTAATAATTAAACTGAATAATAATAATAATATTAGTAATAGTAATAATAATAATAACAATAATAACAATAAAGGGCAAATAGTTGCTTCATAATTAAACTAAATAATAATAATATTTGTAATAGTAATAATAATAATAATAATAATAACAACAATAAAGGGCAAATAGTTGCTTCATAATTAAAGTGTAATAATAAGGGTATAATACCGTTATTAATATTGTATGGATAATTCTACCTATTATAATAAACACACTTGTTCGAAGTGTGTGTGTGTGTGTGTGTGTGTGTGTGTGTGTGTGTGTGAGTGTGTGGCTGCGCTGCAGATAAATTAATCCAAATACACATCTGTCCTTGAGCATCGCGGAGGGGGGTTACCCTGCACTACACACTGCACACCGCACGCGGTGTGGAGGGGGGAGTGTGTGTGTGTGTGTTTGCCCCCCCCCTCCTCCAAAGTGAAGTGTAGGGGACCTACACTTCTGTTTCTGACGTCACACACACACACACACACACACACACACTGTTAGCAGTTCTTAAACTGTATATAAACACCGTCGCGTGACGTAGTGTTCAGTTTATTTACCTTTTTAATTTTACATTAAAGTGTGTGTGTGTGTGTGTGTGCGTGTGTGTGTGTGTTACAGCCCTCCACAGTCGTTTAGCAGAGATGAATCGCCCTCTTGCGTGTGTGTGAAAGTGATGGCCCCCATCATAGCAGGCGCTTTGATGTGTGTTTGGCTGTAAACGCGCGCTGAACGCGCCCCCTGCTGGAGAGAGGCGGCACTGCTCCCTGTTATACCTCTGCTCCGGCTCTCAGAGCTGAGAGTCTGATGTTATCCACAGCAGTAACTGCAGGAAGGGGTCAGTGAGTGTGATCAGGTGTTACAGCAGGGTCACTGTGGAGTTATGAGGTTTAGCAGGTCCCAGGTGAACGTGCTGTTGGCCATCTTGTCATGTTCCCATAATACCATCGACAGATCTTTCTCCAGATAGCCCCCGGAAGACTGTTTCAGTACCATAACAGTGTGTGTTTTCATGGTGTGTGTGTGTTTTCATGACTGGGGTTGTGGGAAGAATTCCCAGAATTCATTCCTGAATTATTTTAAATGTCCTCTTGGTGGCGTAATAGAGCACAGTTTAGAAACGTATCAACTTCAATTCGCAGTGAGAGCTAGCCAGGCTAAAGTACAGCCTCCAAAACATGGTGGAGGTAGTTTCATCATCAACAGCTCACAGTGAGAGCTAGCCAGGCTAAAGTACAGCTTCCAAACATGGTAGAGGTAGTTTCATCATCAACAGCTCACAGTGAGAGCTAGCCAGGCTAAAGTACAGCCTCCAAACATGGTGGAGGTAGTTTCATCATCAACAGCTCACAGTGAGAGCTAGCCAGGCTAAAGTACAGCTTCCAAACATGGTGGAGGTAGTTTCATCATCAACAGCTCACAGTGAGAGCTAGCCAGGCTAAAGTACAGCCTCCAAACATGGTGGAGGTAGTTTCATCATCAACAGCTCACAGTGAGAGCTAGCCAGGCTAAAGTACAGCCTCCAAAACATGGTGGAGGTAGTTTCATCATCAACAGCTCACAGTGAGAGCTAGCCAGGCTAAAGTACAGCCTCCAAACATGGTGGAGGTAGGTTCATCATCAACAGCTCACAGTGAGAGCTAGCCAGGCTAAAGTACAGCCTCCAAACATGGTGGAGGTAGTTTCATCATCAACAGCTCACAGTGAGAGCTAGCCAGGCTAAAGTACAGCTTCCAAACATGGTGGAGGTAGTTTCATCATCAACAGCTCACAGTGAGAGCTAGCCAGGCTAAAGTACAGCCTCCAAACATGGTGGAGGTAGTTTCATCATCAACAGCTCACAGTGAGAGCTAGCCAGGCTAAAGTACAGCCTCCAAACATGGTGGAGGTAGTTTCATTATCAACAGCTCACAGTGAGAGCTAGCCAGGCTAAAGTACAGCCTCCAAACATGGTGGAGGTAATTTCATCATCAACAGCTCACAGTGAGAGCTAGCCAGGCTAAAGTACAGCCTCCAAACATGGTGGAGGTAGTTTCATCATCAACAGCTCACAGTGAGAGCTAGCCAGGCTAAAGTACAGCTTCCAAACATGGTGGAGGTAGTTTCATCATCAACAGCTCACAGTGAGAGCTAGCCAGGCTAAAGTACAGCCTCCAAACATGGTGGAGGTAGTTTCATCATCAACAGCTCACAGTGAGAGCTAGCCAGGCTAAAGTACAGCTTCCAAACATGGTGGAGGTAGTTTCATCATCAACAGCCAACAGTGAGAGCTAGCCAGGCTAGCTGTAACCTGTAACAACCCTTTTTTGTGTGTAGAACCACCTTTGCTGAATTAGCCTTGAGAAACTCATGTAGAATGATTGTCTGACCACTCTTAAAGAACCATATTAGAACCATTATCTAAATATGTTTATAGGCTTGTAGAACCAATTAATTTAATACAGAACCCTTGAGAAACTCTTGTTTTAAGCAAGTAGATAAAGTGTAGAACCACTGACTTTAGTAAAGAACCTTTGTAAAAATGTAGAACCACTGACTTTAGTAAAGAACCTTTGTAAAAATGTAGAACCGTTGACTTTAGTAAAGAACCTTTGTAAAAATGTAGAACCGTTGACTTTAGTAAAGAACCTTTGTAGGAGTGAAGAACCATTGACTTCAAGACAGGACCTTTGTAGGAGTGTAGAACCATTGGCTTTAGTAAAGAACCTTTGTTGGTGTGTAGAACCATTGACTTTAAGAAAGAACCTTTGTATAAGTGTAGAACCATTGACCTCAGTAAAGAACATTTGTAAGAGTGTAGAACCATTGACTTTAGTAAAGAACCTTTGTAGGAGCATAGAACCATTGACTTTAGTGAAGAACCTTTGTAGGAGTGAAGAACCATTGACTTTAGTAAAGAACCTTTGTAAGAGCATAGAACCATTGACTTTAGTAAAGAACCTTTGTAGGAGTGTAGAACCATTGACTTTAGTAAAGAACCTTTTTTTCTTACGAGTTTAGATCCATTTATCCCTCAAGGGATGTTTGCATGTAAAGAACTCTTGAACCCGTTTTTAAAAGTCTAGAACCATTGAGTTTAGTAAAGAACCTTTGTAAGAGTGTAGAACCATACCTTTCCTAAAGAACCTTTCACAACAGAACTTGTAAGGAAGTGAAATGTTTCTTATTATTGTAGAACATTGTTGTTAGTGCAGAACCTTTGTAAGAATGTAGAACCATTACCTTTGCTAAACTAGCCTTAAAGAGCCCTTTCAAGAGTGTAGAACCACTGCCTTTACTACAGAACCCTTAAAGAACTCTTTTTAGAGTTTTTGGACTCATTTAGATCCACTTATTCCTCGAAGGGATGTTTGCGTGTAGAGAACCCTTTTTTAAAGGTGTAGAACCATTGAGTTTAGTGCAGAATCTTTGTGAAAGTGTAGAACATTGAGTTTAGTGCAGAACCTTTGTAAGAATGTAGAACCACTGAGTTTAGTGCAGAACCTTTGTGAAAGTGTAGAACATTGAGTTTAGTGCAGAACCTTTGTAAGAATGTAGAACCACTGAGTTTAGTGCAGAACCTTTGTGAAAGTGCAGAACATTGATGTTAGTGCAGAACCTTTGTGAAAGTGCAGAACATTGAGTTTAGTGCAGAATCTTTGTGAAAGTGTAGAACATTGATGTTAGTGCAGAACCTTTGTAAGAGTGTAGAACCATTACCTTTGCTAAACCAGCCCTGAAGAACCTTTTCAAGAGTGTAGAACCACTGTCTTTACTAAAGAACCCCTGAGGAACCTCAGCGTGCCGTGGGCGGGTGTTGATTTTATGAGAAAGGCCTGGCCCGGTCGGATCAGAGAGCCGAGCGCGAGAGCGCTGACCTGGGGGGATTAATCAGCGGACCCTGCTGCGGAAGCCCCCCGCTCTCCAGCGCTGCTTATAATAAAAAACAGTGGCGAGACATCATTTACATTTCTGCAGGGAGACGCAGAACAAACGGCGGAGAACCGCTCCAGAGCGGGCGCGTGTTCCGTGACGTTCTCCAGCGCTCGGGGCGATCGCTCTCAGCCTTCCGTCTCTGTCCTCTTACAATAAAAGCTGTTTACAGATCACTTACCGTATTTCAGACCCGCTATTTACAGCACTTCACATAATCCAAACACTCCAGCCGCAGAGAGCAGAACCTGGCGGAGCTGGCGGAGGAGGCCCGGGCCCCTGGTGGAGCTCTCAGAATAGCTTTTTATGGGCCTTTCATGTTTCCTGAATGTGGATTAAGTCTAGTCTTGGACTAAGTTGTAATAACAGTGGTTAACCACCGAAAAGCCCTGGTTCCACTTTATGGGAAGGTGACCTACAATGGAGCATCGGCACCCCCTACTTCCCCCTTCAGTCTGCCCGGCCTACATTTCCCCTTTCGTAGAACCAGACTAAGCAGACCATAATATTACAGCATCATGTTTAAAACCTGAACAACTGGAGGAGGTTGTCCAGGTGGTTGATAAGGTATTGGAAGGTTGTTGCTGTGGTTTCATAAGTGGTTGTTAGGGTGTTCAAGTGCATTCCAAGTTGCTAGGTATTTTTTTTTTGTGTATATATAAAGGTTCTAAGTGCTTCTTGTGGTTGCTAGGGTATTGCAAGGTTGTTGCTGTGGTGTTTGGGTGTTAAAATGCAATCCAAGTTAGGTAGTTGCTTTAGTGCATATAGGTTTTAGGTTGTTGCTATGTGGTTGCTATAGTGTTTTATTTGGTTGCTAGGGCATTGCAAGGTTGTTAATGTGGTTTCCCAAGTGGTTGTTAGGGTGTTAATGTGCAATCTAAGTTATTGCTAGGTAGTTGCTTTGTGTATATAGGTTCTAGATTGTTGCCATGAGGTTGCTATAGTGTTTTATTTGGTTGCAAGGTATTGCAAGGTTGTTGCTGTGTTGTTAAGGTGTTAAAGTGCAATCTAAGTTGTTGTTAGGTAGTTTCTTTAGTGTATATATAAAGGTTCTGGGTTGTTGCTGTGTTGTTTGGGTGTTAAAATGTAATCCAAGTTAGGTAGTTGCTTTAGTGCATATAGGTTTTTAGGTTGTTGCTAGGTAGTTGCTTTAGTGTATATAGGTTCTACTTTGTTGCTTTGTGGTTGCTATAGTGCTTCATGTGGTTGCTAGGGCATTGCAAGGTTGTTAATGTGGTTTCCCAAGTGGTTCTTAGGGTGTTAATGTGCAATCCAAGTTGTAATATGTTGGTTGCTAGGGTGTTACCAAGTGGTTGCTATAGTTTTTCATGTTATTTCTCTCTGGTAGTTGCTAGAGGCTGTTAAGGTATTGCAGTGGTATCCCTTGGTGTTTGCCGTAGTGTCATAGTGGCATCTAAGTTGGTTAAAAGTTGCTATAGTGCTTTATGTGGTTGCTAGGGTATTCCAGTGTTGTTGCTGACTTCTCAAGTGGTTGATATGGTGCTACTAGTGTAGGGTTCAATATAGTACTAAAAGGGTTGTTTGGCTAGTAACAGTAGCACCTTTTTTGGTGGTTCCTTCCTAGGCTGGAACATTCGCAAAGGTCCATTGGTTGACAGGGTATTATCAGGTGGTTGCTATAGCATTTCGTGTCATTTCCGAGATGTCCATATAGCATCCCTAGTAGTTGCTGTGGTATTCTGGGGGGGTTGCCATAGTGCTATAGTTGTATCTAAGGTTATGTATGCAGGCCATGTAGTTGCTGTGGTGTTCCAGGTGGTTGCTAGAGCTTTGCTAGGTCTCTGCTGTGCTATTTGAGATGGTTGTTAGGGTGTTATTAGTAATAGTGTAATAATTTACTATAGTGGAACCTTTTTGGTGCTATTTTAGAACCATTTGAAAGAGTTCAAGGCTACAAGTGGTTTATATTAGGACCCATTTTACCAGGCAAGTCATGGAACCATTTTTTAGCTTGTCTGAGAGTTTTAACCATTGCACAGCCATTTCTGATGAAGCACGTTATGTCCTGGCGAATGCTGGGAATTCCAGGATCCGGCTCTTTGCCTTTTTCCTTAGTTAAATCGGTCGGAATACAGACCGTTTACAGACTGGCCTCATATTTGTCCGTGTTATGCTTTATGTTCTGATCAATAATTGCCATCTGCAGAACATGTGGCCCGAAGAGTCCAACTTGGGTAGCGTTCAGCGCTGTGCTGTGTTCAAAGGCACATGTTGTTGTCCCTGTATTGCTAACCGCAGGCCCTCTGCAGTCGTTACCGCGGGAACAGTGTGTTACGCGCGGCGATGGTAAGCCGTCCCATGGTAACTGTATCCTCCCGAAATCTCCTTCCCGGTTTTAATTGCGGTCCGGCTCCTCTTGCCTTTTTCCCCATCGCCCCTTTCATTTCGTGCGTGATGTCACTTCCAATCCTGCTCGCGAGGCCTGATCAGAGCCGAGGCTCCGACTGCACAAATTCACTCATGTGTTCCTCCAGTAATAAAAGCAATGACTGTGGGTCGTATATTAACATAGAGAGGTATGAGGCGAACGGTAAAAGCTGTGTGTGTGTGTGGGACTGGGGAAATCTTGACTGCACCCTGGGTTCGAGCTAAAGCTCCTTAAGGTCAGTCGACCCCTTTGCAATAACAGCAGAGGTTTAATAGCCAATAGAAACAGAGAAGAAGACACCGCCTGTATTCAAATTGGTTGCTAGGGTGGTTGCTACCAGGTGGTTGCTATAGTGGTTTTGTGTGGCTTCTAAGGTGTTGCTTGGTGGTTCCTGTTAAATTTCTAGTGGTTCCTAGGCTGTTTCTGTATGGTTACTATGGTGTTTCTAATATGATATCAGAGGTGGTTGCTGTGGTATTACTTATTAACATAATAGGATATAAGACAAACTGTCAAGGCAGTGTGTGTGTGTGTGTGTGTGTAAGCCTGGGGTGGTTGCTAGAGTGTTACTGTGTTGGTTGCTGTGGTGTGCTATAGCGTTAAGGTGGTTTATGGGGTACTGCTAGGCCATTGCTTTTATATCCCAGGTGGTTGTTAGGGTGTTGCTAGTGTACATAAATCGTGGTGATATAGACTTTGAAATTAAAGGGTTCTACACAATACAGACAAGGGTTCTTTGGCTCATTATAACAGCGGAACCCTTTGTGATGGTATATAGAACCTTTTATTGCTGTGGTATACCAGGTGGTTGCTTTAGTGTTTTATGTGAGTTTTATGGAGTATCACTAGGTGGTTACTGTGGTATCCCAGGTGTTACTAGTGTACTGGTATCTTAGTGATATGCACTCTGAACAAAAAGGGGTTCCACGTGGTACTGCAAAGGGTTCTAATGACTGTTTTGGTGCTATATAGAACCATCTTTGAGAGTTTTTTTTTAACCAGGCCAAAGAACCATATGTGATGTCACTTCCAATTCTTCTAGCTAGGCCTGATCGGGGCCGAGACTCCAACTGCACGAATTCACTCGTGTATTCCTTCAGTAATAAAAGCAATGGCTGTGGGTCGTATATATTATGAGGGGAAGCGTGAGGACTGTGAGTGGATGGCTGGGGAAATCGACACTGTGCCGGAGGTCCTAGCTAAAGCAGCGAAACCGTTAAAGTCAATCGGCCCATTACAATAACAGCAGAGGTTTAACAGTGAATCGAGAAGTAGGAGGTGCGGCCTGTCCTACTAGCATCTCCGCAGTGACCCCGTGGGCGGTTATACGACCCGGGGGTTTTATTAGCTCATATGTTGTTGTAGGTGATTAGATAATAGGAGGTGATGTATGGCGTCGGGTGAACGCTGTAATGGACAGGAGAGCTGGGAGAATGTGGGATTCTGACTTTTTCAGTAACAGGGTTGTGTTTGAATGGGGGAAGATGCAGTGGTCATCGTGCTCTGTGTTCATTATACACTTTTTATACATGTGTTTTTTTGAGGCCATTAAAGCATAAACAAACTCCTCTAATCTATTAGTAATTTATTTAAATAAATACCCTTAAATAAATATGTACAAATATTATATTAGTAAATATATGTATTATTCTTTTTATATATATATATTCTTTTTTTTTAATAATTTAAATAATAATTAAAAATATTACTGAGTGCATACAGGGACTGAAAACACAACATTTGTATTAACCAGTAATGCTGATCATAATAGTACTGCATTTTTAATTTAAATTAATGCTTCACTTATAAACATAAATATATTACATGTTATCTTCTTAAAGATTTCTGACAGTGGCTTGAAGGTGTAAGGAGATCAAGGAGATCAACAGGGTTAAAAGTAACAGGGTAAAAATAACAGGGTTAAAAATAACAGGGTTAAAAATAACAGGGTTGAAAATACCAGGGTTAAATGTAACAGGGTTGAAAATAACAGGATTGAAAATAACAGGATTGAAAGTACAGGGTGGAAGTTACCAGGGTTAAAAGTAACAGGGTTAAAAAAATATCAGGGTTGAGAATAACAGATTTGAAAATACCAGGGTTAAATGTAACAGGGTTAAAAGTAACAGGGTTAAAAATAACAGGGTTGAAAATAACAGGGTTGAAAATAACAGGGTTGAAAATACCAGGGTTAAATGTAACAGGGTTAAATGTAACAGGGTTAAAAATAACAGGGTTGAGAATAACAGGTTGGAAAGTAACAGGGTTGAAATTACCAGGGTTAAAAGTAACAGGGTTGAAAATATCAGGGTTGAGAATAACAGATTTGAAAATACCAGGGTTAAATGTAACACGGTTGAAAATGCCGGGGTTAAAAGTAACAGGGTTAAAAATAACAGAGTTGAAAATACCATGGTTAAATGTAACAGGATTGAAAATACCTGGGTTAAAAGTAACAGGGTTGAAAATAACAGCTTTGAAAGTAACAGGGTTTAAAATAACAGGGTTGAAAATAACAGGGCAGAGCTTTTTAACAAATGCTGGAATTGCTGTAAAAATCTAATCCATGCACACAGGCCGTTGTGAAGAACACTTTACTCATGTTTAAAACTCTCAAATGGCAAAATGGGAGTTAAGTGGCTCTCCAGTTGTGAGATCATCCATAAAGCTGACTAGATTTCTGCAGTTTAATTCAGTTCAGTAATTCCGTTTACAGTTAGTTTAGTAGTTGTGCGCTAGAAGGCTCGCCTGCCTGCATGTACTTGCCGACCACTGCTTCATACATGCCATTCACATGCGAAACACATGGCCCTCCTTATCCGCCCCATGTCTGTAGACCATTAAACCCTAAAAATGCAGCCAAAAACGGGATCATATTAGGAGATCAATTTAAGTAAACAAGCTTAGTCCGCCTCTGCGTACACCTCTGAAGACTGTATAAATAAAATAAACGACAAACATGCCTGAATCACTGTGACTCAGTAGCACGATTTATGGGCCTCCGCTCACCAGCCTTAATTCTGTCCTCTCGGGTTTCATGTTCTTGTCTTCAGTCCAGCGCATTAGAGCATCGATTGAGTATGAACAGAGTCATGGGCTATTTTAATTTGATTACACTTGTGTCCCGTCCAGCAAGACACTTTCTGCTGATAGGAGACTGTTGTTTTTTTGTTTTTTTTTTGTATGAAACTTTAAATAATGCAGTTATTTTGTCAGTCGTGGCTTTGGCTCTGAGTCCCGAAGTCTCTTTCTGCGGTTTGGGTGTATCAGATGTCACATAATCAAGCCAGAAACACATGCTCGAATGTGTTTTGTACGTAGAAATAATTTGATAGACATTGACACAGCACGGAAACATAAAAACGCAATGTGTTAAAGCGCTACAGGCCCGTGGAGCCCCGGCGCTGCTTGTGTCGAGCCTTTATGTCAGTATTAGAACATATGAGATGGTATAAGAGTGGGTGGTTTAGGAAATGACATTCATTTAGAGCTCAATCTCTCAGTGTGTAACAGGAAAGGTCTGCAGAGTCGGTTTACACGGGTGCAAGAGTCAAGTCTGAGTTGCTGACTGAAGCAACATTCATAACATGTTATAATGCATGCGTTTCTTTGAGAACATTCATAGCACATTGAAACATTATTAATTCCTATAACATTCATGTGTTCCTAGTTTCTATAAGAACATTCATGACACATTATACAATTGCTACTTCCTGAAAGACCATTCTTAACATGTGATAATGCATTACTAGTTTCTATAAAAACCATTCATAACACATTATAAAATTGCTAGTTTCACTAAGATCATTTATAACATGTAATGTGTTTTTGGTTCTATAGATTTCTATAAAAATCTATAGTATAAAACTATCTATAGTTTCTATAAAAATGTTAATAAAATGTCAACAAGTGTTCTTAGTTTCTATAAGAACATTCATAACACAATATAAAATTACTAGTTTCTATAAGAACATTACTAAAATGTCAATACGTTTTCTTCATTTCTATAATAACATTCATAACACATTCCTATAAGACCATTCATAACATGTGATGATGCATTCCTAGTTCTATAAGATCATTCATAACATGTCATGAGTTCCTAGTTTCTATAAGAACATTCATAACACATTATGAAATGACTAGTTTCAATAAAATAATTCATAACATGTCGTAATATGTTTTTGTTTCTATAGAAACATTCATAACCCATTATAAACGTACTAGTTTTTATAAGAACATTCATAAAATGTCAATAAGTATTCTTCGTTTCTATAAGAACATCCATAACACATTATAAAATTGCTTCTTCCTATAGGAACATTCATAACATGTGATAACGCATTCCTATTTTCTATAAGACCATTCATAACATGTCGTAATGTGTTCCTAGTTTCTAAATAAACATTCATAACACATTATAAAATTACTAGTTTCAATAAGATCATAAGAACATCTCGTAATGTGTTTTAGTTTCTGCAGAAACTCATTGTAAACGTACTAGTTTCTATAGGAACAGTCATAACATGTCATAATGTGTTCCTAGTTTCTATAAGAACATTAATAACACAATATAAAATTCCTAGTTTATATAAGAACATTTATAAAATCACAAAACATTCATAACATGTCATAATGCATTTCTAGTTTCTGTAGGCACATAAGAACACCCATGACATGTCATAACATTCCCAGTTTCTAGAAGCACATTCATGCCATAATGCACTCCTAATTTCTATGGGAACATTCATAACACATTATAACCTTACTAGTTATTATAAGAACATTCATAACATGCCATAATGTGCCTAATATACTTATATAAGATTGTCATAACAAGTCATAACATGTGTCTAGTTCATATAAGAACATCCATAACCATGTGATTACATTCCTAGTTTCATTGACGAGATTCATTAATATTCACACAAAAATATAAGATGTCATGAACACTGCTTATAATGCAGCATGTTAACAATTCACAATGCACAATAAACACAGCTATAAAATGTCATGCTAAATGTTTATAAACCCTAATGAATGCATTATAGCATGTTCCGAATGTGTGTTATATTGTGTTAAGTCACGCTTATTTTATACTAAGAACACTTTGAAAGGCCGGGTGTCTCCGGGCAGTTAAGAGCCAGTGGAGGATGCGTGGGATTGTAAACACTGTCCTAATGCTGGCCGACACTTTTGGTGCTGGAGAGGCTGCAGTCGAGCAGCAGCAGAGGGTTCGCTGGTTTGAACTTTGAGAAGGTGCTACAGGAAATTTGCAGAATGACCGCAGTTCTGAGGCCGCTGCCCTGTGTACCGGGGCAAGGCACTTAACCCCAATCTACCCCAGGGGCAAACCGCCCCGCAGGCATGCTGACAGATCACACAGAGAGGTTTTGAGGAATGGTTGTGGTGGTAGGAGACATAACAGAGGTACGGGATCTGAGTGGACATTTTGACCTTCTGTCTGGCTGGACAGTGTTCACACAAACCCAATATCAACAGCGCGTCGAAGCGGGTTTGCATTTTATATATTTATCTATTTATTTACCCACAATCATTTGTGCAGTTGGAGCCAATCTGATACGAATATTCTTTAGTAATATTTTGTCACTTAAACACAAAAATCTGGCAACTTTACAGGAGGAGGAAAAACCTTCTTAACTTTCAATGGAAGTCAATGTAAAAACATTTTATTCCAAGTCATTTTTGGAGCATTTCTATTGGTCCATTTATTATGAAATTCTAAGATAATATAAAGAACCACTGTCAGATTCACATTATGAAGAAAGTGAAAACCGACTAGACTGACAATGTTGACTAGAAAATGCCAAATACATCAGAGAAAAAATCATATTTTTGTTAAATGTAATTTTAAAAAACGAAGAAATTTATGAAATATATAAAAAGAAAAAAACTTTATTTTTCATTTTTTAATCCACTTTATCTTAAAACAAATAAATATTTGTTATTATTTTAACAAATACATCTTTTTTTATTTCTTAGTATAAAGTTTTTGTTTATATTTTTCTAAAAACTAAATACTGTACTATATTTCTGACAAATGTTTATATGAAATATTCACTTTTGAAACTGAATTTTCTGATTTTTCCTTTTATTAACTTATAACAGATATTTAAGTGAATTTGTAGTTAAGTTAAAATGACCATTAGTCATTTTAATAAACAAATAATGAATAAATGTACATATTGAAAGTGAGGCAATTATTTAAGTAGATTATTTAAGTAGATTATTAAAATAATCATTTATATCCTATATATAATCATATATATCATATGTTTCAAATGAGTAAAAGTAAAAGTAGTATCGGAGTAGATAAATGGATTCTATTAATACTTTAATACTAATGATTAGTAGAACTTTTAAAAATAAATAAATAAATTTTTAAAATGATTATTATAATAAGCATATAATGACATAAAATAAACATATAATAAAATTCAGAAAAAAAGTTCCAGTATATAGACAAAATACCAAACCTCTAAAACTGCCTGTTGTTTTCTAGTGTAGAGAAGACCAGCTGGAGACAGGTGGTCCACATTTAGGGGTTAAAAGTGGCTAATAATAATAATAATAATAATAATAATAAAAATGCAGTGTGATCCTGCGGTGCTGTCTGAGGAGTTCACGGCTGCAGAGACTTTATTAGCGCTCATTTAATCACCCCGGGGTCGCAGACTTGCTGTTCTGTCTTGTTTTGTCTGTGCAGCGAGAACCGGGTGCTGCGTTACCGCACTTTTCCACCGGGGTCAGAGGTCACGCACCGAGGCCACGCAATCCAAACAAACATGGCTACTTATTTTAAGCTTCTAACTTTCTGCACGTTCATGAGCTCTCACGCTGCGAGCTGATGGAGGGAATCGCTGATGAGTTAGGAGGGTTCCAGTTGCAGTCCGGTCAGCCTGGGCAGATCAGAGTGCTGAGCCGGTCAGGGGGATGGAGGTGAAATGAGGTGTTGTGTTTGTTGGGCTTTTTGAATAAAATGGGACCCTGTTATATGTGTCCTGATCAAAGAGGACAGGGTGGTTCTGGGCCTTGGTCTTGACTTGGTGTCGTTCTCATTTGCTCTTAAGTTCGTATCTCTGCCGTTTGGACTTGGTCTTGACTCTATCTCACCTTAATTTAGACTTAGTCTAGACTTGGTCTCACTCTCATTTGGACGCAATCTTGACCCTGTTTCACTCATTTAGACTCGATCTGGACTCATTTGGACTCTAGAGTCTAGACTTGATCTCACTTTCATTTAGACTTTAGATCTTGACTGGGATTTAGTCTTATTTGGACTCAATCCTGACTTGGTTTCACTCTCATTTAGACTTGATCTTGACTAGGATTTACTCTTATTTAGACTCGGCCTAGACTTGGTCTCACTTTCATTTGGACTCAGTCTAGACTTGATCTCATGCTCATTTAGGCTTGGTCTTGACTCATTTGGACTCAGTCTAGACTTGATCTCATGCTCATTTAGGCTTGGTCTTGACTCATTTGGACTCAGTACCCACCACACAGCGAGACTGAATGTCCGTTCCCCAGGAAGGTTCAAAATCCGATTCATATATGAGGTTCTAGATATCGAGGTGCTGGATGAATTCTCCAGCAGTTAGCAGAAGAATAAAGATGTTCCTGACATCGGCCTAATCAGGTGTAAGGCCTCGTGAAAGATTCTGAGGCTAAAAGGCTAAACAAATGCGTCTTCACTCAGTGGACCCAGCTCTGTCTCTTCCTCTCTCAGTGTCTCTCAATGTTCTCCGTCTCTGCTGACCATTTAAACGCTAGGAAAAACATCACTCTGAGTATCTGACCTCTTAGGAAACACCCACCGGTCATCATAAATGGGGGAAAAAAAGCAGTGCTTGGCCGGTGTCTCCTCTGCTGTGGTCCAGCGAGAGAGAGAGAGAGAAACGTCCTCCTTCGCTCTCCTGACCTCTCCATGGCCAGTGATAAATGTTTTTATCACGGCTGAGCAGAAATGTCAGAGAAGGTCCGTCCGGCTGGCGGCCGGGGGAGAGGCTACCCGCCAGCTCCTGAGCACGGCTCGGCGCAAAACATTTCAATAAAGCCGTAAAACAACAGTTTTATCAGATCTCTGGTGAGCTGTGTCCGAGAAATCCATCTTTCTTCTCGGGAAGCACCGGCACCAGAGCAGGAGGTTTCTTCGTAATGAGGCGCGGCCGTCCAGGACTGACCCGGATCGGCCTGTCCGGCAACCGCGCCCCTTCGTAGCTACTGTCGGACAAGCTGGCAAAAGTGCCACCTGATGCGAAACTGTTAAAGAGTGAACAGTGTCCGAGGCTCTCGCTCTGTGGTCGGGTTCTAAGTGAGTGAAAGGCCTTTCTCCTCTGTGCTGGTCAGTCACAGGGTGTGAACCCAGGCAACAGAGGGGCTGTAGGACAGGAAGGAACAAGCGCCTGTTTTCATGCTCTACTTTTTTTCTTTGGTATGTAGAATATGTGATATAGTCATATTTGTGGTGTATGTACTGTATATAGGATATAGTGGTATATGTAGTGTGTGTGGTATATAGTGGTATAAGGGATATAGTGTATAAGGAACATAGTGGTATATGTAGTGTGTGTGTGGTATATACTGGTATATGGGATATAGTGGTATATGTAGTGTGTGTGTGGTATATACTGGTATATGTAGTGTGTGGTATATGGGGATATAGTGGTATATGAAGTGTATATGGTAAATGGTATATAGTGGTATATGTAGTGTATGTGGTATATGGGTATGTAGTGGTATAGTTTTTCTACCTATACCACTGTGATGTGTGATATGTAACATATTGTATAGTGGTTGGTACATGTTGTGTAGTGGTACAGGTGTTCTTTCTATGTGGTATAGTGACACATGTAGTATATATGGTATAGTACATGGTAACGTAGTGCTTGAGGTATATGGGATATAGTGGTATATGTGATGTGGTATAATATTTGGTGTAGTGGTATAGGTGTGTATGTGGTTCTTACAGTGATATAGAGGAATAGATGTTGGTGTACGGTCTCCTGCACGTCTGCAGTGCTACAGCCTGTAGTGCGTAATATTACACTGTTATTATGTTAAACTATTAGATTATGAATTCTAAGGTCTAGAAGGTAAGACGTCCTGAGAGGATCAGGGTGTTTGAACTTCCCACACATTCGGCTCACAAAGTGCCGAGGGTGTGAAAATCCAGAGCTCTACATTTAGTGCTCAGAGGGTGGAAGTTCATGATTGCGCTGCGATTGAGCTGGGAAAGCTTTGCTTTATGAGATTCTAGTGAGAGAGGGAAAGCTGTGCAGCTATGTGTGTGTTTTCACACCATTCCGGCCCATAGGGGAGTCGTTGATGAGCATCGCAGCTGTGCTTGGGAAAACCGAGCGGCTCGGCCGCTCTCGCTCTGGAGTCCCACAATCCTCTGTGTTTTCTCAGGGTGAGGGTTTATGGGTGCTGATCGAGGCGCGCTCTTTAATCTTGGGCTGATTTAGAGCCTGCTGACGGAGCCTGCTTTACACTCCCGGTTCATTGCAACCGATGGCTAGACACCACCGAATGGTAAAAATGAAACACTCTCTAAAGCACCGCCAAACACACACTGCACGACCACCCCGGAGTGGACGCTTCTTCCAGTCCGCCTCCGCTGCGGTCATTCAGAAAGGTTCTGTAACATCAAACGTTCAGGCACTGGCAAGAGTGCCCTTCAAACTCATCTGGAGGACCCTGTGTTTTGTCAGCTGTTTCTCCAAAAGCTGCATTTACCTTGTGTCTCCATTTTAGTCGCTTTGCACTTTTCTCCAGAATGTGAATCGGGCAGTTGTTCTTTATACTGTATCAAAATTTTATGAGGAACGGATCAATAGAAATGCTCCAAAATGACCTGGAGCCTGTCATGTCAGCTGGAAAACAAAGCCCCCCCTCCCAAAAAAAATCTCAATAGGTGTATAAATGCTTTTTTAATGTTAAAGAACCCCCTATGTGACACCATTATATTGAAAACATTACATGGACAAAAACATGGTTCTTCACATAGTGTAAAGGTTCTACATCGGTTTAAAGGTACTTTCCATATGGAGGTTCTTTGACCTTAAAAAAGGTTCTTCATGCTCACACATGAACCAAAAATGGTTCTCTAAAACAAAGTGATATTCTCACACTGGTTCTCCGGTCCTCTAACTGGTCCTCGGCATGTTTACATGTTGCAATTTGGGTTGGAGCAATAATCAGGACCATCTGGAGGTCCCTAAGGACCGGTTTCAGGAGCAGTGCTTTAAAGAACCAGCCACTGAACGTTTCACTTTTCCACGGAAACAGAAGTGGTTCCTTAAAGACCACCAGCCAACGATCTCCAGAAGGTCATAAGGTCAACTCTTGGTGATCTTATCTAGGTGGGTGTCCAGCGTGCGGAACGACTACTCTGACGGTCATTGCTGTGGGAGCTCAAGTCGGGAAGATGAGACCGTAAGGCTTAGGTCTACGCGACCCGCAAAGCTCGGAGTCGCCTCTTCGGGAAGGATTGTTACTGAGGGATTGTTATTGTCCTGCTCTTTGGACATTGCGTCAGTGGACATCGCTCTCTGCTTGCACTCTGATGTTTGAAATTCCTCAACGATCTCGTTATTCCGTGGATTAAATGAGGAACATTTCAACACTGGACTCTGGCGCTTATTTACTGCATCCCCCTTCCATTGATGAAACACTTGATAGCATTAATGAAACACTCAATATCTCCGTACAAATCGTCTGCGGTGCAAGTGCACGAGCTCCGTTCATGTTTCCTTCTGGATGTCCTTCGGGCCAGAGTGGTCACTGCTGCTCTTAGTGGCTTTAACAGACATCTAGGATACATGTCCAGAGCTCTCGGAGCAGATTTGTCACACCAGCAAGTCCAGAGGCTCCGGGAGAAACATGAGAATGCTCTGATGCGCCGTTCCGAAAAACGTTCCCTTCCCTTTCTCTTCGGATTAGCCCAAATGACCTACGAGCATCGGGGACTATTAAACTCCGAATGTACATTTTATGGAGGTTTCAAACATCTCTGTCTCTCTTTCTCGTCCCGTCTCGTTTTCTGTCGTCCTGGCAAGTTTTCAGCGAAACCCGAACTCCTCTGCGTTTTAAACAATGCTTTATTAAATCACTGCGTCGCACCATGTCCTGGCAGATCTCTCTCCATCAAGAAGGTCTACGCAGGGAAATTGCTCTGATGTCATGAGACCTCATTAGGAACGTGTATGTGTTCTGCCGAGTTTGGGTTCGGGGACTCAAAGCAAATAGGATTTAATTTAGCTATCGCTAAATCACAGCTCTAACGCTAAGCAAAACAGCCCGGAAAAATGGGCCTAAATGAAGCCGCCGTGATCGCCGGCTGACTTCGATGGGCCTCCGGAGCCCATTCTGTCCAATAAGACAGGCAGCTATTGACACACAAAGGGGAGGTTTGGGAAGAGAGATGGAGCGGACGAGGGAGGCTGGAGTTGTCCGAGGAGCGAAAGGAAACAGAAAGGGGCCGGAGCTTTTGTTGTGTTGATGCTCATTACACATATCCTGCACTCATTACCTCATAGCCTTCCTGCCAAACGGATATCATTTGCCATTAATGACCCAAGTGTCAACGTCCAGCCCGGCGTTCCCTTCTTTCGGAATGAGGAAAGCGATTTGGGCTCAGGCCCGTGGGGAAAAGCCGAAATTGCTTCAACAGCGAGGGGCTGGACACTTCGGCTGGTCTGCAGGCAAACAGAAGGAGCGAACGTCCAGGAAGAAGCGTGAGACTGACCTTAAACAATGTTCTTCTGAGAGGGAAAAAAAGAAAAAGAAAGAAAGAAGTGTTGAGGTTTTTGCAGTGGACCCCTCGCATTTCTTCTCCGTTCCTCTCTATTTGCCTACTGACAGCCTGGTGGAATGCCGCAGGGAACCACAAGTGATAATATTTTTGGAGGAGCGAAAGAGGGAGAAGAACGATTAGGGGTCGACCTAAGGTGCTGATGGTTGGAAACAGAAGTAAATGACGGAGGGAAAAAGAGGTGTGGACGGTAAGGATGGTGTGGATGACAGTAGAGCGTGGATCAAGAGTTCAGCGGCGTCGAGGCTAAACGAGGATTTCAGCACTTAATTCAGTTTAGCTGGACGCCCCTTGACCCTTAAGGCAGTTACACACCAAACGGGACTTATCTGGAACGTTGAGGACACATGTAACTGATGAGGTCTTGCTTGACCTGATTTTGCGCGAGCTTCGTGAACTTTCACAGGGAACAACGTGAACTCACTCCACCAATCACTGCTGTCTCTGGCACTGGCATTGCAACAGTCGACGGCCTACACCCTGACACTGGCCTACAAAGCCAAGACTGGACCAACCAGCCCCTCCGTACTTGATGGTCAACAGCCGATCCGCACCGAGAGCCCATCCAGCTTCAAGTACGGTTCAGCTCGACCCGCCATCCTTTAAGATCCACGGAAGACGAGCGTCCAGGCTTTTTTCTGTCCTGCACCGAAGTGGTTGAACGAACTTCCTCTGAGTGTCCGAACAGCAGAGTCCAACACTCACTGTCTTCAAACCCAGACTGAAGACCCTCCTCTTCTGAGAGTACTTGGGCGAATAGCAGAATACTATGGTCTCCTTATTGAATGCTTTAAATGTAGATGTAAATGTGAATGCAGCAATCTAGCTGAATAGGCAGTTGTGTCCTATAGCAAGTGCAATAAAAGGATTGGTTAGTCCCTACTGTGGAGCTTCTTCAAGGGTTCTTTAGTAGGATAATGGTCCTGTAGACCCCACGACAGCTCAAATCAGCCCTGAGGCAGTGAAGGCCGAGACACGTGAAGAAGCTCCACCACATCTTCTCAAACTGCCGCTAACCCACTGGAGCTCAACACGCTTGAAGGGCCAGAGAGGGCGAGCCAACTGGGCTCTCTGGGACTTCCATCTACTGACATATGGCTGTGGCATCACCAGGGTCCCTACTATGGAGCTTCTTCAAGGGTTCTTTAGTAAGATAATGATCCTGTAGACCCCACGACAGCTCAAACCAGCACTGAGGCAGTGAAGGCCACCACATCTTCTCAAACTACCGCTAACCCACTAGAGCTCAACACGCTTGAAGGGCCAGAGAGGGCGAGCCAACTGGGCTCTCTGGGACTTCCATCTACTGACATATGGCTGTGGCATCATCCGGGATCATCCAGAGCCACTTAGGAGCTCCATGAATGGGAATTTGTGTGGTTGAAATCTTTGCATGTTAAAATAGGGTTCTACTTAGCCCCAGAAAGGGTTCCTCCACCTCCCCTCCACCCGAAAAAGGCTTCAGGGGGTTTGGTGGAGCACAGCTGCATGTTCTACTTGTTTGTAAAGATGTTACATAATCCTGCAGCATGTCAACATGTCGCTTCCTCGTCTTGTGTGAACTCTCGCAACTGCTCTCGCGCTTAGCCTGGTGTGAACTGCGCCTTCTATGGATACAGATATGCTGTGCGATCGTACAGATCCAGCTGAAACCACACAGAGCTCTGAAACCCCACACACAATACTGTAAGAAGTGTATGGGGAGATTAATCAAAACCCTTACAGTGTGTGTGTGTGTGTGTGTGTGTGTGTGTGTGTGTGTGTGCTTAAAGTTCCTGGCACGGGCGTGCAGTATAATAAATGATTAGTGTGTTGGCCGTTGCAGCGGTCATAAATCAGCGAGGTTGGATGCTCTTGCGCCTTACTTAGCAGATGAGAAGCTGAGGCCTGGTGGAAGTGTGTGATGGATCAGCACAGGCTAAAGCGCTCTCTTCATCTTCAGCAGCGCTGCAGACACCACGGTGTTCCCACCACCCCAACGCCTGACCATCCCACCATGCCTCCATCCGCTCTCAGCTCTGCCCCTGTACAACATCTCCCTGTTACCAGCCCCCTCTTCAAGACCTCTGAAGGTGGTGGCTCCAGGATGTTCCTGTAAGTTGTGGGGCGGAGCTGCTGCAGATCAGACTTGTTGTTCCAGCACCTCCCACAGGTAACCACTGCACCTGGCCCTGCATGTGGCGGCCCAGGTCTGATTTGGCGCTCCCACATCCATTGTAGGTGATGGAGGACAGGTGTTAGCATGGGCTCAGTACTGTGTGTTGTGATACATACTTTCCATTTGTGCCACAGTAGAACGTCTGCTGGTTCGGGCCGGACGGGACAGCCTCTGCTTTACAGGAGCCACTGGAACCAGATCAACCACTGCACTCATTAGTGTTAGCACTGAATTTTAAGGAGGAACTTTTTTAAGGGTAGTTTTAAGGGAGTTTACACTGACACTGAAAGGAAAGTGGAACTGCATTTATGTTACCACTGGATTTAAGGTGGAACTTCAATTAGCATAGCACTAAAATTAAGGTGGCTCAGAATTTAAGGTAAATACACACACAAATTGACCGAACCGTATGCAATAAACACACTAATTCTTAGAAATTACATTGCATGGAATTGCTTTTAAGGTGGAATTGCGCTTAAGGAGCACTGAATTTTAAGGTGGGCCTTCTTTTAAGGTAGTACTGAGTATACACTGACTCAGAATTTTAAGGTGGAGCTGCTTTTAAGGTAGTACTGAGTTTACACTGACACTGAAATTAAGATGGAACCGAATTTTATGGGCCCTTAACTCCTTTTAACTTTTTTAAGGTGGAAATGCACTTAAGTAGCACTGAATTCCAAGGTAGAACATCTTTTAAGGTCGTACTGAGTGGAAATGCATTGATGTTAGCGCTGAATTTAAGGTGGAACTTCAATTACCATAGCACTAAAATTAAGGTGGCTCCGAATTTAAGGTAAATAAACACCACACCACACACAATAAACACTCAAATTCTTTAAAAAAAATATGTTGCATGGAACTGCTTTTAAGGTGGAATTGCATTTAAGGAGCACAAAATTTTAAGGTGGAACTTTTTCTAAGGAAGTTCTGAGTTTACACTTACACTGAATTTAAGGTGGAACTTCAACACCAATGCAATTAGCCAGCAACACCAGAGAAACCACCACAGAAACTGGCAACAACCCAGCAACCATTCCGCACTTTTGTAGTTTATATATGTATTAAAATCTAACCTTCGGCAAAACGACAGTCACAGCTCTTCCTCCGAGGGTTAAAAACAGAGCCCTCAGGAGCCGGCGTTCATTACGCTTTCGTAACAGGGTCCTACAGACCCCAGTGGGCTTCAGAGCTACATGTGTTGACCTTGGCAACTGGAAGGTAGAGCTGGTCCAGCGTAGCGGAGTACGCGGGTCGCTCAGGCTGACGCCGCAGTGTTTCTTTTCGCTTTCATCGTTTGCTCTGATTGTACCATTTCTCAAGCCTAAGTGATTCCTTCTGTATTAGGCGGAGACGTTCCTGCCCAGGGCAGATCCTTCTCTTGTCCTGGAGGCCTCCAGCTTCCTGCTTCCAGCTTCTCTCCAGTATCGCTCGCATCCAGTCCGATTTGGAACGTGGAGAAATTTACTGAGCTATCGGATTGTTTCAGGCGTTCCTCCTGGAGCGAGAGAAAGGGAGAGAGAGAAACGAGCAATAAGAACCAGAGCGACTGCTTTGTGGTCGGTTCTGGGAAAGCACCGTGGATATTTGAGCAATGACTATTGGCCAGTTATTGGGCAGAGATTTATGCAGCTCCGTGATTGTATCTCACGATGGCATATTTTTTTTGGGAGCTTATGAAAAAGCACGAGCTGGAGGTCAGGCCTGGCGGAAGTGTTAGAGGCTACAGTTGCTCTGATTGGAGATGCAGGGAAGTGGCTCTAGCTGGTTGTGGTTCCCTTCAGAAGGGTTAGGCATGCATGCCGCTTTTGGTACCTCATAAAAAGCCTCCCATCCGTGGTTCTCAAACTTCACTCCAGGGCCCCACGGATGGTGCTACAAAGAGTTCTTAGAGCGATGACATGGAAGTACCATGTTTGTAGAGATGTGCGAGTGTGAAGAACCTTTTCAAGATTCACAGAACCATCATTTAAAAGCTTTAAAAATGTAAAGAACCACATTTTGATTCTTAAGAATCATCCATTGAAAGTTCTTATAGGGTCTTATAGGGTGATTCCTTTATAGCAGGGGTTCCCAATCCTGGTCCTGCAGAGTTAGATTAGAACCTTTATTTCAGTACCCTACATTTATTCCCTTAAAAATAGGTTGTTCAGCATAGGCAATGGTTCTCTACAGAACCATGAGTACTCAAGAAACCCTTTTAATGCTTAAATGGTTCTTCAGATATAAGAAAAGCATTTTGTAGGTGGTTCTTTAAAAAGGTTCTGAATAGCATCAAAAAGATGGTTTATACTTATATCAGTTCTATCTAGAACCCCTTCTTTGCTGAGGGTGTATGACACCTCTTAAAACGAGCTCTTGCTTCTAATAACTCTTGAACTCTAGAACCCTTAAATTTTTTATGTTTTGTTTAATAAAAGCACCACTTTCATTAAGTTTCAGTCAGCATTATCTAGAACACTTACATCCTTAATATGCAGGTTCCTTAATGGCTCTTTAGTCAATGCAATGGTTCTGCAGTATATATAGGGTGTGATGCACCAAATATCACTTCTTTCAAGGTGATGGTTCTACCTAAAACCATCTGAATGTTTAAATGGGTCTTCTAATATCAGAGAAACCTCTTGTAGGTGGTTCTGTAATGTGCCTTTTTAAATGGTTCTGCAGAGCACCAAAAAGGGTTCCTTATACATTTTTGTCAGTACTATATAGAACCCCCTTTTTCTTTTACTTAGAGTGAATGACACTCTAATAACTCAAAGAAACACACACATATATATATATATATATATATATATATATATATATATATATATATATATATATATATATATATATATATATATATATATGACCGTTATGGTAGAAAATAGTTTGTTTATAGAACCTTTTAAAAATGGTTCTGGTTGGTTTAGCAACAACAGGGGTTCCACTTTTAGGAATTAAAATACTTTTTTTTATTCAGTATTATATAGAACCCTTTTTCTGAGAGTATATGACACCTAAATCCTTACTAGCGGGTTCTTTAAGGATTATTTTATGGTTCTACGGCATATAGGGTGTAACATGCTAAATAATTAGAACCTGCTAAGAGTGTATGTCGCCATCACCCATAAAGAAAGTTCTTTCAAGTTGATGGTTCTACCTAAGACCACGCAAACAACTCAAAAAACATCTGCATGTTTAAATGGTTCTTCAAATATCAGAGAAACCTCTTGTAGGTGGTTCTTTAATGTGCCTCTTAAAATGGTTCTGCACCAAGATGGTTCAAGAACCAAAAAAGGTTTCACTAATGAGTCAAAAGAACCTTGTTTAATATTAGATAGAGCACTTATATAGAGCATATGAGTGGGTTCTCCAACACCCATAACGAGGAGGTGATGGTTCTACCTAAAACCATGACAACAACTCAAGAAACCAACCGTTTCAGTTGTTCTTGAATTGATTACTTCTTTTGAAAATGGCTGGTTGTTTCTCTATGGCACCAAAAAGGGTTCCACTGCTGTTACAAGTAGAGGAACAGAGGAACCTTAGGCAAGGAACCTTGCCAGCCTGTGTTTGGTGAAGTTCTCTCACGCTGTCTGTTCTAATAGAGGACAGCCGAGCTGATGCTTCATGAGAATGGCCTGGAGTTGGGCTTTCTCAGCGAGGAGTGAAGAGTGGTCCGGGTCAGGGGGGCGCAGGGGTCCGCGGGGGAGGCAGGTATGTTTATAGGCCTGTTTGCACAAAGTCCAAGTGATTTTTCCCTCATTCAGGATGGCGTGGAGCAGATCTTCCTCTGTGTTTCGCAAGCAGTGCTTCTGCAAATCCCGGCCAATGCCACGTATCCTGGGGAGGCTGTTTATGCACAGGCTGTCAATAGTCATGCTTTATGTGTCTACTGTAGGAACCTGTTGGCAGGTACCGGTGGTCCTGACTGTCAGTGAAGGCACGGCCCCACTTCACTGACTGTCTGTTCAAAACCGAGGCAGCCAACTAGGCCTAACTAGGCCTCTGCTTTATGAGCTCCTTTCCTTATTACTACTGATCCTTCATAACAGTGTTATAAACACTATGAAGTCTTATAAAGCGTAACCTACACCTGAACGGAACCAAATTTTACCTGAATGTAACATACTACACCTATAATTTTATACCCTGAAGCTATCCTGACCTACTACACCTTAATCTATACTTAAAATGAACCCACTACACATAAATCCACATCTAATCTTAACGTATGATCTGATCCAAATTCTAACTTTAACTTAAATTGTAACCGACTACACCCAAACCTAATTCTAACCTTAATCTAACCTAAACTTAACCCAATCCTAACCTCTGTAATTTTATAACCTTGAGCTCCACCTCATCCTAGCCTACCACACCACATCTATACTTACAATTTAGCCCACTACACCTAAACCCACGTCTAATCTTAACCTAGACTGAACCTAAGTCTAACTTTAACCTAATTGTAACTGACTACACCTAAACCTAATTCTAACCTTAATCTAACCTAAACCCAACTCAGTCCTAACCTCTGAAATCTTATTACTCATGCTAACCTACTACATCTCCATCTAAACCTACTACACCTAAACCTAACCCTAACCTTAACCACAGTAGAATGTGAAATTCTTCATCTTAATGCCTTTTTTAGAAGCTTCATAACGAAGAAAAGCTGCATGTATGAAAGTAGCTGTAGCAGCACTGTTTATTCGCTTTTGTGTATTTGGCAAAACAGCGCCACCAGTGGATGGGAGCTGTAGCGTGATTCGTAAAAAAAACAAAAAGAAAACAGTACAAAATCTTTATGCAAATGTTATGAAATGTGCAGGGTAATTTAAAATGTATTTAAATTCTTTTTTTTCATTTAATTGTATTTAATTTATCAATAATTTCTCATTTTAACTTTTTTTTCATCTTAATTGTCTTTTTTGGTTCATTTACATTTGTGATTCTTGTTCAAGTTGATAAATTTTTTCTTTGAATTTTTTTCTTTTAGCATTTATACTGGTTTATGTGGGTTAACTCCAGTTTATGTCATCTTTTAGATGCTTCATTATAAAAATTCCATTAAATTCAATTAAAATTTATTTTAATTCAAAATTTATAATGAATGTTG